>NC_085139.1:96545690-96848034 GCF_024139115.2 Armigeres subalbatus | reverse complement strand
TGAGAGTAAATCGATGGTTTCCCCTCCTGAAAAAATATTTTTTCAACTTTGCAATATTTTCTGCAAAAGGCAGTTTTTTCAAATAATATTACGAAATTCATCCAAATGAAGCATCCCGCGGATGTATTGAAGTCACCACTATATGTTGATGTAGTTTTAAAACAAGAGTGCTTCCCCGATTCAGCTGGGGAATGCATTTTCTCCTCAGTGGGCGGATTTTTTCCTGGGGGTGGTACAAGCACGTGGCTGTTTTCTTGTCAATGACTGGATTACGGTAATTTGGGCCTTAATGCGGGAGATAATTTTTAGAATGAAAAATACACATTTGTTAATTAACTGTACAATACTATTAAACAACGAAACCAACGATATCAAACTACATCTGATTCAGATCCATATGATATATGAGTGTCGAAGTTATTTTTCACTAGCCAACGATTTAAAAACAGTTAAAATTGCTCTATCGAAATTGTTGTTCAAATATGTCCCACTTGCCATGTATGTTAAAACTAAAGGGCAAGTGAAAATTGTAAATTTTGGCTTTAATTAAAATTTATAAATCGTTTTCGATGTCACACAATTATTTAATTGCTCAAACTATTTACCTTCCACATCAATGATAAATTTAGGAGCGGCTATTCTGTTGGAAATCCATTGAAATAAAATAAAAGTAATAGCTTTTCCCGGTAGTTTAAAGTCATGACCAAGAAATAGCATTAGCGTGGTGCCTCAAATGGTTTTGATTGCAAATATTTTTGTGTCGGCTGTATTCGTTGATAGTCCTGCTTCATCTTTCTAGAAGATTGTTACCATTAAAAACGTTTATCGATTGATCGGCAGCCATAGTACCCACTTACCCCGAATTTTCACTTGCCCCGGGGTACCTTACCTTATTTTGAATCTTCTCTGCTTCCCAATTGGTGGACCAATCAGCCAGTGTCTTGTATAGTTGTATCCCGCTTCTTTGTCAGCCAAAGCGTCATCATCATCAACGCGTTTGAGAAGGGCTTCTTCTTTTTTACGTTTGTTGCTCGCTGCTGGCGTCTATTTCCTAACGGGACTTTTCGCTAGATACAGGCAAATAAGCCGGGCAAGCGAGCTTAGAATTGCAGTTCTGGTGAGAAGTACGTGTTCTTTTCTGAGACAACGTTGTTAGTAGTAGATGGAAAGAAACACCCGGACATGGGATTTCAGGTGATAAGATTTAGAATTGGTAACATGGGACGATCATTCAGTCACGTTCGCTTTGTGTGCGGTCAGTATCAAACAATGTTTATCTAGATATTTCTTGATCAATGCCAACAAAACCAACATTTGATGGTAAATCGATTGATAGTTTATTAATGTTTGAGCTGTTATCGGTGTTTTTTTTAATTCAAATATCCAAATATTATGTGAGAGATTTGGACATCTTATGTTTAGGCATGGTCAAGTGAAGTCCTTCGTCCACTTCGCGGTTAAATCAGAAAAAATATCCACTGTTAGTTTTGACGCTATTTATGAAAATCACGCATAAAATTTTATCACTAGAATATTGGATTTGTCACCCAAGTACAATTTCTATCCCGAAGGGTATTGAAAGCTTTGATATTGATCTCTTTTATTGGCTCTCTGAAGAACCGTTTGTTTTTTGGACATACATGCGGCATCATGTGGCTTTTCTTCAGTCTGTCTCGGCTCATCACCGATGCCGGCCGGCCTCGGCTCGACTCTGCTGCTGCTGCCGGTATCTGCTCAGCATTGCTGCTTTGTCGGGTCTGTAGGGTGGACTGCTGCTGTACTGGCTAGGTTTCGGCTGATGATGGTGGCTTCGATGGTGTCGAGCCGAAAAAGCGGTCGGTGCAGACTTCATTCCCTGCTAAAGGTGTGAGTGCTGTTCAATCGATGATGCGGTTGCTTCGCTTGTCCCGGTCAGAATGAAAGGAAAAAATCGCGTTGCGCTATTTTATGGCTTCTCGGCAGACCCAGCGGCTGCTCATTCGCTGGTGTCTGCACCAATGAGAACGTGGTAATGGAATGATGCAAGAATTATGCGGTACCCATATTTATAGGTTCCCTTGATCTCAATGTTTTTCGTTGAAAACAGTTCCATGCCTATTGAAACAAGTTTTTCGGGCCTTATCAAGCATGGACGTGAAAGGCATACTTGAAATCTGTCGATTGAGGGGCTTACCGCAGAAATTCGTCCATTGAAACGAACGCTATTAACGTTTAAAATCTTTCAATCACAGACAAACAGACGTAACAGCCAGAACAATTTGTTTCAAAATGCATCGCCCAGTTATTTTACCACCTCCTAACGTGCATGTTGTACGAAACAAAGTTTAGTACGACAATGTCAACAGAAGGCGCTAGTGTAAGATGGCAAATACAAAGGTATACGACGCGCGCGCCTCTGGATGTGAAACTTGCAAGCAGTTGAATTTAAAACGACCGTTGAGCTCATGGTCGATGGGAATTTTCTCAGTGTTACGTCTGTTTGTCTGTGTTTCAACACAGTGTAACGCGGTCGATTTGAATATTTTGGAATAACACCCGGTATAGTAAAGAGAGACGTAAGTCCTACGTCAAAATTGCACGAGGAAGCACACGTAAAAATTTTTTAAACTCTTTTTAAAAAATCTAGAAGCAATTTAAATAAAAACGGTTAGCATCGCGGGGTCGGAAATATCTTATACGATGTATAAAGTGCAATATCACCAAATAAATTTTTTAATCGAAGTGATGTGGTTATTATACAATATAAGAAATTTCCGACCCCGTACTACTAACCGTTTTTAATTAAATTGCTTCATGAATTTTTAAAAAGAGTTTCAAAATTGTCTACGTATGCATCTGCCGTGTGCGGCTGCGGCATAGTTGTCCCATTCGTTAAAACACTGAATCGAGAAAAATGCAATTGAAAATTTAGGTTGTTTTTGATAAATCCGTCAACATTTCGCGTATACAATATATTTTAAATGAATGTTCCACATATATAACACATTACAAACACGACCTATCGATGATTTTGAAAAGTACCCATATTTTTGGCAAAATATGTCGCGGGACTGTTATGCCGCAATTCATGAACTAGAGCAACTAATTATGCACAAACCAGTCCCACTGTCGGTTCATATATTTTGCCGAACGTCGATATTTGGAGATTCAAAGTAGATGAACATTAATAGATCGAAGCAACCAGAGAAATTAACAAGCATAAGAGTTGCCAGGAAACTAGATATCAGACAAACAGACGTACACTCCAAATAATATGAACGTTGTTTCCACCTGAATTTTCAGGTACATTTTACGTGCACACGTAACGGAAAATGCTTTAGAAAATTCAGGTGAAAGTTACGTGTCCAGTGAATTCTATCTGCTAACTCAGGTAGAACTTACCTGATTATCACGTAGAATGAGAATTCTACCGGAAAATCAGGTAAAAGTTATTTCAGGTGGAAAAAATCTACGTGTTTTTTTCAGGTGGAAACAACGTGCAGATTTTTTTGGGTGTAACTATCTATAAATGCCCTTCGTGATCAACATATAAAATATCCCATATCACAAGTACCATATTTCTGCATTTTGTACAAAACAGTTTGTCATAAAATATGCTCTTTTGATGATGTGTTGGTACTATGTATACGATGGACTTTACGATTTAGCGATTCAAGTAATAATCATTTCGTCAAGTGACTGAACAAGTGTGAACCGTTCGTTCGTAAATATCAAGTTTATTCACGTTAAATTTTTAAATTATTTCTGGTTGACGTCGTTTTACCTGCTAAAGTAGTTTACAGTTGTTTATGAATAAGGTAAGATCCAATTTAGGGCCGATTTCTTCACCAGCCCCGCTTAGCGTCATAAACCTGGTCTATCGTAAGCTTTGCTTATATTTAAACGTCAATTTTAACTAAATTAATGATTTCGTGTGTGTTACTTCTACGTGAAGTTAAACGATTTACAATGATATGGAAATGCTAATATCATCTTCCAAATTCGGACGTACATGTTCATGATAGCATTAGAGGCGAAAGTATAGAATTGATAGTTCCGTTAGGATACGGCAGGCATGAAGAATGTTTTTATAGAAGTCGATTTGAAAGCGAGCGGAGGGCAATATTTGTGATGGCATTTATCGCACGACCTTCCTTCTGCCAAGCTCCCGGATGAAGGGGAGGAAGAATATCAGTGTGGAAGCTGATATATCTCCACTGGCAAAGGAAGGTGGTTTGACTGCTCATATGCCATCGCGTGCGGAAGGATTTGCTATCGACGAGTACTGTCTCCAAATTTCTAATATGACATCAGCATTTAGTCGAATAGGATTTTTATTGCACAGTTCTGTTTTCTCATTGCGTCCGTCTCGTCGCAACCAACTTGGCTGCCTCGGAGAGAACAAAGCAGAGAAAGGCACTGCTGCTGTACCGTCGACCAATAACAGCTGAATTGATGGATGCCCCCACCATGAACATGTACGTCCGAATTTGGAAGATGATATTAGCATTTCCATATCATTGTAAATCGTTTAACTTCACGTAGAAGTAACACACACGAAATCATTAATTTAGTGTACTACCCTTGGTGGGGGCATCCATCAATTCAGCTGTTATTGGTCGACGGTACAGCAGCAGTGCCTTTCTCTGCTTTGTTCTCTCCGAGGCAGCCAAGTTGGTTGCGACGAGACGGACGCAATGAGAAAACAGAACTGTGCAATAAAAATCCTATTCGACTAAATGCTGATGTCATATTAGAAATTTGGAGACAGTACTCGTCGATAGCAAATCCTTCCGCACGCGATGGCATATGAGCAAGTCAAACCACCTTCCTTTTGCCAGTGGAGATATATCAGCTTCCACACTGATATTCTTCCCTCCCCCTTCATACGGGAGCTTGGCAGAAGGAAGGTCGTGCGATAAATGCCATCACAAATATTGCCCTCCGCTCGCTTTCAAATCGACTTCTATAAAAACATTCTTCATGCCTGCCGTATCCTAACGGAACTATCAATTCTATACTTTCGCCTCTAATGCTATCATGAACATGTACGTCCGAATTTGGAAGATGATATTAGCATTTCCATATCATTGTCAATTTTAAGCCGAGCCTAAAATTTTGATTTCTTCACGCGCGCTTAATGGTTGGAGGCGGTCGCTTAACGTAAGTTGCGTTTAACTAATTTTCCATTATCTTTCCATTACTTTCCAATTGAAACGTCAATCTCAGCCTTTTGTTTTGTTGTTGTTGGTGCATTCAATCTTGCGTTGAAATTTTAAAAGTGAAAAAAATGGCAGCGAATTCTGAACAGAAAAAGCGAATCCGTTCGGCAAACTTTTCAGAAGCGGAGGAAGAACTACTGGTACGGCTCGCATTGAGCCGGAAGTACATAATCGAATGCAAGGCTAGTGACGCACAAAGAAACGAAAATAAATCTAAAGCATGGAACGATATTTGTTCCGAGTTTAATGCTAACTGCCTTAACACGGTGAGTGAAATAGTTGAATTTTAAAACTTTGTGAGTTGTTGCGGTTTTTTAGGGTACCGTAAATGAAGGCATGCAAATCAGTTCAAAAATATTTTTTTAGGTTCGTACTGCAGCGGTACTTCGGAAAAAATATGAGAATATTAAAAAATATATCCGCCAAAATGCTTCGAAAGAAAAAATGTCACGTAAGGCCCCCGGAGGTGGTAGAGGTCCTGATGAATGGTGTCCAAAATCAGAGGCGATGGCAGAGCTTCGCGATGTGATTGCGCTGTCTGTAGATGGACTTCCTTCCTTGTGCGATGACGATGACGACGGTCGAGGCGAAGCTCTAAATGTGGACGCTGATAAGCACATTGAAAACATACTGGTGCCCGAAGTGAATACGAGCGATGCATTTGTGGTGGAATATTTGGAAGACGAGCATATCAGTGGAGAACAGGAAGCCGTATCTCACGAATCCCCTGAGAAGTCGCTCGTTATTCCATCTGGTGATGACCAAGGCGCAATCCCCGGACCGAGCCAAATTTTGAATGGACGAGAAAAGTGGGAAAACTACAGCCCTGCGATGTTGAGAAAGCCCACGAGCGAAGCATTAAAAACACGCAAGAAGCGTCAAGCCTCACGACAGGTGACGACGGTTGAGTCGGAACTTAAAAAGAAGTTGTTGGAGCGTGACCAGGAGATGATGGAAGAGCTCCATCGTCTCGAAGTTCAGAGAAAAAAAGTAGAGCTTGAAACGGCGCATATTGGATTCAAGACCAGTTACCAGCATATGCGGGAAGAACATGCTGTGCGTATGAAGCTTCTGGGAGTCATAAATTATCAGAACCCAGGAAACCAGAATAATAGTTCTGGATCAGAGAATGACTAAAACTATTATATGTATATTATTCCACATGTTGAATATATAAATGAAGTTAAAGAGTTACAATAGATTATTATTCTGAAATTCACTGTATTTTACTGCATTTTTATGATTTGTTCACTTTACTTCTGAATAGCAAAAAAACTGATGAAATTTTCGAGCATCAGATGCTTCAGGGCATCATTTTTCTTCTTCAATGACTCTACAATCCCACTGGAACTTAAGCAGCTTCTCAACTTTATGTTCTAAAAGCAATTTTACAGCTATTAATTGAAACCGTTTCTATGCCGCCATTGCATAAGTAAAGTATATATCTTGTGCGGCAGATATAATGGGTACACTATGCCCAGGGAGACGAGAATGTTACACACTCGCCTTTTTTGTTTCCTAGGGATATTGCCTTTCTCTCAATAAGCTAATACATCAACCTTTATGGTTTGAACCATTATTTTCTTAATAACTTTTGAACGTAATGATCACTTGTATGGAAATTTGGTAGTCATCAACCGAGTCATCAACTGGGAAAGCTGTCGAATTTCGAAGAAAATCGGTTTAGAGGTAGCCTCACACAAAATCGGTTTAGAGGTAGCCTTGGTTCGCGGATTTTTTCCCCATGCATTTTTGCATATGCGATGTTTTCGGAAATTTGGTTCGCGGATTTTTTCCCCATGCATTTTTGCATATGCGATGTTTTCGGAATTTGGACACGGAAAATCAAAATCCCGGCCCCGTTTAAAATACACGGGGCTCAAAATCCGCTGGAAAATTTTCCCGAGGTATGAGGCAGCCTAAGGGTTGAAAAATTGGTTTTGAATGGCTTCAATGATTTTCTACAAATGGCCGGGGTTCTGCCAAATCGCACCAAGCGCCTTCAAAAAATTACCTACTATTCAGTCCATGCTTTCGTTTTGCAGATTTCATTAATCTCATTAGGATATCCTTCAACAAATGTATGTATGAATGAATCACCCATATTGAGAGTGTTAACAGCGGCACACTATAAGTTAACTTTTTGAAATCAGTATTTATCGAAAAAGTATTTTTGTAAAGCGTAGTAGCAGATACCTTCCTACATAAAGGCTGGTTTACAGTTCGGAAAATGTGTCCGCGGGATTTGTTACGGGATTTTGCTCCGGGTTTTGTCAGGGAAAATTTTCCGCCGATAAGTCTCCACTGTCAAAACATTTTCCGTGATTGGGTTTACACTTCAGGATTTTGCTTCGGGATTTGAGAATCTGCGTATCCTCGCCCGTGCTTGAGTTTACACTTCGGGGTTTTGGTTCGGATTTCTTTATACAAGAGTTGGAAATATAACGAGAAGAGGGAGATATAGCGAGAGAAAGGGAGAGAATGAGTGAGAGAGAGCGATTGAGTGGGAAAGAAAGAGGAAATGAGTGAGCGAGTGAGTGAAAATGAGTAAGTGAGAGTGGGTGAGTAAGTCAAAGTGAGTGAGTGAGTGAACGAGTGATTGAGTGAAAGCGAATGAGTGAGAATTCATGAGTAAGTGAGAATTCGTGAGTAAGTGAGAATGAGTGTGTGAAGTTGAGTGAGTGAGTGAGAATGAGTGTGTGAAAGTACGTGAATGAGAGAGAGTGAGTGAGTGAGAAAGAGTTAGTGAGTGATTGAGTGAGAGTGAATAAGTGAGTGAGCCAGAGTTAGTGAATGTGAGTGAGTGAGATTGAACGAGTGAGTGAGAATGTGTGTATATGAGTGAGATTGAGTGAGTGAATGAGAGAGTGAATGAGTACGAGAAGGTGAGTGAGAATGAGTTAGAGCGAGTGAGTGAGAATTAGTTAGAGTCGAGTGAGTGAGAATGAGTTAGAGCGAGTGAGTGAGAATGAGTTAGAGCGAGTGAATGAGAATGAGTTAGAGCGAGTTAGAGTGAGTGGTGAGAATGAGTTAGAGTGAGTGAGTGAGAATAAGTTAGAGCGAGTGAGTGAGAATGAGTTAGAGCGAGTGAGTGAGAATGAGTTAGAGCGAGTTAGAGCGAGTGGGGAGAATGAGTTAAGGGAGTGAGTGAGAATGAGTTAGAGCGAGTGAGTGAGAATTAGTTAGAGCGAGTGAGTGAGAATGAGTTAGAGAGAGTGAGTGAGAATGAGTTAGAGCGAGTGAGTGAGAATGAGTTAGAGCGAGTGAGTGAGAATAAGTTAGAGTGAGTGAGTGAGAATAAGTTAGAGCGAGTGAGTGAGAATGAGTTAGAGCGAGTGAGTGAGAATGAGTTAAGCGAGTGAGTGAGAATGAGTTAGAGCGAGTGATTGAGAATGAGTTAGAGTGGATCTCACTATGCACTATTTCTCAATTATCTCTGCTCACTTTGCACTTCTCACTTCTTAGTACTCATTTCTCACTTTACTCTTCTCAATTCCCACTTCTCACTATTCATTTCACTTCTCACAACTCATTTTTTCATTTATCATTCTTCACTTCTCACTTCTCATTAGTCACTTTTCACTTTTCTTTTCTCACTCTTCATAAATCACTTCTCGCGCCTCATTCTCACTATTCATTACACTACTCATTTCTCACTACTCAACTCTCACTTTTAATTTTACACTTCTCATTCTCATTACTCATTGCTCATTGCTTACTTACTCATTTTTTCATTTCTCGCTTATCATTCGTTAGTTTTCTCTTCACACTTCTCACATTTCTCAATTTTCACTATCCACTTCACTAAATTCATCCCATAATAAATTTCCGTCATAGATTACACATTTCCCGTGCGGAATCAATTCAAACGGAATTGTTTCCCCGCGGGATTTGCATCTCTACACATGGGATTTTTATCCGTACTCTTTTCCCGCGATTGAGTTTACACTTCAGGAAAATATTTTTTCGTGTAGACTTCTAGTCCTGTCACGGGAAACGCAAATCCCGCTCCCATTTAAATTACATGGGAGACCAAATCCCGGGACACGTTTTCCGAACTGTAAACCAGCCTTAACTGGTACCAAATATTTTTCTCGAAAAAGTTCCCACTTTTGAGAAAATCCGCGTTAAATGTCTTTCGCCGTACAATTTTTTGGCGGTTAACTAATGCTGGCTATTTACGCATATACGATAGCGCCTGGATGCTGGCAGCGGCGGATAGGAAACCAGCCACTGCTAATAATTCATTGATATGAAAATATCTATATATAATTCATTGATATGATTTCCGTTTTACTTTTATCAACAACATATCACAAAATTTGTGTTATTTAGGGTCAATTTCTTCACCTCCGCTTAGGCGCTAAACCAGGTTTAAACGTATGGGTAAGCACCGGTTAAGAGTTAAGCGAAGGTGAAGAAATTGGCCCTAACAAATAAGGTTTTGACGAGTAGAGCTTAGCGCTCTTAAGCGATGTCAAACCATCGTTTAAATTGAACCTCGCTTATCTTAAACGTGACGTTTGATAAGCCACGTTTAGTAGTTGAGTGAGGGTGAAGAAATCGAAAAAATACTAAACCAAGTTTAAAAATTGTTTAAACCTCGTTTAATTTTTAAGTGCAGGTGAAGAAATTGGCCCTAAAAGCACCTCGAGGAATTGACCCAGATCGAAAGTGCGCACTCCTTAGCACTGTTTTACCGGTAACTGCTGATGCCAAAAAACAATTTTGGAAAGAACTACCCAGCATGACATGAAATTTACATGTCGTTTTTTTGCTTTCTCATACATTTTACATGAAATAAATTCGTTCATTATATCTAAAATAACCTATTTATTATGTATGTAATTAATTTTGACCAATCATGAATGTCTAATTGATGTACTTTGCTGATCTAATGACAAAAATACTCTTCTGATCATCATTCGCTCGCGTCGAAGAATGGTTTAAGGAGGAATTTCGTAACACAAGAGCTACAAGAATATTCATATATTTTTTTTAAAAGCCACAAACAGCTTTCTTGAATGGAAAACATTTAATATTTCACATTATTACAAGAAAAGTTACAGATGGGACTGTTATGCTGCAATTTATAAGATGGGACAAAATGACTTGATATTTTTCTCATGTTTTGTAAAACAAACTCCCTCTTTTTATCAATTTATCATAAAGTTTAGCATTGTAATAAGCGAATTAAACAACCAGATTATTTTTTCGGATGGATTTTTATTCGGCAGCTAAATAAAATTTCCATTTAAAATTAGAAATTTTCCATAAACAATTAGGAAATTGCCAATAAAAAAATCAGGGTATGAGCAATAAATAATTATAAAATTTCCACAAATAAAACAAAATTTCCATAAACTATTAAGAATTTTCCACAAAACAAAAATAAATAAGCACTTTTAAAAGCAAAAATAGCAATTATAAAAGAAGAATTTTCCATAAAGAAATGAAAATGTTCCACGAAAAAAATACAAAATTTCCATAAATAAATCAATATTAGCAATAAACAATTACAAAATTTTCCACAAAATAAATATTTTTTTTCCATAAAAAAATAAAAATTTTCCACAAAATAATCAATAAAGAGCAATAAAATAATAAGAAAATTTCCATTAAAAACTACAAGAAAGCAATAAAGCTGATGAAATTTTACATGAACTTTAAACGCTTTTAAAGAAGGGGTCGTCTATGGAAAAAAGCACAGTTTGATTGCTTTTTTATATTTCTTTATGGAAATTTTCTTTTTTTTTTTGCTTTTTTTTTATTGATCATTTCGTGGAAAATTTTTATTTTGTTATGGAAAAAATATATTTATTTTGTGGAAAATTTTGTGATTGTTTATTGCTAATATTGATTTATTTATGGAAATTTTTTATTTTTTTTCGTGGAACATTTTTAATTCTTTATGGAAAATTCTTCTTTTATAATTGCTATTTTTGCTTTTAAAAGTGCTTATATATTTTTGTTTTGTGGAAAATTTTTAATTGTTAATGGAAATTTTGTTTTATTTGTGGAAATTTTATATTTATTTATTGCTCATACCCTGATTTCTTTATTGGCAATTTTCTATTTTCTTATGGGAATTTTCTAATTGTTTAGGGGGAGTATTTATTTTAGTCATTTTTATTCTTTTCTTCAGCACACGCGGTTTTTCAGTTTAACATTTCAGAGTCTAATGATCCAAGGTCTTTTCAAAAAGGACTTTTTTCCACACACTGAACAACACGCTAAATCGTAACGGATTACACTCTGAATGGAAATCAAACATAACAGAAGCACGACAATCGTAGCTTGGATGGTTTGAATACACACATAAATCGGAATACACGGAACACTACAGCATAAGTTATGACGATTCCAACAAATAACTCAAAATTGGTAAAAAGTCGAATGGGACAACTATGCCGCACACGGCAGGCTTCCTCGTGCAATTTTTTTCGAATGCCATCTTTTCTGTTTCTTCTTCTTCATGCAACATTAGACTGCAACCTTAGGATGCAAATCGGATAATGCAAAGTCTTTGAAAGTGTGTACTAAAATTTGCACACAAACGCGGCACTTGTGGTGAAGACTAGCGAGAAGGGTATCTGCGAGCAATAAGGATAGCTCCGGAACTGCAGGACTTCGGTGCCGACGTACAGAGAATCAGGCACACACGAGCGGGCGGCATGATCTTTGAGCTGAAAAAGGATTCGAAGAATAAGAGCTCATCAAGCAAGGAGCTAATGTAGAAAGTTGTGGGCGATAGGGCGCAGGTGAGAGCTATGAAGCGAACTTCAAATGCATGGATCTGGATCAGTTTACTACGACAGTTTGGGTAACCACCGCAATGAAGGAGCAACTCAAGGCCAGACAGTTTCCCCTCCGCCTTTCTCAAAAGACACATTGAAGGATTGATGACTCCTCTGCTGTGCATCTTTCGTAGATCTATTGCAAGCGGCATTTTCCCTTCCTGTTGGAAGTCAGCGAACATGTTTCCGGTCTACAAGAAGGGAAATAAACGAGACGTCGACAATTACCGTGGTATCACCTCTTTGAGCGCTATTTCGAAACTATTCGAACTCGTGGTCATGGAACCACTACATGCCCATTGTAAGCAACATATCAGCGATGACCAACACGGCTTTATGTCTGGACGTTCAACAGCTTCAAATCTCCTATGCCTAACTTCCTATATAACGGAAAGTATGGTCAGTCATGCTCAAACTGACGTCATTTATACTGACCTGTCTGCTGCCTTCGACATGGTAAACCACGATATTGCGATTGCGAAAATGGAAAGATTTGGCGTCAACGGCAGACTTCTGGAATGGTTTCGTTCGTACATGTCAGGTCGAGAGCTAAGTGTTATCATTGGAGATGATCAAGCACCTCCGTTCATTTCCACATCAGGCATCCCGCAAGGCAGCCATCTGGGACCTTTGATTTTTCTCCTGTATTTTAACGATGTGCACCTCCTTCTTAGAACTCCACGACTATCCTACGCTGGTGACCTCAAGATTTATCTACAAATCGGATCAATTGAAGATTGTATTTTGCTTCAGCAACAGCTACATACTAGTTTTCGATGAATGGTGTAAAACCGTATGATTGTCAACCCGGAAAAATGCTCGGCTATCTTTTTCTCACGGAAAAAAGATGCCATCCAATTCAGCTACCGACTGCAGGATACTTTAAGCGAACGCGTAAGCGAAGTGAAAGGCCTAGGAGTGATTTTGGACTCTCAACTAACGTTTAAACAACATGTCTCCTATATTGTGGATAAGGCTTCCCGTACGTTGGGGTGTATATTCAGGATTGATTTTAGAATACTGCTCGGAAGTCTGGAGTCCGAACTATAATAATGGCGTTGAAAGGATTGAAGGTGTCGTTTGTTACGCTTTGCGCTTCGTAGATTGCAATCGGTTCCCGAGAACGATCGAAATCAGCCTGAAAGTCATTCAGACCTTGGCGCCATTGGAGGTACCAAGCCGCTGAATGATATTTGGTCGCTGAGGACGTCGGTAAGCCACAGTTACCGGCCATCGGTAAGTCAACCAGCGGAATCACCAGGTGGGCGTCAAGCCTTGAATCTTTAGTCCCTTATCATTGACTCACAACCAATAAACCATTAATCAAAAGGCAGCAGCGAATCTTCGTGCGCCCGGGAGAAATTGATCTGCATCTTTCAAATCCCAACGAGCAGCTGCGAGCTTCATTCGTGCTCAACTCCTAATCCGAACACAGTTGAAAACGTACATCTTACAGTTCGTAGATGGTAGATCTTCTTGAAAAAGGGTTTCTAATTGCAGACTCTACGTCTTTATGAGCCTTCTGAAAATTCGTAAAATAAATTTGTATCTTTAATGCCTTGATAGCTGAACAGGCCATAAGACTACAAAAAAAAAACAGGATAATTTTTCTTCATAAAAACAAATGAAAGACAAAGTTCAGTGCGAGTTGGCTCTTGTTTCGGACGGCAGAACGATCACGCGATTTGCCGAAATTTTGTGTTCTGCATTACGCGGCCGGTAATAAAGTTAATTAGTTCAGTGCGTGTTGGCTCTTGTTTCGGACGGCAGAACGATCACGCGATTTGCCGAAATTTCGTGTTCTGCATTGCGCGGCCGTCAGTGCCTGTTTTGTCGTGTTTCTGCTCAGTAAGCAGATAGTTCGCGCGGCCGAGTGAGTAAACAATTGGTGCGTGATCGGACGTGTTTCAGGTAGGATTTAGAACATTCGTAGAATCCGAGTTTTTGGTTCTGATGTTAATGTTCAGTGAATAAGTGTGCGGTTGGACGTGTTTTGTATATAATGCGAAACATTTGTAAAATCCAGGCTACTTTGTCCTCCTTTGGACGGTTCGTAAGTAAATTGATGAATATATTTTAATATTTTTTCAGCATATACTGTTATTGACAAACGCTCTATATTGTCGAATAGAGCTCCCTATTATTCACCTTACCCACTAACACAAATTTTCCTTCCCGAGACATCTATGAAGGTAGTATGGGTTCCCTGCATCTTCACTAGAAGATGTTGAACTAACGTTCCTTCCCTTCCTTCCGTGATTGTGAGGACGTGGGCATGTATACAACTGCTACTGTATAGGAAAAGGTACTAATCCCAAGTACCAATTTGCGGCAATATACAGTAGATTGCTCAATTGAGCATTGAATAGCCACCCACGATTAGTACAATCACATATGCTATGCTATGCTAACTCCCAATCCGAACACAGTTCAACAGATGAACAAACACGAATAAGTGGGATAATACTGATTTTGACCATGCATCGGTACTTAAGTTCAAACATATTTTTGCTTCTTCTTATGAGTTCCGAATTCGTTTTTGTATAGAGATCTGATTTCATTGCGTTTGGCATTTCCGAATCTCACCTTTACACAGAGATCTAATCAGTCAGAGGGTTCAGCAGATCCACCAAATTCGTATCCGCTTCATTCCTAATTAATCAGCGCTCTGGAGCTTGGAGATTCATGTCGTCAGCTGCGAAAACCAGCCTAAGGTTGAGTTACGTTTTTACAATTTACTCCATTGACTCCATCCAAAAGGAGCAAAAAATGGATCGTCTAAAAGCAAATTATAGTCGTTCCATACTCTTCCGACCATCACTCATAAGTATTAACAAGAATAGTAAGAACCAGCACATTGTGGTAGATCTTACTCCGTAATGCAACACGAAGAGTGTCTACCCAGCATTACAGGCTCCGTTAACTGCCTGGCTTATTGTTTCACCCCCCAGGTCATTCATCCCCTCAGCACGGGTCGCCTGACACCTTGGGATTCGGGGTTAGGGACGCCATATTGTCAGCTTCAGTGTTGCACCGATATTACCGGATTTACACCGTTACGCACTACTTCAGAGTATCCATATCCCAGCGTAACGGGACGCGCAGTCGGTTAGTGTTACCCACGGCAGTACCACAAGTGATCAATTATCGTGACCCTTAGAATGCGGTTTGGTCTCCCGGAGTTGCTGATCAACGCGTTACTGCGAAAGGTGCGGGATATTCCGACTCCGAAGTCTGACAAGCTTGAAGGACTCATCGAATTCGGAATGGCGGTGCCGGCATTATGTGACCGCATAGAAGCAGCGGATGAACGCGTTCAACTGTCTAACCCTTCACTACTGCAGGAGCTTGTCGTAAAACTTCCGGCAGACCAGCGGATGATGTGGGCAGGGTACAAACGTGGTTTCCATCAAGTTAATTTTGAAAAAAATTCGGCCGTTACATGACATCGATGGTGGAGGATTCGACAAGTGTGGTTACTTTCGAACCAGAGGTAAAACGGAGTAGCGCTCGTGATCGTTCGAAGCATGAGGGATTCGTCAATTATCATGCTAAATGAGCATCTAGCAGCAGGGTTGTGCTGAATCATTCTCACACGATAATGATTGGAGTTATCATTTGATTACTGCTCAGGTGTGAGAAGTAGGCGAGTTGTCCTCGGCGATAACTTTTCAAATTTTGGAATCAATTGATAATAAACCCAAAATTATCAATTAAATGTAAACCTTTCCAATACAAATTTAATGTCAACAATGAAGGTCAATCTGATGCTTGGCATTGTGTTTTATTGTTATGTAGAGAAATAAGTTCAAAAAGTAACGGTAAGTGCTTAAATCGAGATACAATTGTCGAACGATTCTCACTCGCTAGCGAGTTTTTATCAATTGATAATTTGGATTTGTGATCGCATGAGAGTGTTGCTCATCCTCGATTATTTGAAAATTTGATTTTTCCCATGCCTGTCTAGCAGATCACTGAGTGATACGAAGGAGCTGCCAAATATACTCGATTGTGTCTATTTTAAATGCAGTGGGCACCGTGCGAGACTGCAATTCGTTCAAACAGTTGAGTGTCAACGATCGCTGGCGTAGGATTCGCGAGCTCGCTCTATGCCAAAGTTGCCTCTTCAGTCATGGACGAAGGGCGTGCCGAGCTCGGAAGATTTGCGATACTGATGGTTGTCGATAGAGTCACCATAAACTTCTACATTCTTTCGCTGGACCTCCAAAGCTGTCCGCTCCACGAGTTCAAGTAGTCGAGAACCATACCCATCGTCTCCTGACATCTTCCATTATGTTTCGAATCGTTCCGTTTACTCTACACGGAGCTAATAGTTCTATCACAGATAACAGATATTGAAGCTAGAACAAATTTTATTGAAAATCCTGTGTAAACTTTTGAATTGATATACGTTGGCCCACTACTGCCATCTACTCAACTGATTGCGGCTGTACATAAGGATGCAGCTGATTAACAACCGTCGAACGCAGCCAATGCATTTGACAGCCGCATTCGGGCTGCGTTTTCAATAACAATGATCTTTGCGCCATCTCCAATCGATTGCCAAACGCGGTCCAAATTTAAAATACATTTGAATTAACGGTTGCGGATGTTTACACACGTATCGGATGTCAGCCTCAATATCTGTTATCTGTGGTTCTATCAACACTTTTGATTTCCTTGAAAGTGCATAGGCACCTGAAACGTATTCTAATCGCAAGCTACCAGAATGCAGTTCCCAAGATTCTCATCGGTGTGGATAATGTGCGCCTCGCGGTGCCACTGAAAGTTAGGGGCTTCGAGGAAATAATAATCACATATCGTATAGCTTCCATGTTTGTGGATGTCTCTGCGATGAAACGCTTCACGAAGCAGTAAAAAGTTTTTTCGCCGCAGAAGAAACGGGAACAACAGTGACGGAAATCCCGATGTCTACGGAGGACGAACAAGCGTTAACTGTAATGGATCGCGATACGGAACTGAAGGAGAATCTCCACCGGCAAATACGAGAATACAAACACGCTACGCACACAAGGTCATGAAAGCAGAATTGGAAGCAGCGGACCCTAGGAGGGTGTGGTATCTTTAAGTAGGAGCGGTGATAACCCAACAAACAATTTAAGCTGAATAAGCTAGTTTTTTAGCTGAAAAATACTGTTTTGGGTTGAATATGCGCTGTTTGAGCTCCCAATGTTTGTTAGGAAATCCCAAGAAACCCAACAAGTTGCGTGTAATCTGGGATGCAGTAGTCAAAGTCGATGGGGTATCATTGAGTAGCGCACTCCTCAAAGGCCCGGATCACCTTTCTTCTCTTCCGGCTATTTTTTCGATTCCGGCTTTATCAGGTGGCGATCAGTTCGAACATCCAGGAAATGTTTCACCAAGTTAGAATCCGTGAAGAAGATAAGAACTCTCAATGATTTCTTTGGTGTGCTGACCCATTTATGAAACCAGAAGTCCACTTGATGAATGTCGTTACCTTCTATAGCACTTGCTTGCCAGCTTCGGCGTAATTCGTCAAAAATTGA
Organism: Armigeres subalbatus; assembly: GCF_024139115.2. Taxonomy (NCBI): domain Eukaryota; kingdom Metazoa; phylum Arthropoda; class Insecta; order Diptera; family Culicidae; genus Armigeres; species Armigeres subalbatus. Next base: position 96,830,508 of record NC_085139.1, on the reverse strand, counting down.
AACGCGGAGCTGCATCGACAACTGTATCCAGAAGCAGCGAAAGCGATCGTCAACAACCATTACGTCAACGATTATCTGGCCAGTTTTGGTACAGCCTAAGAGGAAGCAGTGCAGGTAGTACGAGACTTTCAACTCGTACACGCCTCGTAAACTGGGACAGAGCCGCCTCGCAGCTTAGTGTTCATTAAGCACTTCCACAGTCTATAACTGCGAGGTAAAAATTACCATTTTTTGCATTCGTATATCATGAGGCTAACGATGATACTTTTATGCCCAGGGAAGTCGAGACAATTTCCAATCCGAAAATTGCTTAGACCTGCACCGGGAATTGATCCCAGCCACCCTTAGCATGATCTTGCTTTGTAGCCGCGCGTCTTACCGTCATAGAGAAAATCACGATAATTGGAATTACAAGAACGGTGTTCTGGACGGACTCCAGAACGGCACTGGCATGGATCCGAGCAGACCCCAGAAGTTCATCTATTTAGTTTATATCTAAACAGATAACATTGGATCAACATCCCCGTAACGCTGGGTAGACACCTTTGCGTGGTGACCCAACGAATACCTTCCCCAATATCCAACTCCGTGGTACTTATGAGGGTGTCGCTGAGTCGGAGGCCTCTCGTTAAGTAAGTACTACATCAACACTTCCTTCCCCTCCCTAGTTACGGTGAAGATGGGCGTGGCCAGGAGTAGTAATCCTAATTCTTTTGAAATTTTTATCCTAGATTGAAATCGAGGACCACACCCACCTTGATTTCAGATAGCAATCTGGATAAGTATTTCAAAAGAAAAACATGAGTATCACTAGTGTCCAATCTACGAAGTACACCGTAACTATGCTATGCTAAACAGATAACACTGGATCAACAATTTGACGTCACAATACACGATCCAAGGCCGCATATCTCCATCATCGAATGCGCCTCACGCTCGCCAAGTCGTTTTGCACCTGGTCTGCCAGTCTTGCTCGTTGTGCTCCACGCCGTCTCGTACCTGCCGGATCGGAAACGAACACCATCTTTGCAGGGTTGCTGTCCGGCATGCTTGCAACATATCCTGCCCATCTGCTCATGGTTCATTCTTCGCCGCCACACACCGTCTTCTTGCATGCCGTCAAAGATGGTCCTAAAAGCACCCGTCTCTCGAATACTTCGAGTGCTTGCAAGTCTTCCTCGAGCATTGTCCATGTTTCATGTCCGAAAAGCATACCGGTCTTATCAGCGTCTTGTACATGACACATTTGATTTTTTAGTTTATGGGTCCTGTACACCTTCGGTGGTGCAAAGGGCCGACTTGAAAGATCTCCATCCTGAGCGTTGCCCGGCTATCGCTTTAACCTGTTGCCAGGTTAGATTTCGGTCGACTTCTTTTATTTCTTTATTGAGGCTTCGCCGCCATGAGCCTCTGGGTCTGCCTCTGCTGCGATGTCCCGCTGGGTTCTAGTCTAATGCTTGTTTACAGATTTCGTTTCCGCCCCTACGTAGAGTGTGGCCGACCAAGCCCCACTTCCGATCCCGAATTTCTGTTGCTATCGGCCTCTGGTGACAACGACGATGGAGCTCGTTGTTTGAGATCCAGTTGTGAGGCCACCAGGCCCGAATTATATACCGCAGGCATCTGTTAATGAACACCTGCAGCCGTTGAGTGTTCTCCACTGATACACACCATGTTTCGCTAGCGTATAACAGCACAGATTTCACGTTAGAGTTGAAAATTCGTATTTTGGTGCGTTCACTTATCTGCCTGTTTTTCCAGATATTTCTTAAACTCGCAAAGGCAGCCCTTGCTTTCTTTATCCGTGCGCCTATGTCGATCTTGGTACCGCCGTCTGACGCCATTTGGCTACCAAGATATTGGAAGCTTTCAACATTCTCCACTGGTTGCCCGGCTACTGTGAAACTGGAAGGAGTCACCGTGTTTACATCCAACGATTTGGTTTTGTTGACGTTGATGACTAAACCTGCCGAAGATGAGCACTCGGCAAGATCGTTGAGCTTACTCTGCATATCAGAGCGCCGTTGCGCGAGGAGTGCAACATCATCCGCCAATTCGAAGTCATTCAGGTGCTCCATGGTTATAGGCTGCCATAACAGCCCGCGGTTGGTGCGGTGGAGAATCTTTTTTGACCGCAGTTTCTTCTGGAGCCCGTAGAAGGACCGACTTCCACAGATGATGCGCTTTCGCATTTCACGACTAACATTGTTATCAGTCGTTAGCAAGGATCCACGGTAGACGAATTCATCGATCACCTCGAAGATATCCCCGTCTATCATAACACTGCTTCTTGATCCAACTTTTGTTGCTTCACGTTTCAGGCGAGTGTACAGTTCTGCCACCTTTGCAAATGTTAGACCGACAATTTCCATGTCATCCGCGAAACAAATAAATTGACTGGATCTGCTAGACATCGTACCCCAGCTGTTACACCCGGCGCTTTGCATGACACTTTCTAGCGCAATGTTGAACAACAGGCACGAAGTCCATCATCTTGTCTTAGTCCCAGGCGCGATTCGAATGAACTGGAGTGTTCAACCGAAATTTTCAGGAAGCTGGTGGATGGCATCATCAACTTCCCTCAACTCCCTTGGTTGGCCTCCATTGTCCGCTGAACTGACGTAGTCATTTCCTCCGCTACCTTGATTTCATTGCCTCTACTCTCAGCGCCATTTAAATGTTCTTCGTAGTGCTGCTTCCACCTTTCCATCATCACACGTTTCTCCGTCAAGATGCTCCCATTTCTATCCCTGCACATTTCGGTTCGCGGCTCGAGGCCTTTGGGGGATGCGTTGAGCTTCTGATAGAACTTGCGTGTTTCTTGAGAATGGCACAGCTGTTCCATCTCCTCGCACTCTGCTTCTTCCAGGCGGCATTTCTTCTCCTGGAAAAGGCGGTTCTGCTGTCTTCGCTTCCGTCTATAACGTTCCACATTCTGAGGGCGCTGCTGGGTACCTTGCTGCAGCGCGTCCGCCCGCGTTGCGTCCTTCTCCTCCAGAATCTGGCTGCACTCTTCGTAGAACCAATCGTTCCGTCGACTTCGTCCTACATACCCGACGTTGTTCTCCTCTGCGTCGTTAATTGCTGCTTTGACTGTATTGCAGTGCAGCAGTCCTCAAGCGGGGCCCCATCGAGCTCACCCTCGCGAATTGCAAAATAAATCAGTATTGGGGTAATTTGACACTGGGGGATAAATTTATCCCCCAAAAAAGAACGAACAGGCAAACCTGTCAAAATCCATAGTAAAAAAAATTGGATGTCGGTCCTCTGGTTGCTTCAGTCGCTCTAGGTCGAACCGCGGCGGCCGTCGGTATCGAACTTTGCTGATGACGGATAGTGTTGGGCGCAGTTTAACCATCACCAGATAGTGGTCAGAGTCGATGTTAGCCGCACGATGTGTCCTGACGTCGATAATGTCGTAGAAGTGCCGTCCACAATCAGGACGTGGTTGATTTGTGATTCTGTCTGCAGTGGTGATTTCCATGTGTACCGATAAGGGATGCTGTGTTGGAAGGTGCCTAATCCTATTTTCAAATATTCTATGATCCTTGCTCGTTTTGTCTCGAAGGAGTGACGAATTTTGTCTCATATAAGTAGTAGAAACATCTTTAATAGTCGCATTAATAGTGGATTTATGGATGCGTGTTTTTCTGTTCCGTTCCAGTGTTCGTCGGTAACATACCGCGTGTGGCCCAAACCGAGGATATCATTGCCTACTTCAACAACTTCGGCACCGTTATCGATTACTCTCGGATAGAAAAGAAGAGCTGCATCCTGCGTAAATCGGCCATCATCAGCTTTGTGGATAAAAAGCACGCGCGGAATGCATATTGCCAGCAGCCCCATTATCTGGAGGGAAGTTTGCTGGGTGTGCACTTAATGGATGGACCACCCATGAGCAAATCGAACAGATGTCAATTGTTAACCGTGAAGGTCCGCACTAAATGTAAGCATATGATTGCATGTCGATTTGAACAACTTTTAATTGCTTTTTAAAACTACAGATTTAACCGATGATGAAATTCGCGATGAGCTGCAGAAAGTGATAAATATAGTCTACGACTTGCGATTCGATGCGTTCAATGACCGCGCCAACTATGTGGCATATTATAAAGACTTGAAGCATAAAGGAGTCACATCCCAGAACTGGTTAACAATACATCATATCAATGATGAGCCTATAAAAATTATTCGTAAGTGAAAGGTTAGGAAATGTGTTCCATATCACTGTATTTTTTTGTTTTAGCTGGATATGAGAGAGAAGGCGCTTCTGATGACGATGCTTTTGATCAGAAGATCACTTCTCCGCACCGTCAACAGAAGGAAAGTTTTTTGGGATATGTGGTATATACTGAGACACTAAAAAAAGACATGGAAATGCACACCAGACTATTGGGCGAACAACACGTTCCTTACAAATCTTTTTATAACGAACAATCAGGTAATTTTAGAATGCATATAGAATGTAATTACTAGTCATATTGTTTCAACAGAGCCAGACGCGAGGATGCTTTTTAATTTTTATTTAAATCGTTCAAAGAATATCACAAATAAAATAAGGCAATAAATTGTTGTTTCAGTACAAATCAACAACGTTGCAAGGGAAACACGCCTGGTGGATTTCCAAGATCTGTTCATCAAATGTGGGGACATCGAATACTATCGCGAACTATACCTGGAGGAAGATGGTAGCAAAATTTGTTTTATAAAATTCAATATTGATCTTGCTGCGGATTTAGCTTGCACCTATAACCAACGAATGCTACACAGCAAACGGATTCTGGTTCATCGAGCGAAGGAAACTTTAGCGTCAGAATGGGATTGTACAGTATTACTGGAGAGACTCAATCCGATGACAAACGCGGAAAATATCCATGATGCCTTCTCGACAGTCGGCACTGTCAAGTACGTTCAAAAGCAATCGCCATTTACGGCAATCGTGTGCTTCAAGGACGCCGAAAGTGTTTCCGGAGCGATGAGCGTGACTTCCGTTCCCTATTCGAACCATATCATGGTGAACCCCTGTCGTGAAGGTATTGGTTTATGCAGTAGAATATAATAATTGGTACAAACTAATTAACTTAAATTTCAGAGTACAACTACAGTTTCTACGGTAATTTTTCTTGTCAGGAGCAGATTTTCTCGGTGGATCAGATACTCGTTGCGTTGAAACCTCGCATATTGCCGGAATTCCACCAACTGGAAATAGAACGCCGTAATGAAGACTTCGACAATGAAAACGCCAGCACAAACGAGAAGCGAAGTCAACCTACAGAAGCGGACGATGAAGATGAGGAAGAGCTTCCAGCTCAACCCAAACGTGCCCGTTTGGATGCACCAAATGTACAAATTCAACACTCAGATGCGTTCGATTATGGATCGGGCCACTCTCGTGATGAACTGGTACCGCAGCACAGAATAGAACCAATTATCACTACGGTGAATCCCAACTATGAGGTAGATCAGCGACACGCAAATCCCGGATTCGACAATATGCATCGCCAGCACATCGGTGGAATGGGACGAATGCCGGGACCGTCCCAGCCACCTGAGTGGCAAATGCAACAACGGATCGCAGCTAGGGCATATAATGCTGGACCCTCTTTCCAACAGCCTCGTCCCCTAGATGGTCCACGACGGCAGCCCATGGGTTTTTATCGACCACCTTTTTATGATTGAGAGAAAAGAGTAACGTTTTCTTGTTGCCTCTGGAATATATTGAAATTTGAATATATTTTCATTTTCAAAAAAAAAATACCGATTCCATAGCAAACGTGAATCATCTTTATTCAAGACATATCACAGAGCAGTCCAATCCAGAGCAATTAACCAAGCTCTTCAATGTCGAGGCCATTTGTTTTTCGGATAAGCTAGGAGAGGGAAAGCTATCCAAGATTATCCATCGTGCCAATAAGGTCATGATCGTACACGAAGGGAGTCGGGAAATCACGCACTTCTGGTGTGCCCGAGTCCACCTTTCTTATGAGGATTCACAGACTCGATCACTTGGTCTGTAATAAGTCCAGAAGTTGGAAGTGTTTAGTGGTAAGTATATGTACTTTTTAAGTGACGTCAAGTGTTACCATAGATAACAGATATTGAGGCTAGTATCCGATACGTATGTAAACATCTGGAACCGTTGATTCAAATGTATTCACGGCGTGTTTGGTAGAATAATATTATCACAATAAAATAAGCATCAATAAAGGTTCAACTATACGTGAAAATATAGCTTCTCATCTTTCATTTCCTGGATATTTAAAAAAAATCTACCGAGGGGTCTCGAACAACATTGTTTTCTATTCCTAATGGAACATGCTTTCTAATCTAATACCAGCCGCCAGTCACGAGTCACTCCCAAGTGAGTCTTTCTTTCATTTTTTAACCATTTTTCTTTAATCAAATGCAATAAATGAATATTCTTCTTATTATTTTATTTTAAACCTTATTTCAAAGGCTACGATGTGTAGAAGCATAACGGAGCCGAAATTATTAAATTCAACATTTGGCTAGCAAACATTACCGCTTCGCAATGGTTAAACCATTGACGAATACATAGACGGAGGGGTGGCCATTTTTCCGGGCACCACTATATACCCCTGGGGAGTGACGGATTACAATTATTACAATCACTCGACCATTGAGAAGCCCCTCAATTCGAACCATGAAAACAAAAATGAAAATGACAACAGTTGTCATTTTCATTTTTGTTTTCATCTGAAAACCGATCGCACATCCGAGTCCAACGGTTGTTCTCGTTTCCGATATGGAATTGGCGATTAAAGCATTGACGAATACATAGACGGAGTGGTGGCCATTTTTTCGGGCACCACTATATACCCCTGGGGAGTGACGGATTACAATTATTACAATCACTCGACCATTGAGAAGCCCCTCAATCCAAATCACGTCAGTTTGACAACAGTTGTCATTTCCATTTTTGTTTACCTCCTGTTTCTGATTCAAAAATCAATGAATCGAGACGAGTTTGTTTAATCACGGTGGAAACCAATGTTCTGAAGCCAAAACAAGAAACACAACAGCGGTACACTCGAGGTCGGGGAGTGAAACGTACCAGCAATGGCGCTAAAGTGGTACCCACCAAGAAAATTCATCCTCGAGCGATTCCCGACCCGGATCCGCCGGTTCAATACATTTCGTCGGTAATTGTGGATGGTCAGGATGTTTACTATACATACTCAAAAAGTAGGCGACGATAGTTCGGAAGCAATTGGATTAACGGAGGAGGAGGATGCCTGCGATTGTGTCGTTAGACGTTGATGGGACCTACACGGACGACGCGCCGGAGGGGTAAGAGCAGCTGCTGAAGGATGAGCAAGAGTACTATAATGTTGAACCGCTGGAGTCAGATGTTTGTTTAATCTGCTTGAGTTGTCGGACCTCAAGGACCACATTGTGGACGCACGACGGATTGAAGAGCAGATCAAAGATATGGCATGTGAATATTGTAACAGAATATTTTCGGATATTAAGACCCTGGGCCTGGACCGACACATCGGTAAAATACACTTCACAGGATCACCTCAATGGACACACTGGGGATCGTGTTTACCAATGCGGTGAATGCAAAGATCAGCGTATGCCTTCCGGATGGGATGTCTGGTGCACAAAATCTTCGACCATGTGAAGCTGAACGGCGTATACGTGTGCCCCGGGCTGTCGAGCGGCACAAGTACCGGCACAGCCGAGTACTGCACCAGTAGCAGCAACAGCACCAGCACCAGCTAGATCTAATAATGGGACACAGCGGAAGAAGAAATTCCGTCAACGCCGGTAAGACATCTTATTTTTTCAAGGAAAATGAACGAAACAAATTTCTCAATGTTTTTGAAAGCTTCTCCAAAACCGAAACGTGGATCAGTCGCTTTCGTCTGTACCACGAAACAGGAAGAAATTTTAATATTAATTTACGGTAAGCCATTGACATTTCTTTTACAGTTATGTATAGTTTTTTCAAAAGCTCCAGAAACAAGTGAATGTTGTTTCGATTGATTATGTCATATTGATTTTACTTTTGAACACATAGGCTTTGGTCCGATTCGCGAATTAAAATCAAATTAAACTTAAAAATGACAGTTATATATAATTTTCTATAATTTTCATATAATTTTATAATTTTCAAATAACCCTACTCGCAGAGCAAGATTACTTTGACCGATGTTGAATCGTTTTTGATAGATGTTTTGACGGTCTTACTGGGTAGCACCAGCCATTCTTATGAGCGGGGATTTCATAATTTCCGAACTATCACTTTTAAGTTTAATTTGATTTTAATTCGCGAATCGGACCAAAGCCTTAAAAAACAATACAAAGTACGAAAAAGTCCTCTTGAAAGAAATTTATATAAAAAATGAGAATTATATTTCGGTAATTCCTATTTCAAAAAATGGGATTTGGTTCGTTATTTAGAGGGCAGGCCATAGTAATTTATGTATTCAATATGAATGTAATGTTTTTAAACATATCAGGCATAATTTTTCATAAGGACGTATGTAACAAAAGTAAACAAAACGAGATTTTGAATACAACATGACAATCACACGCGACTTTATATAATACTCATCGATTTTACTGATTTTAGATCTTAAAATTTTTTAATACAATCTTTTTACGAATCGACGTATGTAGAATTTTCTATTTTTGAAGTCTCACTGTTACATACGTCGCTTTAACATATGGGAACTAAGAGCGACCATGTGAATATCATGTTGTATTAAAAACCTCGTTTTGTTTACTTTTATTACATACGTCCTTATGAAAAATTATGCTTGAATTTGAATTTAATTAATTATTTATTCATTATTAATGAAAACTATTTTCCAGGTCAACAGGTCAACAGCTTCGTCTTGATGGACGATCGCATAGTTGATGTAATTTCCTTGGAAAAAACTTATTCATCTCGGACAGTCAAATGCCTAAGCAAGCTGATTTGTTTATGCTGGATCTCTGACACTGAGCTGGCGGGTGGATTGGACGACGGACATCTGATGATGTTCAACGTGGACGACGGTGACGAAGAGACTATGAATCACGAGTTAAAGCAAAATTTGCACAATAAACATCCGGTGCCTGCCGACTTGCATGTTGATTACGGAGGCGGATGAATTGGGTTTGCACAAGTACCCTCAGCAGTCAGAGCACAATTGTTATTAATAAAGGTGGAGTTTGGAAGCATTTGATCGGTATGGTCACAGTGGAAACGGAAGACCCCATTCGAGAAGCAAGCAAACAACCGCGTCCTGAAAAATAAAAGAAAAACAAGCGATACGTTCTGGTGAACAAAACCGATAACAATATGAGCACTCCCTTGCCAAATAAACAGAAGGATGATTCACAATTAAAGCCAGAGGGAATCAAAACGCCATTAACTCAGAAAATAAGAAAATGGTAAATAATTTGAAATTAATGATTTATTGGTTTATTATTAATAAAACTGTTTTCAGGTCAAGGAAGGAATTGTGGCCGTACGTGAAAACAGCTGGACAGGCGGTCTCCAGGCGCGCACGTTCCTTATCCACATGAGTTGCGCGTGGCCCATTTCCTCCGGAACTTGAACTTTCTTGTGCCTCAACACGGAACCAAAACCAAAGTCACTACCGAAAAGTTGTTGCACTCAGGATGTTGCACTCACTCATAACCTGCCAATCCAGCTAGTTGACGTAGATGTGGATCAGTAATCCCAGTTGAGTAACCGCGAATCGAATCCGAAATCTGCTGCGTGATCTGGTCAAGCTTCTCAAGATCATCGGGTCCGATCCAAGATACTACCAACAAGGACGACTATCACCGTAATTCAAGCCCAATCAGGAATCGCAGCACTCGAGAACCCGGTTGGAGATCAAGAGATGCGATTAATGCTATGGAGCAGCTACATTAACGTCCGCTGGCAATGCTGTCTTTAGGGCAAACGCCAGCGTTGAAGCCTCGTCATCACCAGCAATTATTGACCTGGAATATAGGATATCGTCAGTAGAAGATTATTACCCAGAATAATATTTAATTCTCGATTTAATTAATAATAAACATGACAGTTTAGTATAGCGTACTTCACTTGGTTCGAATATGTAATGCATTTAACACACATTTAAATATGAAAGAAAACCATCATTTTGAGAAATTCAGTACACATTTAGTTCTGAGAGTAAAATGTTATTTTGAAAGGGTAAATACACATTTAGTTTTAGAGGAAATCGTTATTTTGAAAAGTCGGCTCTTGTCAAAGTTCATTTTGAAGTGACATATTTAGAATTGTAAATTCAACAATCTTATACTTTCTACTGAAAATCACTAACTGATTTTCTTAATTTTACCAACGTTTCTTTCAATTTCACCAACGATTTTTTATTTGTGTGAAGTTAAAGTAATTTTTCATTTGACTTTGATATTATCCCAAATGAATTAAAATAACAAAAACCTCATTTTTATTTTAAATGCGTCGAATTGTACAACTAAATACTGAATTGTTATTCAGATAACTAGAAAGCATAGTAATTTTTACTGCCAAGTTTGTCTTTGAAGCCATAGTAAAATTAACGCATTTTGTGTTCGTTATAAACACGGTTTGTAGTCTGCACAAATTTAGTGGCGTGTTTTCAATTTAACCCTACAATATAGTAATTTTAACTGTAAAGCTACTCTCAGTGTTGAATGAAATCCTGTCGGACAAGCCGATGGATGAGCGGATAGAGAACATTCACACACAGTTGGAAAAAGTTAAAACGAGACAAAATTGTATTGAAAGTGTGACCATCTCCAACACCGGCTTGCACAATGAAAAATATATTTTATAGGGTTACAGCGGTGCGGATTTAGGGATGAATATAAAATTAATGACCAGTTAATTCCGTCTAAATATATAATAAATCGTTATAGTTGTTCACTAGTCTGCAAGATAGATATAAAGATAAATGCGATACTGACTGATATGATGTAATAAATAGGGAACTGCACCTGGATTTAACTCATGGCTCCGATGTTCATCTCATCAAAAACAAACAAATTAATGGTTGAATGGTTGGTTGCTTGAGTGGTTGACTGGTTGGTTTACTGGTTGATTGATTGGTTGTGGTTATTTAGTTGATTGGTTGATTAGTTGGTCGGCTGGTTAGGTAGTTGATAAGTTGTTTTGCTGATTGCTTGGTTAATTAGTTGGTTGGTTGCTTGATTGGTTGATTAGTTGGTTGGTTGCTTGATTGCTTGGTAGATTGGTAGCTTGTTTGACTGGTTGGTTACTTGATTGGTTGGTTGATTATTTGGTTGGCTGCTGCTTGATTTGTTAGTTGGTAGTATGGTATGATTGATTGGTTGGCTGCTTGACAGGTTAATTGATTGGTTAGTCGGCTGGTTAGTTGATTATTTGTTTTGTTGGTTGCTTGGTTGATTAGTTAATAAGTTGATTGGTAGCTTGCTTGGTTGGTTGGTTGCAGCTTGATTTGTTAATTGGAAGAATGGTTGATTGGTTGGTTGCTTAATTGTTGGTTGGTTGCCAATCCAACAAACCAATCAGGTTATATGATTGATTGGTTGCTTGACTGGTTGATTGATTGGTTGGTCGGCTGGTTAGTTGATACTGTTTTGTTCAACCGTCTAAGACGAGTTTAGGACTCTCCATTTAATTCCACCAATTATTTTGATATCTTTTCAGATACGTATTTCGACCACAACTGTGTGGTCGTATTCAGTGTCTCGCACTCGACTGTTTTGTTGCTTGCTTAATTAGTTCGTTGGTTGAATAATTGATTGGTTGATTGGTAGATTGCTTGATTGGATGGTTGATTGATTAGTTGGTTGTTTGGTTGATCGGTTGATTGATTGCTGCTTGATTTGTTAGGTGGTAGAATGGTTGGTTGGTTGGTTGCTTGATTGTTGATTGGTTCTCAATCATACCAACTAATAAGGTTATTTGGTTGATTGGTTACTTGACTGGTTGATTGATTAGTTGCTTGATTGGTTGGTCGGCTGGTTAGTTCATATGTTGTTTTGTTGGTTGCTTGGTTGATTATTAGTTGGTTGGTTGCTTGATTGTTTGGTTGTTTGGTAGCTTGCCTGAATGGCTGATTGCTGGATTAGTTGATTGTTTGCTTTACTGGTTGATTGAATGGTTGGTCGGCTGGCTAGTTGAGTAGTTGTTTTGTTGGTTGCTTGAATGGTTGATTGGTTGGTTGCTTATTTGGTTGATTATCTTGTTGGTTGATTGGTTGATTAGTTAGTTGTTTGATTGGTAGCTTGCTTGATTGGTTGGTTGCTGGATTAGTTGATTGATTGATGGTTGGTTACTTATTTGGTTGATTGGTTTGCTTTACTTGATTGCTTGGTTGTGGTTATTTAGTTGATTGGTTGCTTGATTGGTTGGTCGTCTCGTTAATTGACAAGTTGATTAGTTGATTGGTTGCTTGATTGGTTGGTTGGTTGCTTGATTGTTTGGTTGGTTGCTTGATTAGTTGGTTGGTTGCTTGATTGCTTGGTTGATTATTTGGTTGATTGCTGCTTGCTTGATTTGTTAGTTGGTAGTATGGTTGATTGGTTGGTTGCTTGACAGGTTGATTGATTAGTTAGTAGGCTGGTTAGTTGATTAGTTGTTTTGTTGGCTGCTTGGTTGATTGGTTAATAAGTTGATTGCTGGATTGGTTGGTTATTTAGTTGATTGGTTGTTTGATTGGTTATTGGTTGGTTGCTTGATTGGATGATTAGCTGGTTGGTTGTTTGATTGCTTGGTTGATTGGTAGCTTGCTTGAATTGTTGGTTGCTTGAATGTTGGTTGGTTGCTTGACTGGTTAATTGATTGGTTGCTTGATTGGTTAGTCGGCTAGTTAGTTGTTTAGTTGTTTTGTTGGTTGCTTGGTTAATTGGTTAATAAGTTGATTGGTAGCTTGCTTGAATGGTTGGTTGTTTGATTGGTTAGTTGATTGATTCGTTGGTTATTTGGTTAGTTGGTTGCTGCATGATTTGTTAGTTGGAAGAATGGTTGATTGGTTGGTTGCTTTTTTTTATTGATTCCTTGATTGGTTGGTAATTTGTTTGATTGGTTGCTTGACTGGTTGATTGATTGGTTGGTCGGCTCGTTAGTTCATATGTTGTTTTGTTGGTTGCTTGACTGGTTGATTAGTTGGTTGGTTGAATGATTGCTTGGTTGATTGGTAGCTTGCTTTAAATGTTGGTTATTTGATTGATTGATGCTTGATTTGTTAGTTGGTAGAATGGTTGATTGGTTGGTTGATTGCTTGATTGGTTGGTAATTTGGTTGATTGGTTGCTTTACTGGTTGATTGGCTGGTCGGCTGGTTAGTTGACTATGAATCACGAGTTAAAGCAAAATTTGCACAATAAACATCCGGTGCCTGCCGACTTGCATGTTGATTACGGAGGCGGATGAATTGGGTTTGCACAAGTACCCTCAGCAGTCAGAGCACAATTGTTATTAATAAAGGTGGAGTTTGGAAGCATTTGATCGGTATGGTCACAGTGGAAACGGAAGACCCCATTCGAGAAGCAAGCAAACAACCGCGTCCTGAAAAATAAAAGAAAACAAGCGATACGTTCTGGTGAACAAAACCGATAACAATATGAGCACTCCCTTGCCAAATAAACAGAAGGATGATTCACAATTAAAGCCAGAGGAATCAAAACGCCATTAACTCAGAAAATAAGAAAATGGTAAATAATTTGAAATTAATGATTTATTGGTTTATTATTAATAAAAACTGTTTTCAGGTCAAGGAAGGAATTGTGGCCGTACGTGAAAACAGCTGGACAGGCGGTCTCCAGGCGCGCACGTTCCTTATCCACATGAGTTGCGCGTGGCCCATTTCCTCCGGAACTTGAACTTTCTTGTGCCTCAACACGGAACCAAAACCAAAGTCACTACCGAAAAGTTGTTGCACTCAGGATGTTGCACTCACTCATAACCTGCCAATCCAGCTAGTTGACGTAGATGTGGATCAGTAATCCCAGTTGAGTAACCGCGAATCGAATCCGAAATCTGCTGCGTGATCTGGTCAAGCTTCTCAAGATCATCGGGTCCGATCCAAGATACTACCAACAAGGACGACTATCACCGTAATTCAAGCCCAATCAGGAATCGCAGCACTCGAGAACCCGGTTGGAGATCAAGAGATGCGATTAATGCTATGGAGCAGCTACATTAACGTCCGCTGGCAATGCTGTCTTTAGGGCAAACGCCAGCGTTGAAGCCTCGTCATCACCAGCAATTATTGACCTGGAATATAGGATATCGTCAGTAGAAGATTATTACCCAGAATAATATTTAATTCTCGATTTAATTAATAATAAACATGACAGTTTAGTATAGCGTACTTCACTTGGTTCGAATATGTAATGCATTTAACACACATTTAAATATGAAAGAAAACCATCATTTTGAGAAATTCAGTACACATTTAGTTCTGAGAGTAAAATGTTATTTTGAAAGGGTAAATACACATTTAGTTTTTAGAGGAAATCGTTATTTTGAAAAGTCGGCTCTTGTCAAAGTTCATTTTGAAGTGACATATTTAGAATTGTAAATTCAACAATCTTATACTTTCTACTGAAAATCACTAACTGATTTTCTTAATTTTACCAACGTTTCTTTCAATTTCACCAACGATTTTTTATTTGTGTGAAGTTAAAGTAATTTTTCATTTGACTTTTGATATTATCCCAAATGAATTAAAATAACAAAAACCTCATTTTTATTTTAAATGCGTCGAATTGTACAACTAAATACTGAATTGTTATTCAGATAACTAGAAAGCATAGTAATTTTTACTGCCAAGTTTGTCTTTGAAGCCATAGTAAAATTAACGCATTTTGTGTTCGTTATAAACACGGTTTGTAGTCTGCACAAATTTAGTGGCGTGTTTTCAATTTAACCCTACAATATAGTAATTTTAACTGTAAAGCTACTCTCAGTGTTGAATGAAATCCTGTCGGACAAGCCGATGGATGAGCGGATAGAGAACATTCACACACAGTTGGAAAAAGTTAAAAACGAGACAAAATTGTATTGAAAGTGTGACCATCTCCAACACCGGCTTGCACAATGAAAAATATATTTTATAGGGTTACAGCGGTGCGGATTTAGGGATGAATATAAAATTAATGACCAGTTAATTCCGTCTAAATATATAATAAATCGTTATAGTTGTTCACTAGTCTGCAAGATAGATATAAAGATAAATGCGATACTGACTGATATGATGTAATAAATAGGGGAACTGCACCTGGATTTAACTCATGGCTCCGATGTTCATCTCATCAAAAACAAACAAATTAATGGTTGAATGGTTGGTTGCTTGAGTGGTTGACTGGTTGGTTTACTGGTTGATTGATTGGTTGTGGTTATTTAGTTGATTGGTTGATTAGTTGGTCGGCTGGTTAGGTAGTTGATAAGTTGTTTTGCTGATTGCTTGGTTAATTAGTTGGTTGGTTGCTTGATTGGTTGATTAGTTGGTTGGTTGCTTGATTGCTTGGTAGATTGGTAGCTTGTTTGACTGGTTGGTTACTTGATTGGTTGGTTGATTATTTGGTTGGCTGCTGCTTGATTTGTTAGTTGGTAGTATGGTATGATTGATTGGTTGGCTGCTTGACAGGTTAATTGATTGGTTAGTCGGCTGGTTAGTTGATTATTTGTTTTGTTGGTTGCTTGGTTGATTAGTTAATAAGTTGATTGGTAGCTTGCTTGGTTGGTTGGTTGCAGCTTGATTTGTTAATTGGAAGAATGGTTGATTGGTTGGTTGCTTAATTGTTGGTTGGTTGCCAATCCAACAAACCAATCAGGTTATATGATTGATTGGTTGCTTGACTGGTTGATTGATTGGTTGGTCGGCTGGTTAGTTGATACTGTTTTGTTCAACCGTCTAAGACGAGTTTAGGACTCTCCATTTAATTCCACCAATTATTTTGATATCTTTTCAGATACGTATTTCGACCACAACTGTGTGGTCGTATTCAGTGTCTCGCACTCGACTGTTTTGTTGCTTGCTTAATTAGTTCGTTGGTTGAATAATTGATTGGTTGATTGGTAGATTGCTTGATTGGATGGTTGATTGATTAGTTGGTTGTTTGGTTGATCGGTTGATTGATTGCTGCTTGATTTGTTAGGTGGTAGAATGGTTGGTTGGTTGGTTGCTTGATTGTTGATTGGTTCTCAATCATACCAACTAATAAGGTTATTTGGTTGATTGGTTACTTGACTGGTTGATTGATTAGTTGCTTGATTGGTTGGTCGGCTGGTTAGTTCATATGTTGTTTTGTTGGTTGCTTGGTTGATTATTAGTTGGTTGGTTGCTTGATTGTTTGGTTGTTTGGTAGCTTGCCTGAATGGCTGATTGCTGGATTAGTTGATTGTTTGCTTTACTGGTTGATTGAATGGTTGGTCGGCTGGCTAGTTGAGTAGTTGTTTTGTTGGTTGCTTGAATGGTTGATTGGTTGGTTGCTTATTTGGTTGATTATCTTGTTGGTTGATTGGTTGATTAGTTAGTTGTTTGATTGGTAGCTTGCTTGATTGGTTGGTTGCTGGATTAGTTGATTGATTGATGGTTGGTTACTTATTTGGTTGATTGGTTGCTTTACTTGATTGCTTGGTTGTGGTTATTTAGTTGATTGGTTGCTTGATTGGTTGGTCGTCTCGTTAATTGACAAGTTGATTAGTTGATTGGTTGCTTGATTGGTTGGTTGGTTGCTTGATTGTTTGGTTGGTTGCTTGATTAGTTGGTTGGTTGCTTGATTGCTTGGTTGATTATTTGGTTGATTGCTGCTTGATTTGTTAGTTGGTAGTATGGTTGATTGGTTGGTTGCTTGACAGGTTGATTGATTAGTTAGTAGGCTGGTTAGTTGATTAGTTGTTTTGTTGGCTGCTTGGTTGATTGGTTAATAAGTTGATTGCTGGATTGGTTGGTTATTTAGTTGATTGGTTGTTTGATTGGTTATTGGTTGGTTGCTTGATTGGATGATTAGCTGGTTGGTTGTTTGATTGCTTGGTTGATTGGTAGCTTGCTTGAATTGTTGGTTGCTTGAATGTTGGTTGGTTGCTTGACTGGTTAATTGATTGGTTGCTTGATTGGTTAGTCGGCTAGTTAGTTGTTTAGTTGTTTTGTTGGTTGCTTGGTTAATTGGTTAATAAGTTGATTGGTAGCTTGCTTGAATGGTTGGTTGTTTGATTGGTTAGTTGATTGATTCGTTGGTTATTTGGTTAGTTGGTTTGCTGCATGATTTGTTAGTTGGAAGAATGGTTGATTGGTTGGTTGCTTTTTTATTGATTCCTTGATTGGTTGGTAATTTGTTTGATTGGTTGCTTGACTGGTTGATTGATTGGTTGGTCGGCTCGTTAGTTCATATGTTGTTTTGTTGGTTGCTTGACTGGTTGATTAGTTGGTTGGTTGAATGATTGCTTGGTTGATTGGTAGCTTGCTTTAAATGTTGGTTATTTGATTGATTGATGCTTGATTTGTTAGTTGGTAGAATGGTTGATTGGTTGGTTGATTGCTTGATTGGTTGGTAATTTGGTTGATTGGTTGCTTTACTGGTTGATTGGCTGGTCGGCTGGTTAGTTGATATGTTGTTTTGTTGGTTGCTTCAATGGTTGCTTGGTTGGTTAATTAGTTGATTTGTTGCCTGATTGATTGGTAGCTTGCTTGAATGGCTGATAGCTGGATTAGTTGGTTGGTAGCTTAATTGGTTGGTTATTTGGTTGATGGGTTGCTTTCAGAGCATACAATATTCACTTTCATGAAGCACATTCACTCCGACTTTTGACATTCGTGTTTTTATTATTCAAAACATAGAATGACTTACTCAGTTTACTTCTTCATAAATTCATTCAATTGATTACCACTGAGTATGGTAATTGCGCGCGAAAAAACAAAATTAGCCTTGATTTTATTGACATTTGACGCTAAAAATGCCCTCAATTGAACGTCGGGATTAGATCTATGCGTGTAGTTAAATATTTAAATCATCAAAAATGTGTTCAGTTTTACGATTATTTAATAATTTGTGATATTCAAATAAATACTCACTGACCCATATTCATCATGAAAATTGACGGTGCAGAGCCGAATATGAATATGTTTAGAAGTGAAGTGACAAAGAAGGCCGATGGGCTTCATAAAAATAATCGAATATTTAAAGCTCTGGTTGCTTTACCGTTTGATTGAATTGTTGGTCGGCTGATTGGTTGATTAGTTGGTTTTTGGTTTCTTGATTGGTTGATTAGTTGATTGATTGATTGATTGGTTGGTTGCTGCTTGATTTGTTAGTTGGAATAATGGTTGATTGATTGGTTTCTTTTTGTTTATTGATTACTTGATTGGTTCATAATTTGGTTGATTGGTTGCTTGAATGGTTGATTAGTTGGTTGGTTGAATGATTGCTTGGTTGATTGGTAGCTTGCTTGAATGGTGGGTTGCTTGATTGATTGGTAGTTTGCTTGAATGGTTGGTTATTTGATTGATTGCTGCTTGATTTGTTAGATAGTAGAATAATTGATTGGTTGGTTGATTGCTTGCTTGATTGGTTGGTCGGCTGGTTAGTTGACATGTTGTTTTGTTGGTTGCTTGGTTGGTTGATTAGTTGATTCGTTGCTTGATTGATTGGTGGCTTACTTGAATGGCTGATTGCTGGATTAGTTGGTTGGTTATTTGGTTGATGGGTTGCTTTACCGTTTGATTGAATGGTTGGTCGGCTGGTTGGTTGATTAGTTGTTTTGTTGGTTTCTTGATTGGTTGATTAGTCGATTGATTGGTTTGTTATGCTTGATTAGTTAGTTGGTAGAACTGTTGATTAGTTGATTCCTTGATAGTTGGCTGGTTGCTTAATTGGTTGGTTGGTTTGCTTCATTGTTTATTGGTTGCTTGGTTGGTTATTTAATTGATTGGTTTGCTTGATTGGCTAATCCAGCAATCAGCCATTCAAGCAAACTACCAATCAATCAAGCATCGAATCAACTAATCAACCAACCAAGCAACCATTGAAGCAACGAACAAATCAACTAATCAACTAACCAGCCGACCAGCCAATCAAGCAACCAAACAATCAACCAGTCAAACAACCAATCAACCAAATTACCAACCAATAAATCAATCAACGAACAATGAAGCAACCATCCAATCAACCATTCTACCAACTAACAAATCAAGCAGCAATCAACCAACCCATCAACCAAACAACTAACCAATCAAGAAACCTAGCAATCAACATATTAACCAATCAACCAAGAAACCAACAAAACAACTAATCAACTAACCAGCCGACCAACAATCAATCAACCAGTTAAGCAACCAACCAACAATGAAGCAACCAATTAAGCAACCAACCAACTATAAACCATTCAACAGTTCTACCAACTAACAAATCAAGCAGCAACCAACCAATCAATCATTCTACCAACTAACAAATCAAGCAACCAACCAATAATCAGGCAACCAACCAACTAATCTACCAATCAAGTAATCAACAAAACAACTAATCAACCCATCAAGCAACCGACCAACAATCAACCAACCAACTAATCAATCAACCAATCAGGCAACCAATCAACTGAATAATTAACTAGTCAACGATTCCAGCAACCAACCAATCAAGCAATCAACTAATCAGCCATTCAAGCAACCAACAAAACAACTAATCAACTAACCAGCCGACCAACCAACCAATCAACCAGTCAAACAACCAATCAACCAAATAACCAACCAATCAAGCAACCAACCATTCAACAGTTCTACCAACTAACAAACCAAGCAGCAACCAACCAATTAATCATTCTACCAACCAACAATCAACCAACCAACCAATCATGCAACCAATGAACTAAATAACCAATCAATCAACCAACAAACAATGAAGCAACCAACCAACTATCAAGGAACTAACTAACCAACAATTCTACCTACTAACAAATCAAGCAACAACCAACCAATTAACTAATCAATCAATCAATCAACTAATCAACCAATCAAGAAACCAACAAAACAACTAATCAACCAACCAGCCGACCAATCATTCAATCAAACGGTAAAGCAACCCATCAAGCAAATAACCAACCAACTAATCCAACAATCAGCCGTTTAAGTAAGCAACCAATCAATCAAGCAACGAATCAACTAATCAACCAACCAAGCAACCAACAAAACAACATGTCAACTAACCAGCCGACCAACCAATCAAGCAAGCAAGCAACCAACCAATCAATTATTCTATCATCTAACAAATCAAGCAGCAATCAATCAAATAACCAACCATTCAAGCAAACTACCAATCAACCAAGCAATCAAGCAACCCACCATTCAAGCAAGCTACCAATCAACCAAGCAATCATTCAACCAACCAACTAATCAACCATTCATGCAACCAATCAACCAAATTACCAACCAATCAAGTAATCAATAAACAAAAAAGAAACCAACCAATCAACCATTATTCCAACTAACAAATCAAGCAACAACCAACTAAACAAATAACCAACGAATCAATCAACTAACTAATCAAACAACCAACCATTCAAGCAAGCTACCAATCAACTTATTAACCAATCAGCCAAGCAACCAACAAAACAATTAATCAACTAACCAGCTGACTAAACAATCAAGCAACCAACCAATCAACCAGTTAAGCAACCAACCAACAATTACCATTCTACAAACTAACAAATCAAGCAGCAACCCATAAACCAAATTACTAATCAATCAAACGACTATCCATTCAAGCATGCTACCAATCAACCAACCTACCAACTAATCGATCAATCAAGCAACCAACCAATTAGCCATCCAAGCAACCAACAAAACAACTAATCAACTAACCAGCCGACCAACTAATCAAGTAACCAATTAACCAACCAGTCAAGCAACCTATCAATCAAATAACCAACCAATCAACCAAATAACAAAACAACTAATCAACTAACCAGCCGACAAGCAACCAATCAACTATTAACCATTCAACAGTTCTACCAACTAACAAATCAAGCAGCAACCAACCAATCAATCAATCATTCTACCAACTAACAAATCAAGCAATCAACTAATCTACCTATCAAGCAATCAACAAATCAACTAATCAACCCATCAAGCAACCGACCAACAATCAACCAACCAACTAATCAAGCAATCAACCAACCAATCAAGCAATCAATCAACTGAATAATTAACTAATTAACCATTCCAGCAACCAATCAAGCAACCAAACAATCAGCCATTCGAGCAACCAACAAAACAACTAATCAACTAACCAGCCGACCAACCAATCAATCAAATTACCAACCAATCAAGTAATCAATAAACAAAAAAGAAACCAACCAATCAATCATTATTCCAACTAACAAATCAAGCAGCAACCAACTAAACAAATAACCAACTAATCAATCAACTAACTAATCAAACAACCAACCATTCAAGCAAGCTACCAATCAACTTATTAACCAATCAATCAACCAACAAACAATTAAACAGCCAACAAACAATGAGCAAACAACCAACCAACTATTAAACTGATCCAAAATTATTTATCAGATCGCTCACTGCAGGTAAACTATCAGAATTCTAAATCTGATAGATTACCTGTTAGAGCTGGTGTTCCCCAAGGTAGCATACTGGGGCCCATATTGTATAACATTTTTACTTCTGACTAACCTGATTTACCACCAGGGTGTCAAAAATCTTTGTTTGCAGATGACACAGGTCTCTCAGCCAAAGGGCGAAGCCTTCGTGTCATTTGTAGTATGTAGATTGAAAAAAGTTTGGATATTTTCTCCACTTACTTGCAAAATGGAAAATTTTCCTGAATGCTTCAAAAACTCAGTTTATAATTTTCCCACATAAGCCGAGAGTTTCTTATTTGAAACCTTCTAGCAGACATATTGTCACTATGAATGGGGTTCCAATTAATTGGTCTAGCGAAGCTAAATATTTAGAACTTCTGCAATCTTCTATTGCAACGATTAGCTCCTTGTACCCTTAGTAAAAATTAGGTTAAGTTTAGTTTAAGTAGAAAACTTTGTAATTCCTACATGGTTTAATTCAACCAGAGGAAATATCCTAACTGCCAGAGGCAATTGAAATGTATTAATAATAACTAAAAGCGTAACATAGCAAATAAAGGATGATAGTGTTAAGAAAACACGGAACACCTAGTCCAAGAGATAAATGCATGTATTAGATAATTAGCAAATAAAATTAGTAAAAAAAACTAATTTGCAGCTGCCAAAGAAACCTTATTTTCTTTTTTTTTTGCTGTTTATACAAAAATATGTATTTACTTTTTCCGATGCCTATGATCTTGGAACCCGGGAGGACAACTTTCTTCTGACGATTATCATGAGGCTAAACGATGATACTTTTATGCCCAGGGAAGTCGAGGCAATTTCCAATCCGAAAATTGTCTAGACCGGCACCGGGAATCGAACCCAGCCACCCTCAGCATGGTCTTGCTTTGTAGCCGCGCGTCTTACCGCACGGCTAAGGAGGGCCCCGATATGCCTATTCGTTGTAAATAAAAGCATCTTATATCAAATGACAAAACAATAAACTGCCGTAGATAAACGCTGCAGCAACGAAAAAAGTATTTGATAACAAAAATTAAAATTAACCTTTTTTCTAATTATTCTACAGTTCGTTATTCATCATCTTACCTTATGTGTTATCTGCGCCCTCATCCGCAACTCAGGCGGTTCCTCCTCGGACTACCACGATTACCAGATGGTCTTCCTTCAGTCCCTCCTCGGTGAGGTTGTGACATGTTCGTTTCAACAATTCTGTCGAAAAATCGCATGGCGGGAATGAGTAGAGCACACCGGTTGCTTCCGTTTCCTTATTGAGTAAGGATATAACGCCGGCCGCTTCTTTCTGCTTCAGGTAGGACACGAGATTACGCAGTGGACGCGTCTGAGCGCTGGCATCATCCGACGATGCTACCGATGACGTCGATCCCGGCAGGCCGAGGAAGATTGCGTGCGACGATGACGTCGATATGCGCTTCTGCACATCTTCCAACTGATGATGATTTGTTGAGCTTTTCAGCGCTTTTCGGAACGATTTCCTTAGGTGGCCCATATTGCCCCGATCACTCCTATATCAAATGGCAAAACAATAAACTACCGTAGATAGACGCTGCAGCAACGAAAAAGTCTTTGATAACAAAAATAAAAATTAAACCTTTAAAGAAAAATTTTTAATAACGAAGTATATAACAAAAGTAAAAAAAACGAGGTTTATAATACAACGTGACAAACACACGCGGATTAATATAATTCGCATCGATTTTACTGATTTCAGATCTTATAATTCTTTAATTCGATCTTTTTTCGAATCGACGTATGTAAAGATTTCTATTTTTGAAGTCTCACTGTTACATACGTCGCTTTAACATATGGGAACTGAGAGCGACCTATGTAACAAAAAAGCAAAACAAAACAAAACTGCAGTTGCGTCAATCGTGCAACTATGGAAAACCGACCAATGTACATCGACGTACGTGTAGCATACCGGTGTATGAATAATTTTATCGTTTTTCACAGTGAATTTGAATGAACTGAGCTTTGCTGTGAAGCACGCTTATTACGTGTCATGTAATGATGCATGCCAGCGGAAATAGGATTGAAAAAAGATTTAGTTTTAAAATAGTTTTAGAAAAAGTTTTGCCAACTTTCTGCAAAGGAATTCTCGAATCCTCATAATTGTTACATACGTCGTTATGAAAAATTATGCTTGCTATTTTCTAATTATTCTACAGTTCGTTAATCATCATCTTACCTTATGTGTTATCTGCGCCCTCATCCGCAACTCAGGCGATTCCTCCTCGGACCACCACGATTATCAGATGGTCTTCCTTCAGTCCCTCCTCGGTGAGGTTTTGACATGTTCGTTTCAACAATTCTGTCGAAACATCGCTTGGCGGGAATGAGTAGAGCACACCGGTTGCTTCCGTTTCCTTATTGAGTAAGGATATAACGCCGGCCGCTTCTTTCTGCTTCAAGTAGGACACGAGATTACGCAGTGGACGCGTCTGAACGCTGGCATCATCCGACGATGCTACCGATGACGTCGATCCCGGCAGGCCGAGGAAGATTGCGTGCGACGATGACGTCGATATGCGCTACTGCACATCTTCCAACTTGGGTTGATCGAGGCGTAGTCGCTGAGTAATACGAAGGTGGTGTTTACCTTCCTCGTCCTTCATCAGGCTGTCCACTATTTCGTTGTTTCCGTCCGTTAGGTGCAACTTGGTGGGGAATAGTGAACTCTTCAAAATCAGCGCCCCTTGCCAGAATGTGGTAGATTTCCGTGCGACTTCTGGTAACGTTCTTGCATTCGATAACATGCCATTCCTATGAGAAGACGAATCAGAATCCGAATCAGCCGGACTGCGTTGCCTCGGTGAACGGGAGCGAGATCTATCGATTCCTGGTTCACGTGATCCAGAACGACGGCGTGAATCATATTCGCCATCGGCTCCTGATCGACGCCATTCATCATTGTCCCCGTGGTGCGGTGGGCCATCACTATGAAAACTGCCACGGAAACCACCACGCCCGCGGAATCCTCCTCTGCCGCGGAACGGTCTTCCACCATAGCCGTACAATGAATTTTCCTCGTATGATGCACCACCTTCCGGATATTCGTAGTCGGGGGCGCGACGATACTCACCGCCTTCCTCAAAACATCCACTGCGCTTTGAGAACGATGGTGTTGTTCCGTTGTCAGCAAAATCGATACGAATACGACGATCCGGTGCCCCTAACAGGAATCCACGCATTTCCTTCACAGCAGCCGTAGCAGCATCAATAGAATCGTACAGAATGTAGGCCTGGGTGTCCCCTTTGTTATATTCGATCTTTTTGATGGCACCAAAACGGTCGAACTCACGCTTCAACTGAGTAACGAAACGAACAAACAACAAACGAACCGAAACGACGTCACAAGGTGAGGGAGAAAAACAAACAAACTGTCAAAACGTCAAGAGGGGTAAGTCAGCGCTCGTAAAATATTTATGTAATTCGTCACCCACGAGGGGTATTTTCTTCAAAATGAAGAAGAAGACATGGTGCCCGATTTTCTGATGGCTTTGTACCGGACATTTAGGTCTATGTATTCGTCAATGATTAAAGGTTGCATGAAGAAGAAGAAGTCGAAGGATGATATTACAAAAATATTGCACGGGGAAGCATACGGAAATTTTTTTAAAACTCTTCCAAAAATTCTAGAAACGATTTAATTAAAAACGGAAAGCGGTACGGGGTTGGACTTTTCTTATACTGTGTATCAAGTATGATATCATAAAATAAAATTTGAAATCGAAAAATTGCGTTTATTATGCAGTAGAAGGAAAGTCCAACCCCTTACTGCTAACCGTTTTTAATTAAATTGCTCCTAGAATTTTTGAGAAGAGTTTTAAAAAACTTCCCGTATGCTTCCCCGTGCAATATTTTTCAAATATCATCCTTCGACTTCTTCTTCTTCATGCAACCTTTAATCGTCAATCGCTCCAACAGCAGCACCAGCACCATTTATCGGGAAGTGAGGTTGCCGGTACACGCACCGGCGGTGCTAGTGCTCCTATCACAACGATCACCACGACCAGCGCCACCAGCTCCACCGCCGCAGTTCTACTTGCCGACCTGAGTTCAATTCGCATAAAAGGCGACGAATTGTCGCGGTCTGCTTCATCTCCTTTGGTAAGTGTTAACATTTCCTGAATCAAAATTTACCTTTGTTTTGTACTTAAATGCCAGTATTTACAGTGAATTGATCTATCTTCTCATACAGATGAGCAGCCGATCGAAGGAAATACCCGGCCTGGACAGCCAACGGTCTAGCCACTGTTCGGTGGTACGGGAGGGTCCCGCGCTGGGTTGCAATTTCTGCTGGAACACAAGGAGGATACTGCGACGGAAAACCAAGTACCACTGTCCCGAGTGCCAGACGAACTTGTGCATTGCGCCCTGCTTCCAGGAGTATCACGAACGCCAATCGGCGGAGAACCCTGCCCCCACCAGCAACGACAGCGGAAGCGGCTGTGTGTATGGTGTAGGTGGATTGTACGCAAAAGTGGATCTCCGATTTGTTGAGAATCTTTACTTTTGCGGAATTGTGTCATTTTTTTTTTTATGGGTAAGAATAGAACACTCATTCAGACTATTGCTAGGAAGAAACACGTTTTGTAACGCTGCCTCCGGCTTGGATCGCTCCCCCGATCACGCTCGTCTACTCAGATTTACCTGAACCGTTTTATTGTATTCGGATTTTCTTTGAAATAATCAACCAAGAGGCGGAACAAGTATACAATTATTAACGAAGATGTTTTACAAATCAAATTCGGTAGAAAACACACAAATCTGATAGAAGGCGACGATGATCGTAATCCCTTTGTCGGCGGAGTGACCGCTTGGGGGTTCAGGTCATATTTGTGAAAGTTTTCCCGTACAATATAAAATATTTGGACCGGCACCGGAAGTCGAACCCAGCCACCCTCAGCATGGTCTTGCTTTGTAGCCGCGAGTCTTACCGCACGGCTAAGGAGGGCCCTTAATTATTACGAATACATATCTTAGGATCACTTAAAAATGAACTTTTAATAGGATATCCGGAAATCCACATAATACATCAATTGACTCAGCTCGATAAATTAATTGATTGGTTTGTTGCCTAATTGATTACTAAGTTGCTTGATTGCTTTATTAGTTGGTTGGTTGCTTGATTGATCGTAGCTTGCTTGAATGGTAGAATGGTGAGTTCCTTGATTGGTTGACTGGTTGGTTGCTTGATTTGTTAGTTAATTAATGGGTTGGCTGCTTGATTAATTGGTTGCTTAATTGGTGGGTTATTTGGTTGGTCGGCTTGTTAGTTGATTAGTTGTTTTGTTGGTTGCTTGAATGGTTGATTGGTTAATTGGTTGGTTGATTGATTGATTTGTTAGTTGGTGAAATGATTATTTGCTTGATAAGTTAGTTGGTTGATTGATAGCTTGTTTGATTCGTTAGTTGCTTGATTGGTTAATGGTTGCTTGATTGATTGGAAGTGGTCTTGAATGATTGTTTGCTTGATTGGTTAGTTGTTTGATTGGTTGGTTGCCTAATTGGTTGGTTAGTTGCTTGATTGGTTAGTTGTTTGATTGGTTGGTTGCCTAATTGGTTGATTAGTTGCTTGATAGGTTAATTGGTTGCTTGATTAATTTTTAATTGATTGGTAGCTTGCTTGAATGGTTGAATGATTGGTTGCTTGGTTGATTCGTAAGATGCTTGATAGGATGGTTGTTTAATAGGATGGTTGCCTAATTTAGTTTATTGGTAGCTTGCTTGAATGGTTGATTGATTGTTTTGTTGGTTGCTTGAATGGTTTTTATGTTGGTTGCTTGAAAAGTTGATTGGGTTACTTGATTGATTAGTTTGTTGTTTCATTGGTTGGTTGACAGGCTGGTGGATTGGTAGGTTGTTTGAATGGTTGGTTGGTTGATTGGTAGCTTGCTTGAATGGTTGAATAATTGGGTGGTTGGTTGGTTGATTTGTTAGTTGGTTGAATGGTTGGTTGGTAGCTCGCTTCAATGCCTAATTGTTTTATTGGTTGGTTAGTTAATTGGTAGCTTGCTTAAATAGTTGATTTATTGGTTGCTTGATTTTTTGGTCTGATGGTTAGTTGATTATTTGTTTTTTTGGTTGCTTGATTGGTTGATTAGTTGGTTGGTTGATTGATTGATTAGTTGATTTGTTAGTTGGTTAAATGTTTAATTGCTTGATTGGTTGGAAGTTGATTGGTAGCTTGCTTGAATGGTTGATTGGTTGATTGGTAGATTGGTTAATGGTTGCATGATTAATTGGAAGTGGGTTAGAATGATTGTTTGTTTGATTGATTAGTTGGTTACTTGATTCGTTTGTTGTTTGGTTGAACGGTTTGTTACTTGATTGATTTGTTGGTTGCTTAGTTGGGGGGTTGGTAGATTGATTAGTTGCTTGATTGGTTAATTGTTTGCTTGATTGATTGGAAGTGGGCTTGAATGATTGGTTGCTCGATTGTTTAGTTGATAACTTCATTCTTTACTTATAAAGTTGATTGGTTAATTGGTTGCTCGATTGATTGGTTGCTTGATTTGTTCTTCTTTTTATTAGCATTACATCCCCACACTGGGGCAGAGCCGCCTCGCAGCTTAGTGTTCATTAAGCACATCCACAGTTATTAACTGTGAGGTTTCTAAGCCAGGTTACCATTTTCACATTCGTATATAATGAGGCTAACACGATAATACTTTTATGCCCAGGGAAGTCGAGACAATTCCCAATCCGAAAATTGCCTAGACTGGCACTGAATTGAACCCAGCCACCCTCAGCATGGTCTTGCTTTGTAGCCGCGCCTCCTACCGCACGGCTAAGGAGGGCCCCTGCTTGATTTGTTAGTTGGCTGAATGGTTGGTTACTTGATTGGTAGTTGCTTGGTAGGTTGGTTGCCTAATTGGTTTATTGGTTGGTTAGTTCTTTGGTAGCTTGCCTAAATGATTGATTGGTTGGTTGATTGGTTTGTTGCTTGATTGATTGGATGGTTGCTTAATTGATGGGTTGGTTGATTGATTTGTTGCTTCATTGGTTAATTGGTTGCTTGAGTGATTGGAAGTGGTCTTGAATGGTTGGTTGCTCGATAGGTTAGTTGCTTATTTGGTTGCTTGTGTAGTTGATTAGTAGTTTTATTGATTGCTTGAATGGTGAATTGATTGATTCTTTGATTGGTTGATTAGTTGGTTGGTTCATTGATTGCTTGGTTGATTGGTAGCTAGCTCACTAATAACTGTGGAAGTGCTTAATGAACACTAAGCTGCGAGGCGGCTCTGTCCTAGTGTGGGGTGTAATGCCAATAAGAAGAAGAAGGTATTGATTACCAAAGTTTCATGGTTTGCTAAGAACGGAATTTCAGTTCAATGTCTGAAAGCAGTTACGGTTTTACCTAGTCATTCGATAATAAATAGAAACCGGAAGCAGCTGTTGATCGTCGCAAACCTAAAAATATGGTGGCATACTCCGACGGCCTTGTGTTGGAACCAATAAAGGGGTTCAGGAATACAACATTTGCTTTACTACGACTACCGATGCAGAAGATTATGAGAACGCCGGCGCTCAGATCCTCCAAAGAAGCAAAATGGGAATATTATCTCGCCAAATTCGGAAACTCGTCGAGAGCAGAAAATTAGTGAAACAGCTAATGGAAACAATATTCGCCAGATGCGCTCAATTTTTCATTTTTCATTGATTATATTTACGGAGATACATTTGCATGACTTGGTGACTCGCATTGCTGCCCACACTACCGTAATATGTAATAAATTACCGTAATGATTACGAATACATACCTATTTTAAGATCACTTCAAAACGAACTTTTGTTGAGAGGCCCGAAGATCCATATTGTTACACATCAATCGACTCAGCTAAGTTGCTTGGTTGATTGATTGGTATGGTAGCTTGCTTGATTGGTTGGTTGCTGGATTAGTTGATTGATTGATGGTTGGTTACTTATTTGGTTGATTGGTTGTGGTTATTTAGTTGATTGGTTGCTTGATTGGTTGGTCGTCTCGTTAATTGATAAGTTGTTTAGTCGATTGGTTAATTAGTTGGTTAGTTGCTTGATTGGTTGGTTGCTTGCTTGATTGGTTGGTTGGTTGCTTGATTGCTTGGTTGATTGCAGCTTGATTTGTTATTTGGTAGTATGGTTGATTGGTTGGTTGCTTGGCAGGTTGATTGATTGGTTAGTAGGCTGGTTAGTTGATTAGTTGTTTTGTTGGCTGCTTGGTTGATTGGTTAATAAGTTGATTGCTGGATTGGTTGGTTATTTAGTTGATTGGTTGTTTGATTGGTTATTGGTTGGTTGCTTGATTGGTTGATTGGCTGGTTGGTTGCTTGATTGCTTGGTTGATTGGTAGCTTGCTTGAATTGTTGGTTGCTTAATTGTTGGTTGGTTGCTTGACTGGTTGATTGGTTGGTTGCTTGTTGGTTAGTAGGCTGGTTAGTTGATTAGTTGTTTTGTTGATTGTTTGATTGGTTAGTTGATTGATTGGTTAGTTATTTGGTTGATGGGTTGGTTGGTTGCTGCTTGATTTGTTAGTTGGTAGAATGGTTGATTGGTTGGTTGCTTCATTGTTGGTTGATTTATTAATTGGTTGGTAATTTGGTTGATTAATTGCTTGACTGGTTGATTTGCTGGTTGGCTGGTTAGTTGATATGTTGTTTTGTTGGTTGCTTGGTTGGTTGATTAGTTGATTCGTTGCTTGATTGATTGGTAGCTTGCTTGAATGGCTGATTGCTGGATTAGTTGGTTGGTAGCTTAATTGGTTGGTTATTTAGTCGATGGGTAGCTTTACCGGTTGGTTGAATGGTTGGTCGGCTGATTGGTTGATTAGTTGTTTTTTTGGTTTCTTGATTGGTTGATTGGTTGTTTGTTGCTTGATTTGTTAGTTGGTAGAACTGTTGATTAGTTGGTTCCTTGATAGTTGGCTGGTTGCTTAATTGGTTGCTTCATTGTTTGTTGGTTGCTTGGTTGGTTATTTAGTTGATTGGTTGCTTGATTGGCTAATCCAGCAATCAGCCATTCAAGCAAGCTACCAATCAATCAAGCAACGAATCAACTAATCAACCAACCAAGCAACCAATAAAACAACATATCAACTAACCAGCCGTTCAGCCAATCAAGCAACCAAACAATCAACCAGTCAAGCAACCAATTAACCAAATTACCAATCAATTAATCAATCAACCAACAATGAAGCAACCAACCAATCAACCATTCTACCAACTAACAAATCAAGCAGCAACCAACCAACCCATCAACCAAATAACTAACCAATCAAGCAACAGACCAGATGGGCAGACCAGGTGCAGAACGACTTGGCGAGCGTGGGGCGTATTCGAGGATGGAGAGATGCGGCCTCGAACCGTGTATTGTGGCGTCAAATTGTTGATTCAGTGTTATCTGTATAGATGTAGACTAAATAAATGAAAAAAATCAAGCAACCTAGCAATCAACTTATTAACCAATCAACCAAGCAATCAACAAAACAACTAATCAACTAACCAGCCTACTAACCAACAAGCAACCAACCAATCAACCAGTCAACCAACCAACCAACAATGAAGTAACCAACCAACAATCAAGCAACCAATCAATCAACCATACTTCCAACTGACAAATCAAGCAGCAACCAACCAATCAAGTAAGCTACCAATCAAGCAACCAACCAACTAATTAACCAATTAACTAAACAACTTACCAATTAACGAAACGACCAACCAATCAACTAAATAACCACAACCAATCAATCAAGTAAAGCAACCAATCAACCAAATAAGTAACCAACCACCAATCAATCAACTAATCCAGCAACCAACCAATTAAGCAAGCTACCAATCAACCAACTAACTAATCAACCAACAAGCTAATCAACCAAATAAGCAACCAACCAATCAACCATTCAAGCAACCAACAAAACAACTAATCAACTAACCAGCCGACCAACCATTCAATCAACCAGTAAAGCAAACAATCAACCAAATAACCAACCAATTAAGCAACCAACCAACTAATCCAGCAATCAGCCATTCAGGCAAGCTACCAATCAACCAAGCAATCAAGCAACCAACCAACTAATCATCAACCAAGCAACCATTGAAGCAACCAACAAAACAACATATGAACTAACCAGCCGACCAACCAATCAAGCAACTAATCAATCAACCAGTCAATCAATCAACCAAATAACCTGATTAGTTGGTAAGATTAAGAACCAATCAACAATCAAGCAACCAACCAACCAATCAACCATTCTACCAACTAACAAATCAAGCAGCAACCAATCAACCGATCAACCAAATAACCAACCAATCAATCAACCAACCAATCAAGCAATTTACCAATCAATTAAACAATTATCCAACCTACGAACTAATCAAGCAAGCAACAAAACAGTCGAGTCGAGTACGAGACACTGAATACGACCACACAGTTGTGGTCGAAATACGTATCTGCAAAGATGTCAAAATAATTGGTGGAATTAAATGGAGAGTCCTAAACTCGACCAACCAATCAATCAACCAGGCAAGCAACCAATCAATCAAATAACCTGATTGGTTGGTTGTATTGGCAACCAACCAACAACAATTGGTTGATTAGTTGTTTTTTTTTTGGTTTTCTGATTGGTTGATTGATTGATTGGATACACACCAAAATCATAAAAAGTTTTTCAGCAAAATGCTTTACTGAAAAATTATCAGCAATTTTGAAACTTACTGAAAATCAGTATACCGATTTTTCTAGAGTACTGATCGTGCAGGGTTTTTTTCGGCGGGCACTGCTGTCGAGCTTTGGGAAGAGTTAGCCGTTTTAGCTTGGTGGTTTCTTTTCACAATTATTGTTTTTGTAATATTTGTCATTTTAATCCATGATGAAAACGGTAAGTAGAAATGATTTGAGGTTTTGTTCTATTATTGGCAGGGGGTTTTGTGGACCAAATTTATGAAATTTGGCCACAATATTTTTTGATATGCAAAAAATGTTTAGGCCAAATTTGAACCTAGTCAGTCATAAAAAAACCCCTGCCAATAATAGAACAAAACCTGTCAAAGCCGTCATTCCCCCTATTTAAAGCTTCATAATTAAAAAAAATGTTTTTTTCATTCTGCAACGATGTCCATAACGAATCCCTGGATCTTGATCAAAATAGTTGAACAAAGTGACTTTTTACAAGAAAAAGTGACTTTAGTGACTTAAGCTCTAAAAAAGAGACTTTTAGTGACTGACCCGAAAAAAGTAACCAAGTCACTAAAAAGTGACCCGCTACCAGGCCTGCCAAGGGGTGCGGTCAAATCATCCAGAGTGGACTATATTGGTAATAGAGTATATTTGATAATTTGCTGATTGAAGTAGAATCACATTTTATTTCCAAAAACATGTCAATGATATACGAATTAGACCTGTGCGCCGATCTACTTTGAACCGGCGGCGGCGTGAATGCATTTTATAACGGCGGCGGCGGCTTAGCCGGCGCCACGCCGCGGTTGTTTTCGGCGGCGGCGGCGCCGGCTCGATCGGCGTGGTTCAAATTTTTTCTTCAAACAGTTCAAGCAATTTAAATGTCTGCATTTCTCGTGCAATAAAAGCATAAAATATATAAAGTACGCTGCTAATTTTAACACTGTATACTAGCGAGAAAGTGTACAAAAACTTTTGCTGTTCGTTCTAATTAATATAGAGGTGACATGGTGTTCGGAATAAGCCTCTTTTGTAAATCCCATAAAATTCCACAGATATCCTACATGAGAAAAATCTTTGAAACTTCCAAAGAATTCTTCTGAAACTTCCAGAATATTCAAGTAAAGCATTTTTTCGTAAGTCACCCAAGAATCCCTCCAGGAACTTCTTCAAGAATTCCTTATAATCTTCTCCAGGATTTCCTTCAGAAATACCATCAGCAGATTTTCCTAAGATTCCTTTGAAAAATAACACTATCCAACAAAATTGAACTTTTTTTCGCTCCCTTCAACCATTTTTAATGTACTCAATAGATTTTTTTACGCTGAATTCAGGTACGTATTCAGATTTTCTGTAACACGTCCAGTTTTTTAGAAAAACGCATTTTAATTCACGAAAGTACGAATTTTCATAGAAATTTGGTTTCTCTCCCCTGCAAAGCTAAATTTTGGCTCCTCACTTTTAGAATAAAGTTTGTATTTTGTAGAATGGGCCTTGTAGAATGCATGTGGCTTGTGGGATTTCATTTGGCACGTTCATTTGTTGTGAAAAACGGAATTTAATTCACAAAAGTACGTCTTATCATAGAAATTTGGTTTCTCTCCTCTGCAAAGCTGAATTTCGACTCCTCACTTTTAGAATAAAGTTTGAATTTTGTAGAATGGGCCTTGTAGAATGCATGTGGGTTATTGGATTTCATTTGGCACGTACATTTATTGTGAAAAATGGAAATTTATTCACAAAAGTACGCCTTTTCATAGAAATTTGGTTTCTCTCCTCTGCAAAGCTGAATTTCGACTCCTCACTTTTAGAATAAAGTTTGAATTTTGTAGATTGGGCCTTGAATAATGCATGTGGGTTGTTGGATTTCATTTGGCACGTACATTAGTTGTGAAAAACGGAATTCCATTCACAAAAGTACGTCTTTTCATAGAAATTTGGTTTCTCTCCTCTGCAAAGCTGAATTTCGACTCCTCACTTTTAGAATAAAGTTTGAATTTTGTAGAATGGGCCTTGTAGAATGCATGTGGGTTATTGGATTTCATTTGGCACGTACATTTATTGTGAAAAACGGAAATTCATTCACAAAAGTACGTCTTTTCATAGAAATTTGCTTTCTCTCCTCTGCAAAGCTGAATTTCGACTCCTCACTTTTAGAATAAAGTTTGAATTTTGTAGATTGGGCCTTGAATAATGCATGTGGGTTGTTGGATTTCATTTGGCACGTACATTAGTTGTGAAAAACGGAATTTAATTCACAAATGTACGTCTTATCATAGAAATTTGGTTTCTCTCCTCTGCAAAGCTGAATTTCGACTCCTCACTTTTAGAATAAAGTTTGAATTTTGTAGAATGGGCCTTGAAGAATGTATGTGGGTTGTTGGATTTCATTTGGCACGTACATTTATTGTGAAAAATGGAAATTTATTCACAAAAGTACGTCTTTTCATAGAAATTTGGTTTCTCTCCTCCGCAAAGCTGAATTTCGACTCCTCACTTTTAGAATAAAGTTTGAATTTTGTAGATTGGGCCTTGAATAATGCATGTGGGTTGTTGGATTTCATTTGGCACGTACATTTATTGTGAAAAATGGAAATTTATTCACAAAAGTACGTCTTTTCATAGAAATTTGGTTTCTCTCCTCCGCAAAGCTGAATTTCGACTCCTCACTTTTAGAATAAAGTTTGAATTTTGTAGAATGGGCCTTGAAGAATGTATGTGGCTGGTTGGATTTCATTTGGCACGTACATTTGTTGTGAAAAACGGAAATTCATTCACAAAAGTACGTCTTTTCATAGAAATTTGGATTCTGGGCTCTGCAAAGCTGAATTAGTACGTTTTTCACTACACATGATCGTGCCAAATGAAATCCAACAACCCACATGCATTTTTCAAGGTCCTTTCGACAAAATTCAAACTTTATTCTAAAAGTGAGGAGCCGAAATTATGCTTTGCAGAGGAGAGAAATCAAATTTCTATGAAAAGACGTACTTTTGTGAATGAAATTCCGTTTTTCACAACAAATGAACGTGCCAAATGAAATCCAACAACCCACATGCATTCTACAAGGCCTATTCTACAAAATTCAAACTTTATTCTCAAGTGAGGAACCGAAATTCAGCTTTGCAGAGGAGAGAAACCAAATTTCTATGAAAATACGTACTTTTGTGAATGAAATTCCGTTTTTCACAACAAATGTACGTGCCAAATGAAATCCAACAACCCACATGCATTCTTCCAGGCCCATTCTACAAAATTCAAACTTTATTCTGAAAGCGAGGAGTCGAAATTCAGCTTTGCAGAGGAGAGAAACCAATTTCTATGAAAATACGTACTTTTGAGAATTAAATTTCGTTTTTCACAACAAATGAACGTGCCAAATGAAATCCAACAATCCACATGCATTATACAAGGCCCATTCTACAAAATTCAAACTTTATTCTAAAAGTGAGGAGCCGAAATTCAGCGTTGCAGAGGAGATAAACAAATTTCCATGAAAAGACGTACTTTTGTGAATTCAATTCCGTTTTTCACAATTGAACGTGCCAAATGAAATCCAACAACCCACATGCATTCTACAAGGCCTATTCTACAAAATTCAAACTTTTTTCTCAAGTGAGGAACCGAAATTCAGCTTTGCAGAGGAGAGAAACCAAATTTCTATGAAAATACGTACTTTTGTGAATGAAATTCCGTTTTTCACAACAAATGTACGTGCCAAATGAAATCCAACAACCCACATGCATTCTTCCAGGCCCATTCTACAAAATTCAAACTTTATTCTGAAAGCGAGGAGTCGATATTCAGCTTTGCAGAGGAGAGAAACCAATTTCTATGAAAATACGTACTTTTGTGAATTAAATTTCGTTTTTCACAACAAATGAACGTGCCAAATGAAATCCAACAAGCCACATGCATTATACAAGGCCTATTCTACAAAATTCAAACTTTATTCTAAAAGTGAGGAGCCGAAATTATGCTTTGCAGAGGAGAGAAATCAAATTTCTATGAAAAGACGTACTTTTGTGAATGAAATTCCGTTTTTCACAACAAATGAACGTGCCAAATGAAATCCAACAAGCCACATGCATTATACAAGGCCTATTCTACAAAATTCAAACTTTATTCTAAAAGTGAGGAGCCGAAATTATGCTTTGCAGAGGAGAGAAATCAAATTTCTATGAAAAGACGTACTTTTGTGAATGAAATTCCGTTTTTCACAACAAATGAACGTGCCAAATGAAATCCAACAAGCCACATGCATTATACAAGGCCTATTCTACAAAATTCAAACTTTATTCTAAAAGTGAGGAGCCGAAATTATGCTTTGCAGAGGAGAGAAATCAAATTTCTATGAAAAGACGTACTTTTGTGAATGAAATTCCGTTTTTCACAACAAATGAACGTGCCAAATGAAATCCAACAACCCACATGCATTCTACAAGACCTATTCTACAAAATTCAAACTTTTTTCTCAAGTGAGGAACCGAAATTCAGCTTTGCAGAGGAGAGAAACCAAATTTCTATGAAAATACGTACTTTTGTGAATGAAATTCCGTTTTTCACAACAAATGTACGTGCCAAATGAAATCCAACAACCCACATGCATTTTTCTAGGCCCATTCTACAAAATTCAAACTTTATTCTAAAAGTGGGGAGCCGAAGATCAGCTTTGCAGAGGAGAGAACCTAAT
Source organism: Armigeres subalbatus (assembly GCF_024139115.2). NCBI lineage: Eukaryota > Metazoa > Arthropoda > Insecta > Diptera > Culicidae > Armigeres > Armigeres subalbatus. Next base: position 96,793,583 of record NC_085139.1, on the reverse strand, counting down.
TTCTATGAAAATACGTACTTTTGTGAATTAAATTTCGTTTTTCACAACAAATGAACGTGCCAAATGAAATCCAACAAGCCACATGCATTCTACAAGGCCCATTCTACAAAATTCAAACTTTATTCTAAAAGTGCGGAGCCGAAATTCAGCTTTGCAGAGGTGAAAAACAAATTTCTATGAAAATACGTACTTTTGTGAATTCAATTCCGTTTTTCACAATTGAACGTGCCAAATGAAATCCAACAACCCACATGCATTCTACAAGACCCATTTCACCAAATTCAAACTTTATTCTAAAAGTAAGGAGCCGAAATTCAGCTTTGCAGAGGAGAGAAACCAAATTTCTTTGAAAATACGTACTTTTGTGAAATAAATTCCGTTTTTCACAACAAATGAACATGTCAAATAAGATTCAACAACTTACTTAGATCTTGTACGATTTCTTCTATATAATTCAAACCTCTTTCTCAAAGTTATAAACCGAAAACCAGCTTTACAGAACAGATAAACCAAATTCCCATAAGAATACGTAGTTTTGTGAATTTAAACCCTTTTTTCTCAAAAACTGGACGTGTTACAAAAAATCTGAATACATGACTGAATTCAGCGAAGAAAAATCTTTCAAGTACATTGAGAATGGTTGAAGGGAGTAAAACACTGTTGACTAGTGTAATTCAGGAATTTCTTTACAATTTTCTCCAGTGATTTCTCCAGAAATTCTTTATGAATTTCTTCAATAGTTCTTCCGGGAGGGAGTGTTGTTCGTAGTTAAAAATACTAGCAAAAATTCTGAATTGTGCCTTTCTTAGCCTGGTGGCTACAAAGCAAGGCCATGCTGAAAGTGACTGGATTCATTTCATGGTACGATGTATGTTTTATGATACTTCCCTCTGCTTTTGAGCATTATCATATTAGTTTTATTACACAGGAGTGCAGAAATGATGAAGCGGCTCAAAAACCTCGTAGTTAATAACTGTGGAAGTGCTTAATGAACACTAAGCTGCAATATAGCAATTTTCAAATTAGGATGTAATGCCAACAAAGAAGAGGAGAAGAAATTCACAGGAGTTCCCCAATCAAAAATTCTAGGAAATGTATTATCAAATATTCAGAACTTCTGGACAAAGGAATCCCTAAAACTCTTAGAAATGGATTTCTTCGAGTGAATGTGAAATCTGGGAGAAAACCCAATTACATAACGCTTTAGGGGGTGGGTGGGTTTCTGTCTGAGCGTTGCGGTCTACACATTTTCAAACCTTTCCTTACCAAAAGCATTACAAAGAGATGGGGGGTTGAAAGTGATCAATTTTGGCGTTATGTAATTTGTGGATGAACCCTTACATTAGTTCCTAAGCATGTAGATGACAAAACCCTAGATTATGTTTCTTTCAAGATCATTCTGAGTGATAAGTGGAAAATGTTGGCACTTAGTAGTTCCACTTGGCCAAACGGTATTTGATCTCGCGAGTTTATTAGCCGTTCAAATAACGTATGGAAGCCAAGTCCAATTAACTGTAATCATCGTTAGTTTTCGCTTTGCGCAGTAAATTAACGCACTCTATTTCACTATGTGTGGCTGTATAAATTGTACTGTATTATTTATTACATTAAATCTTATATTATTGTTAGTGAAACCCTTGATGAAACCTGTTATTGTGATCTGTGTGATCTATTTAGAATTTATAAGTTCATTAAGACCACAGTTAGGTCAATTAGATATCAAAAACCAAATAAATGAGTATAAGTTACTGTGATATCTGTGTAACATATGAGCTGCTCAGGTATAATTCACGGGAGTAGATTTCCTCAAAAATTGTGCGGGAAAAAATCTCCAGAGTTGTCAGAGAGAGGAATTATCTATAGCATATCTGAGCTGATGTGAGTAATTCCCCAGAATCCTCAGATGAGGGATTCCTCCAAATTACTGAAGAAGGAACTGGAAAGTCTGGAAAAAGGATTCTCAAAAATTCGTGCGAGATGATTTGGCCTGAGCTTTTGTAGGGCCAATTCCCAAGAATATCTGAGAATTTATGCAAAATTTCTGTGGGAGGAATTCTTGAAGGAGGAATTTCCCAGCGTCTCAGAAGGAGAAATTCGCCAAAAAATACTTAAGCAAGATTATACTACAATTCTTGCGTAACGACAGCCCAGAATTTGTAACGACGAATTTCCACAGAATATCTGGAAATTTCCTGAAAATTCTAGAAAAAGGAAAACCTGTGTTGAGGGGAGAGGGTATGCTGAAGTTCTTTAGATTTTTTTTTTGTTCGTTATTCCTGCAGTGGTAAGTCCTCATAACAGGGGCCCTCCTTAGCCGTGCGGTAAGACGCGCGGCTACAAAGCAACACCATGCTGAGGGTGGTTGGGTTCGATTCCCGGTGCCGGTCTAGGCAATTTTCGGATTGTCTCAACTTCCCTGGGCATAAAAATATCATCGTGCTAGCCTCATGATATACGAATTCAAAAATGGTAACCTGGCTTAGAAACCTCGCAGTTAATAACTGTGAAAGTGCTTAATGAACACTAAGCTGCGATGCCAATAAGAAGAAGAAGAAGTCCTCATAACTCCTGGGAAACAATTTCCCAGTATTCCTAGTGATGGAAGAACCCAGAATACTTGGAAAATCAGTTTCCCAGAATTCAGGAGCAGATATTTCCAAAAATTCCCAAGGAAGAGTTTTCTCAAAATTCGAAAAAGTTAAGGTTTTTTAAAATTCTTGGAGGAAGACATACCCATAATTCCTTAGAATTCCTAGAGAAGGAATAACTCTGTATTTTTAAAATATGAGTTTCCTAGAATTTCTGAAGAAAGAATTTTGCCGACTTCCTTGAGGCGAGCATCTCGGAATCCAAAACAAAATTCACTTGCGTTTTTAAGGGCACACCACTCAATATGAAAGCATCGCACAACTGTCATTCTCATTATTCTAGAATTTTCCCAGAATTAATGAAGAAGGAAGTCTATAGGATTCTTGATGAAGCAAATTTTCACAATACCTGGAGTGAGGTTAGCATTTTGCTACAGAAAGACAATTCTCCAGAATTTTGGAAGAAAGTATTTCTCTTCCTTCCTAAAAATGGCACCAGTTATGTAAAATGTGTTCGCTATTATTTTTAGCTCTTTTGTGTATGAAATGATTCAATTGTGGTTTTACTATTGCCTGAAATTCTATGCTGATCACCTCATCGCATCCTCTGATGGCATCTTACTTCAAAATATCAGTGATATAATCAGATGCCTTTAAAAAAATAACATAACCCGAAAATTGTATTGTAGGAGGGGTTTGTGTTTGATTGTGTCCTGCGTTTTTTTAATATAATAATACAGAATCTTTTCGTTTTTTGAGTTTCAATCTAGCAAGTGAAATAATGAGCACAACGGATCGTTTTCCAATTTTTACGAATATTTAGAAAAGACTCTTACATAACGGAAGTTTTTTTTTTCAAGATACTTGAGAGAACATATCACTCATCAACATAAAAAAAAGTTGTTTATTTCTTCTACTTCTGCTGGATGCAAATAATACATTGAACGCGAATGTTTTTGTGATTATAAATTACAACCAGAAAAAGTAAATTCAATAAATCAGACAGAATAACAAAAATTATGGATCACTTTTTATTGGCTTTTCCTATATCTAGGCCATGATACAAAATATGCAAAATCTTATTTTTACTTGAAAGCATGAACATGATTTTGATTTTCTTAATCGTTTGGGTTGTCATGAGTATGATCCGCAACCTCCAGCACATGTCTTGCTTGTATTTTCACCAATTTGCAAGGGGAATAATGACAGAGAAATGCAAATGTCTGTATTTGCTCACTATGAATCGTCTGCAATTTCTTGAAACGCTTAAACGAGTTCTGGATTAGAAGACATTACTCGTTAGTTCCTTGAATTTCGAGTTAGAAAAGGCTATGCATTTACTACATATTCTTTTCAGCGGCGCAGCCGAAATTTTTCAAATTTATTTAGGTTTGAACGGAAATTTTCTTTTGCCAATCTGGGAGTCGGATTAACCTTAAAAAACGAAATTTCGTCACTAAAAATATTTCAACGGCGCGCCAAAAACATACCGGCGGCGCGGTCAAAAAATTTCAGCGGCGCGCCGGTCAAAAATGGTGGCGGCGGCGGCTCTTAAAAATCGTCGGCGGCCGCGGCGCGGCGCGGCGGCGCACAGCTCTAATACGAATATGGTTAAACAACAGCAAATTTAAAATAATTGAAATATTATATTAAATCTCAGCTTAAACAAAAATTGCGCCGTTTACATGCATTATCGGCAACACGTCTGGCTAATCAATCAACCAATCAAGCAACCAATCAACTGAATAATTAACTAGTCATCGATTCCAGCAACCAACCAATCAAGCAAGCCACCAATCAACCAATCAAGCAACCAACTAATCAGCCATTTAAGCAACCAACAAAACAACTAATCAACTAACCAGCCGACCAACCAATCAATCAACCAGTCAAACAACCAATCAAGCAACCAACCAACCATTCTACAGTTCTACCAACTAACAAATCAAGCAGCAACCAACCAATTAATCATTCTACCAACCAACAATCAATCAACCAACCAATCATGCAACCATTCAACTAAATAACCAATCAATCAACCAACAAACAATGAAGCAACCAGACAACCAACTATCAAGGAACTAACTAATCAACAATTCTACCTACTAACAAATCAAGCAGCATTCAACCAATCAACTGATCAATCAATCAATCAACTAATCAACCAATCAAGAAACCAACAACACAACTAATCAACCAACCAGCCGACCAACCATTCAATCAAACGGTAAAGCAACCCATCAACCAAATAACCAACCAACTAATCCAGCAATCAGCCATTCAAGTAAGCTATCAATCAATCAAGCAACGAATCGACTAATCAACCAAACAAGCAACTAACAAAACAACATGTCAACTAACCAGCTGATCAACCAATCAAGCAAGCAATCAACCAACCAATCAATTATTCTACCATCTAACAAATCAAGCAGCAATCAATCAAATAACCAACCATTCAAGCAAACTACAAATCAACCAAGCAATCAAGCAACCCACCATTCAAGCAAGCTACCAATCAACCAAGCAATCATTCAACCAACCAACTAATCAACCATTCAAGCAACCAACAAAACAACATATAAACTAACGAGCCGACCAACCAATCAATCAATCAGTCAAGCAACCAATCAACCAAATTACCAACCAATCAAGTAATCAATAAACAAAAAGAAACCAACCAATCAACCATTCTTCCAACTAACAAATCAAGCAGCAACCAACTAACCAAATAACCAACGAATCAATCAACTAACTAATCAAACAACCAACCATTCAAGCAAGCTACCAATCAACTTATTAACCAATCAACCAAGCAACCAACAAAACAATTAATCAACTAACCAGCCGACTAACCAATCAAGCAACCAACCAATCAACCAGTTAAGCAACCAACCAACAATCAAGCAACCAACAATTAATGCAAGCTACCAATCAACCAAGCAATCAAGCAACCAACCAGCGAATCAACCAATTAAGCAACCAACCATTCTACAAACTAACAAATCGAGCAGCAACCCATAAACCAAATTACTAATCAATCAAACGACCATCCATTCAAGCATGCTACCAAACAACCAACCAACCAATAATCAAGCAACCAGCCAACTAATCAATCAATCAAGCAACCAATTAATTAGCCATCCAAGCAACCAACAAAACAACTAATCAACTAACCAGCCGACCAACTAATCAAGTAACCAATCAACCAACCAGTCAAGCAACCTATCAATCAAATAACCAACCAATCAACCAAATAACAAAACAACTAATCAACTAACCAGCCGACCAACAATCAATCAACCAGTCAGGCAACCAACCAACTATCAACCATTCAACAGTTCTACCAACTAACAAATCAAGCAGCAACCAACCAAACAATCAATCATTCTACCAACCAAGAATGTTAACGATCATTCAGTAATTTGCGTTCGATCATTTAGTAGTTTGTCAATAACTCATTCCAGAAGCAGAATTTCAAAATATGTTGTATGGTGGACTTCTAGTGCGAAGGTTTTTCTACAACTCTGCCCAATGGTTCGTTGTTTGAATTCCACTAGTAACGGAGTTAGAGCGCTAGTTTCAGTAACTTAGACTAAATGATAACAAAATTCCAATCATTTAGTTTAAGTTACTGCAACTAGCGCTCTAACTCCGTTATTAGTTGAATTCTAATAACGAACCATTAGGCAAAGTTGTAGAAAAACCTTTGCACCAGAAGTCCACCATACAACATGATTTGAAATTCAGCTTCTGGAATGTGTTATTGACATACTACTAAATGATCGAACGCAAATTACTGAATGATCGTTAACATCCTTGCTACCAACTAACAAATCAAGCAACCAACCAACTAATTTACCAATCAAGCAATCAACAAAACAACTAATCAACCCATCAAACAACCGACCAACAATCAACCAACTAACTAATTAAGCAATCAACTAATCAACCAACCAATCAAGCAATCAATCAACTGAATGATTAACTAATCAACCATTCCAGCAAGCTACCAATCAACCAATCAAGCAACCCAACAATCAGCCATTCAAGCAACCAACAAAACAACTAATCAACTAACCAGCCGACCAACCAATCAATCAACCAGTCAAACAACCAATCAACCAAATAACCAACCAATCAAGCAACCAACCAACTGTGAAGCAACCAACCATTCAACAGTTCTACCAACTAACAAATCAAGCAGCAACCAACCAATTAATCATTCTACCAACCAACCAACCAATCAAGCAACCAATCAATCAACCAACAAACAATGAAGCAATCCACAAACAATGAGCAAACAACCAACCAGCGATAAAACTGATCCAAAATTATTTATCAGATCGCTCACTGCAGGTAAACTATCAGAATTCTAAATATTTAGGACTTCTGCTAGATCAAAAATTAACTTTTAAAAATCACATTGAAGGCCTTCAAGCCAAATGTAACAAATATATTAAGTGGCCACTTATAAACAGAAAATTTAAAACTTTGTCATAAGAACAAACTTTTGATTTACAAATAAATTTTTAGACCAGCCATGTTGTATGCTGTGCCAATATGGACTAGGGTATAACGTCCTATCGTTGTAGTATGCCCTAATGTTGCGATAGTGTTAAAGAAGTCCATTCTGGATATAATACCATTGCAAACAATTGTGGGTACGCTAAAACTCTTCGGATTAACGACTAGAACAGCTTTTGTTTGACAAAATTCCGTTCAAAACGATGAAAAATCATCATTTTTCGTTAAAAATTTGAATCCTTTGAACCTATTATTGCGGTAATGCTAAGGTCCTATTGTTGCGGTATCGCTCTCCATAAGAATTACATGCAATACCGCAACAATAGGACTGACCTTCAAAAAATATCGCAACGATAGGCAACTGCGTCCTATTATTGCGGTAGTTTGTTTTATTGTGATAAAAACAAAACAACATAATTTTAGCACAATTGACGTAATATATACGAAACTATAGTTAACGAGCATCCTATTCAACAACTACAATGTGGAAGTCGACCAACAGGTAATTTTCGAAGAATTTTTGTAATCAATTTTGTTTCGACACGGTGCTTAACCCCTCCATAATAGGTCGTTTTACCCTAGTTGCTGCAATACCAGAAAGAAGGCACTCCAGAGGATTGTTCCTCCTCGGACCACCACGATTACCAGATGGTCTTCCTTCAGTGAGGTTGTGACATGTTCGTTTCAACAATTCTGTCGAAAAATCGCATGACGGGAATGAGTAGAGCACACCAGTTGCTTCCGTTTCTTTATTGAGTAAGGATATAACGCCGGCCGCTTCTTTCTGCTTCAGGTAGGACACGAGATAACGCAGTGGACGCGTCTGAACGCTGACATCATCCGACGATGCTACCGATGACGTCGATCCCGGCAGGCCGAGGAAGATTGCGTGCGACGATGACGTCGATATGCGCTTCTGCACATCTTCCAACTTGGGTTGATCGAGGCGTAGTCGCTGAGTAATACGAAGGTGGTGTTTACCTTCCTCGTCCTTCATCAGGCTGTCCACTATTCCGTTGTCTCCGTCCGTTAGGTGCAACTTGGCGGGGAATAGAGAAATCTTCAAAATCAGCGCCCCTTGTCAGACTGTGGTAGATTTCCGTGCCACTTCTGGTAACGTTCTTGCATTCAATAACATGCCATTCCTACAAGACTGCGTCGCCTCGGTGAACGGGAACGAGATCTATCGATTCCTGGTTCACGTGATCCAGAACGACGGCGTGAATCATATTCACCATCGGCTCCTGATCGACGCCATTCATCATTGTCCCCGTGGTGCGGTGGGCCATCACGATGAAAACCGCCACGGAAACCACCACATCCGCGGAATCCTCCACGGCCGCGGAACGGTTTTCCACCATAGCCGTACGATGAATTTTCCTCGTATGGTGCACCGCCTTCCGGATATTCGTAGTCAGGGCCGCGACGATACTCACCGCCTTCCTCAAAACCTCCACTGTTCTTCGAGAACGATGGTGTTGTTCCGTTATCAGCAAAATCGATACGAATACGACGATCCGGTGCCCCTAACGGGAATCCACGCATTTCCTTCACAGCAGCCGTAGCAGCATCAATAGAATCGTACAGAATGTAGGCCTGGGTGTCCCCTTTGTTATATTCAATCTTTTTGATGGCACCAAAACGGTCGAACTCACGCTCCAACTGAGTAACGAAACGAACAAACGAACCGAAACGACGTCACAAGGTGAGGGAGAAAAACAAACAAACTGTCAAAACGTCAAGAGGGGGTAAGTCAGCGCTCGTAAAATATTTATGTTATTCGTCACCCACGAGGGGTATTTTCTTCAAAATGAAGAAGAAGACATGGTGCCCGATTTTCTGATGGCTTTGTACCGGACATTTCGGTCTATGTATTCGTCAATGGTGTGGTGATGTAAAAATTGACTATTTTTTCTAAAGATTCCTTAATAACTTTGACAGGTTTCAAGATAGATCAAAGTAGTCTTCTAGACAAACATGTTTTTTGTCATTATGCACAACTTTCTAGAATAAACCATAGTGCTAAAATCATTTCCAAAAAAGTTATACTCAAAATATGATTTTTGGGGGTCTTTCATACAAAACGTGCTCTAATTCCTTACAAAACCGTTTGTCCAATATTGTGTCTTCAGAAAAGATGTTCCAAATCACATTCTTTACAACATTGCAAAGAACAACCACTGCTTTTGTACATCTGCGTAAATTTTTTATTTCATACCGCCCTTCAAGGTGGATAGATCATTGATATTTTCTTATCAAAAGAAAGCCCAAGAAACATCCTTCAACTCTTCTGAAGACATCATGACTCTAAAATGTAGTTTTCAGGTCGAAAACTAAAAAACGCACGTTTTGGGGGCTCCTGAACCAGTGTGCAGCGGTTTTCCTGGTTTCGGCAGTAACACCAGTTTCTGAATCTTCCACTTATTCGGAAAGTAACCATCTGCTAGGCATTTCTGCAGCACCATTCTGAACAAATCTGGAAACGCCAGTATCGCAGTTTTTAAAGCCACGTTTGGAATTCCATCCGGACCCGGAGCTTTCTTCTTCTTCAGACCTTTCGCCACTGATGACAGCTCGTCGTTGGAGACTTGCATACCTGCAATGGTGACACGGTCTTCATCTTCGTACGGTGCAGGCGGCCACATCGTAGAATCATGTTGCGGGAAAAGACCGTCCACGATGATCTTCAGCTTGTCCGGACACATCTCCGCTGGCGTCGCTGGACCCTTGATTTTCGTTATTGCCACCCGATAAGCATTGCCCCAAGGATCAGCGTCAGCTTCTTGGCACAACTGCTTAAAGCAGTTGGACTTGCTGACTTTGATCTCCCGTTTGAAAGTCGCTCTAGCTTCCCGGAAAACTATCTTACGTTCTTCTCTTACCGTTTCAGACCTTGCCCTCTGAAAACGTCTCCTGGCCCTGAGACAGGCAGCACGAAGATTGGCAAGAGATTCGTTCCACCAGTAATTTGGGTGTCGGCTGTCTAATGGCTCCAGTTTTCTTGGCATCGACGCATCGCAAGCCCTCGCTAACGTTTCCGTCAGTTCATCTGCTTCCAGATTTATTGCGCCGCTGTCAACTCGAAGTGCTTCGATGAAAAGCTCCTTGTCAAAGTCCTTCGTTTTCCATCTTCGCCCGGTAGTCCTTATCCCTCTCCGCGTCGTCGGTAGCCGTGTTCCAACACTATACCGGATAGCTTGGTGATCACTATGAGTGTAGTCCTCACAAACTCTCCAGTTCATGTTTCTCACCAGCGACGGGCTGCAAAACGTCACGTCAATGATGGACTCCTGCTGTCTCTGCGAAATGTACTAACGGTACCTTCGTTGCACAGTCTGACTTCCAGCTTTGCAAGCGCCTCCAGCAAACTGTAACCTCTGGCGTTGGTCAGCCTGCTCCCCCAATCCACTGCCCAAGCATTGAAGTCGCCTCCGATGATTGCGGGTTTAAGGCCGATCAGCTTCTCCGTGAGTGCATCCAGCATCCTGTTATACTGCTCTAAAGTCCACCGTGGGGGTGCGTAGCAGCTACACACGAAGATCCCGTTGATTTTGGCGACAACAAAACCTTCGTTAGAGCTGTCTACCACCTCTTGGATAGGGAATCTGCCCATGTGTGTGTGTGTGTGTGTATGTGTGTGTGTGTGTATGTGTGTGTATGTGCACAAAAAATCTAGCCCACTTTGCAGGCACTTAGCCCTAACCGATTTGCTCGCAACAAGTTGCATTCGACGCAGAATCCTGTCCCATTGTTTCCTATTGACAATTGGCCGGATCGGACTATGGGCTCAGAAGTTATGGTCAAAATACTTTTTCTTTAGGCAACAACGAGTGGAAAAGTCTAGCCAACTTTTCAGACACTTAGCCCTAACCGATTTGCTCGCAATAAGTTGCATTTGACGCAGAATCCTGTCCCATTGTTTCCTATTGACAATTGGCCGGATCGGACTATGGGCTCAGAAGTTATGGTCAAAATACTTTTTTTTAGGCAACAACGAGTGGAAAAGTCTAGCCAACTTTTCAGACACTTAGCCCGAACCGATTTGCTCGCAATAAGTTGCATTTGACGCAGAATCCTGTCCCATTGTTTCCTATTGACAATTGGCCGGATCGGACTATGGGCTCAGAAGTTATGGTCAAAATACTTTTTTTTAGGCAACAACGAGTGGAAAAGTCTAGCCAACTTTTCAGACACTTAGCCCGAACCGATTTGCTCGCAATAAGTTGCATTTGACGCAGAATCCTGTCCCATTGTTTCCTATTGACAATTGGCCGGATCGGACTATGGGCTCAGAAGTTATGGTCAAAATACTTTTTCTTTAGGCAACAACGAGTGGAAAAGTCTAGCCAACTTTTCAGGCACTTAGCCCTAACCGATTTGCTCGCAACAAGTTGCATTCGACGCAGAATCCTGTCCCATTGTTTCCTATTGACAATTGGCCGGATCGGACTATGGGCTCAGAAGTTATGGTCAAAATACTTTTTTTTTTGCAACAACGAGTTTAAAAGTCTAGCCCACTTTTCAGCCACTTAGCCCTAACCGATTTGCTCGCAACAAGTTGCATTCGACGCAGAATCCTGTCCCATTGTTTCCTATTGACAATTGGCCGGATCGGACTATGGGCTCAGAAGTTATGGTCAAAATACTTTTTTTTAGGCAACAACGAGTGGAAAAGTCTAGCCAACTTTTCAGACACTTAGCCCGAACCGATTTGCTCGCAATAAGTTGCATTTGACGCAGAATCCTGTCCCATTGTTTCCTATTGACAATTGGCCGGATCGGACTATGGGCTCAGAAGTTATGGTCAAAATACTTTTTTTTTTGCAACAACGAGTGGAAAAGTCTAGCCCACTTTTCAGGCACTTAACCCTAACCGATTTGCTCGCAACAAGTTGCATTCGACGCAGAATCCTGTCCCATTGTTTCCTATTGACAATTGGCCGAATCGGACTATGGGCTCAGAAGTAATGGTCAAAATACTTTTTTCTAGGCAACAACGAGTGGAAAAGTCTAGCCCACTTTTCATGCACTTAACCATAACCGATTTGCTCGCAACAAGTTGCATTCGACGCTGAATCCTGTCCCATTATTTCCTATTGACAATTGGCCGGATCGGACTATGGGCTCAGAAGTAATGGTCAAAATACTTATTTCTAGGCAACAACGAGTGGAAAAGTCTAGCCCACTTTTCAGGCACTTAGCCCTAACAGATTTGCTCGCAACAAGTTCCATTCGACGCAGAATCCTGTCTCATTATTTCATATTGACAATTGGCCGGATCGGACTATGATCTCAGAAGTTATGGTCAAAATACTTATTTCTAGGCAACAACGAGTGGAAAAGTCTAGCCCACTTTTCAGGCACTTAGCCCTAACCGATTTGCTCGCAACAAGTTGCATTCGACGCAGAATCCTGTCCCATTGTTTCCTATTGACAATTGGCCGGATCGGACTATGGGCTCAGAAGTTATGGTCAAAATACTTTTTCTCATGAAAAAGCGCGTAAAAATTTATAGATCACTTTTTTAGTACTTACCCTCAACCAATTTCCTCGCAACAGGTTGCATTCGACGCAAAAACATGTCCCATTGTTTCCTATTCAAAATTGGCCAGATCGGACTATGGGCTCGATAGATATGCCCAAAATATGTTTTTCTTCATTCCAAAAGTGCGTAGAAATTACTCACTCGAAAAAAAAAACGAGAAAGGCACCATCACCGCTAGGTGGATCAATCTGGGTTTTTAATTTCAAATCAAACAATGATCTTTTCGATTTTTGGGTCGGAAGAAAAACTAACGCGTTCAGGATGATTAGCTTCGTCGTTCCCTGAAAGAAAATCGAATATATATTCTTCATTTTAGGACCCAATTGGTTGAGGTACAGTAGACGTTCGATAACTGCAAGTCATTTAACTGCAATGCTTTTTAACTGCAATTCGATAGTTGCAACCTGGGTGGTGCGAATAGAATCGATTTGGTTGTCAAACTGAAGCCAAACTTTTCTATTGTGCCGGAGCCAAACATTGAAGATTGTGGTTATGTTCGTTTCAGATCCTATATTGAGAAGTATTGTTATTATTTGGGAAAAAAATAAAAATAAACTTAGATTGAGTTTTGTATTATTTGTAACAAATATTTCCACATTATATTTCGAGTTGAGTATTAGTAGGAATGCAATTAAAAAGCACTCGTTACGAAATTTCACGAGATTCACCAGCTGATTGGAGCAGGAATGTATGTAAACCATCGTAAAGTCATGTAGAGTCTCGCGCATTTGTGCGCCTTCATGCAGCATGGAAAGAGAAATTCGAAGAGCGGGAAATGTTTGACAGCCAAGTAACTGCAAAATAATTTTGCTTATGGGATTGATTTCAAAATATCCCTCTACTCGCTTGAGAGCAGAAAAGCGGCTCTATCCGCAGCACCCAGGTTGCAACAGTTTTGCAGTTATCGGACCGCCAAACTTCAAACTGATGTCAAACTCAATGACAGCTGCATTGCGCTGCACATTTGGATGCACTTTTATTGCATCTGACGTCGATTGACAACCGTTTGACGTCTAGAATGCGTTGCAGTTATCGAACGGCATTCGTTAACTGAAAAGTAAACATTTTGCAGTTATCGAACGGCTACTGTATATCGAGCCTTTTGTGTTAGTATTGAGTTCTCCAAGCGCAATTTTTCGCACACCAACGTCACTGTATAGGATATATAAAATAAAAGTGGGTGGTAATCTTGTTGCGGCAAAAATATCACGAATACTTTTGGAGGAAGACAGCACACATTGACAGGAATACTGCGAAGTCACGCACACTTTCATTTATTTGGAAAAGTCAATGGCTTTTTATGTCGAAAAGAAGCCCGTCGATACTTTTGACGCTTTGTTATCATGAAATAAACGAAATTAAAACGAAAACATTGTACGAATGATGGGTAGGCGTATAAATAAGTCTTCTCTTCAGCCCCCTGCTAAAATAAGTCATCTCTTCATTCTCTTTATTTTCAGTTCACAAAATACGTCCAATTCTCGCGTAACATATGATTACGGCTTATAAACCAAAACCATGATTTTTGTTTTTCTGGCATGAACGATTGCTTTGTAAATTATTCTTCATGCTAGTTAAAACACCGTACTTGATATCTCTTAAGAAACACATTAATTGCTATTTTGAGTGAACGTCTCATGAACCATTTGCACCGTTGTGGTTTTTAAGTCCTTTGTTGGCGCCCTTAACTACCATGCGGAATGGTTGCTTTGGTTTTTAGGCCGTTCACTTTATATTGTTAATTTAGAAAAACTAGCTTCAAGTTTTTTTTAATGTATATTCTTACTAGGTTTTCGATATATCGCATAGCAAAACTGCTTTGGCTAACAAATCTAAACAAATCCGATGGTGTTAGTAGCTTTGAGCAAACGGCTTAAAAACTAGACGTGTTGCCGAGTAAACGGCGCGATTTTTGTTTTAGCTAAAATTTTGTAGATTTCGAATGGTTTTTCAATTAATCTTGATCTGCTGTTATAATATAACCATTTACGTATAGTATTGACACGGTTTTGGCAATGAAATGAGTTTCTACTTCAATAAATGAATTGAATTAGTCATAGAAAATTTGAACCTCATTTTTCTCGGTTCAGCTTGTTGGTTTTTCGGCCCTAATCATATGTTGCTCGAGAATTGAAAAGATAGCCAAGACACATACCCGGTACTGAAAATTCATAAAAGATGGATGGTCGGAAGAAAACGGAGAAAGCGAAACAAACAGGTGAAAGGGAACCGAAGAAACATCAAACTGTCGGTGTCGGCAGCGTTGTCATTAAACGCCATTTGGAATATTTTTTTATTTTCTGGTGCGAAAATATATTTTCAATCAACGATTTCATTATTTATCGGACCCTGAATGATGTCGCGACGTAAGTTCCCTACATTAACCATTGTTCTATGCAGTATTGTTTGCATTTGAATATTTTTTTTAAATTTCAGACATCACCGAGACGGATATCTCGCTGGACTACTCTTCCGAGCCCGATGAGTACGAATCGGAGTACGTCCAGGATCTGCTCTTGCTGGCAGATCAGTTCGAGGTGTACGTGGGTAACACCGGGAAGGTAAATTACGAGAAGTACTACTGCTTGTTCAAGCAGCACGGCTTCATGAAGGATATGACCTTTTGGCGTACCCACAACCACTTGTACCATGCGCGGGTTGTTTACCGGTCCAAGGGGGAGGCGGACAAAGCGGTCGAGCAGATGAACAATCGGAAGTTCTTCGGCAAGCGCATTCGGGTGTGGCATGCGCTGGAAAAAGTGGAGTTGGATTATGCGGCAGCTATCCGGGTCGATGATCTGGCGGCGGGTAGGTTTCGAATGTTTTCCCGTAATGTGGCAAAGTGACGTATGCGCCATTTTATTGGGATTAGTGTTGGTATTGGAGTAGTTTTCAGATTGGCCAGATTACGACAGAACTAGGTAGTTGACTTTTACTTTTTCGTAGATGTATCTGAGGAGGATATATTCGACCATTTTCTATCCTGTGGTGACATAAAATTTGTCGTAAAGACTGGCTTCGCGGCTTATGTGCAGTTTGCATCTTCGTCGGCTGCTTCCCAATCGCTAGGATTGGAAATGATTCTGAACGGGGATCCGTACACTTTGAGCAGGATCGCGGCGGATGATCGGATTGATCACGCACAGGTCATAGAGAACATGAAGGACATCAAGTATCGGAAGCCGTTCGTGATTGTGGAGAATTATCCGGAGCTTCCGTTTGAAGATCTCAACCGATATAAGAGCAATTTTGAATCGATTGCCCCTGTGAGGCATTTCAAGATTGCACCGACCGGCGACAAAACAGTCACATTGGCACTGTGTATGGACAAGGCTGCCGATCGAGATGCAGTGATAAACCGTTTCAAAGGGGCAATTATCATGGATAAAAAACTGAAGGTGTATCTGGTGCCGGGTAAAGCACGTATGACGGCCGCCCATGTAGCAAAATATGCAATTTGCAAGAATTCTATTACGGTGGATAACGTCCGTCCATGTGAGTTGTGTGATAAAGCGTGACTTATGACCAATCTGATTAGCTTTTCTTTCCAAAAATGATAGATCTTAAAGACTACGATGTGAGTTCGATGTTCAAGAAATGCGGCACCATCAGTTTCTTAGAAAAGCTTGAAACCAGGTGGATTATTTGTTTCGATAGTCCATCGGCGGTGTCATTGGCGCGCAGTTATCATCAATTTAGTTTGTATCGCAAGGTTCTGAAAGTTTGTGATTTGACACAGGAAACTTTGCCGGTTTCAAAGAAAATTCAGCTGCGAGATCGTGGTAAGTAAGCACACGAATGACTATCTTTGTCTTTTTATGCACTGACGATCATTTTATAATTTTAGATGGTCACATCAAGCTACATGAAGAAGGTTTGAAACAGAAACAGAAACATACCAAATAAGGAATTCGCATAATGTTGGACGGCTGAAATCCTTATCATTTTCTACAGACTGCAACTGCCCTTAACCGCAAGTCGAGCACATGTGTATATGGGCCTCCATATACAGATGTGGTCGACTTGCGGTTAGCGGCAGGCAAGGGATGTTCAACAATTGGCAGGAATTTTAACCCTTCTACATTATGCGATTTCTTTAATCACGCAAAAAGTAGTAATCGCCGTTATTTTTTCAAATTTCAGAAAAGAAGCCTAATACTGTAACAAAATATGGACGAGGCGCAGATGATTTTCTCAGAGATCTTTTGAAAACTATGGACAAAAATATTAAAAATGACAAAAACATAGAACCATTGGCAGATGCTGCCGGCAAACAGCAGCCTGTGCCACAGAAGCCAAAGCAGTTTGGACCTTCTCTGAAAACCAAGGGGACCGCTGCGGACGTAAAAGTCACTGCATCGAAGCCAAGCTCATCAGACGGCTCTGATAAACCAAGTACATCTGCAGCAACCCAAAACAAGGATAATAATCCGCTTGTAGAAGGTAAAAAGTTGAATGTTTTACTTTATTGGCATTGCTCTATATTTGACTAACATTTTCCTTCAGATGCAGACAATATTTACACAACAAGCTGCCTAACCGTAGCAAATCTTCCCAAAGGAATCGAGGAAAATGATTTACGTGAGCTGTTCCAACCCTCGCGGATCAAACATGTTCATCTGTATTGCAGCAAAGATCCGTATTATCCTTCTTCGGCGGCGATTCTCAATGCCCTTTCGAAGGCGGATGCGAAACAAATTTTAACCCACCACCACGACACTTATCGAGGGAAAAGGGTCCTCATCAAGCATTCATTTCTACCCGGAATGGACTTTTTGCCGGCAAATAGCCTCATACTGAAACAATTGCCTCCAAGTAATCCGGACTATAGCTACAACGTGGTTGAGATTATATTAACACCGTATTGTGCATTGTTCCAGATGTTAACGAGGAGGGCATTCTCACCGAGGTGCAGAAAATTCTCGGCCCCGATACGGTGGAAGACGTCATCAAGCCTGCGAATCACTATGCGTACTTCGATCTCAAGGAGGATATTTCGGCGCACACGGTACTCAATCGGTTGCGCGGCGCGATGACGCGTTTCAAGATCGATGTATTCCCACTGTACTGCAGATTGCCGAAGACGTTTTTAAACTTACGATCGCACTCGCGGAAGACGATCGAAGAAATGCGTACGCTTTGCGGAGCCCAGAAGCCAGACGTACCGTCGAGGGATGATAAGGAATTTGGAGTACACAATGCGCATAAATGTAAGTACCATTTTGACGTAGGATTACGTTCTTCGGGAAGATAGGAGGGTCATTCTGCAGATTCGAATTTAAGACCGTCACGGAAAGTGGTCAGGAAGTATGGGCTAATAACACTGCCGTCTTTCAGCCGACTTTGGAGATTTCGGTACCAATCGAACGACAGACTCATTCACTCACGAACTTTTTAAGATTTTGGCCAACTATTAAAAATAATAGATTAAAGGCATTTAATTATTGAAAAAATGAATTTCGATCTTGGTGGCTGTTAGTGGCGCATCGTGAAAAGAAAATTTGTTTTTTTCAGGACTAAAAATTTTATGAGAAGAAGTGGGTCGTTAAAAATTATTTCCACAGTTTAAGGGGGCCCAAGATTTTATGACGCTGCATACACTCAATATAAGCGAAAACGTGGATGGCGGATGGTCGGTGTGGCCGTTGAGACTCACCCCGCGGGTCACCAAAGAGATGGAGCGATGCTTCAAATGCATGGCATTTGGACACCTGGCGTGAAACTGTAAATGTCCGGACAGACCCGGTATATGTAGAAAATGTGGCAAAGAAGGACACGTTGCTAGGGACTGTACGAAGCAACCGAGATGCCTGCTCTTGAAAACGGGAGGACGGAGACAACCATACGACGGGTGGCTTATTCCAATGCCCTGCATACAAGAAGGCGATGGCGGGCCGGGATTAATGGCAACACCGCACATCAACTGTAGTGGCAGTCGACAACAGAAGCAATGTGCAACGTGGCAATTATTGCTGAGCCGTATCGAATCCCTTCAAATAACGGCAACTGAGTGACGGATTCATCAGGGATTGCGGCTATCCAAGTGATAGGCTAATTCCCTATTCAAGAAGTGGTAGACAGCTCTAGTGAAGATTTTGTTATCGCCAACATTAATGGGATCTTCGTGTGTAGCTGCTACGCACCTTCAAGCTAAACTTTGGAGCAGAATAACGTAATGCTGGATGCATTCACGGAGAAGCTAATCAGCCGAAAACCGGTAATCATTGGAGGCCACTTCAACGCTTGAGCAGTAGAATGGGGAATCAGACTGACCAACGCCAGAGGTTAGTTTGCTGAAGGCACTTGCAAAGATGGAAATGAAACTGGGCAACGAAGGTACCGTTTTGCAGTCCGTCGCTGGTGAGAAACATGGTGTGGAGAGAGTGTGAAGACTACATTCATAGCGATCACTAAGCGATCCGGGAGAAGATAGAGGACGAAGGACTTTGACAAGGAGAAGCACTTTGAGTTGGCTGCGGCGCATCAAATCTTGAAGCAGGAAACGCTAGCGAGGGCTTGTGATGCGTCGACGCCGGGGAAACTGGAGCCATTGTAGCCGACGCCCAAATTACTGGTGCCAGAGGACAAGGTCTGAAAAGGTCAGAGAATAGCGTAGGATAGTTTTCCGTGAAGCTTTCAAACGGGAGATCAAAATCAGTAAATTCAACTGTTTCAAGGAGTTGTGCTGGGAATCAGACGCTGATCCTTGAGGCAATGCTTATCGTGTCGGTGTCGCAATAGCAAAAATGAGGGATTCTACGACGTGGCAGTCTACACCGTACGAAGATGGAGACCGAGTCACCATTGCAGTATCCAACGACGAGCTGTCATCAGTGGCGAAAGGTCCCGGTCCGGATGGAATTCCAAACGTGGCTCTGAAAACTGCGATACTGGCGTTTCCAGATTTGTGCTGCAGAAATGCCTAGCAGATGGTAACTTTCCGGATAGGTGGAAGATCCAGAAACTAGTGCTACTGCCGAAATCAGGGAAACCGCCGGGGAATCCAGCATCATACAGGCCAGCGGTTCTCAACCTGGGGTACATGTGCTTCTGGGGTCACAGGAGGCACCTCGGAAAATGCGTAATGGCGAATGTATTACAACTCCAATGAAAACTTATTGATACAGTTTACATAATTGTGTAGTTTTTTATTCCAAAACTTTGTATTGTACATAATATGCAGGGCGGTCAGTATAATATATTGTTATTATGAAAACCTAAAGAATCCTGCCCACCGCAACCAGCACAGTATATGAAGGGTTGTGAGCAGTACTGCAATTTCACATTTTCAATGAGAGATGTCACGCGATGTTTATATATCTGCCACATTCAATATCTATAGAAACGCGAATGAATGACATGCAAAAAAAATCTAAAAAAATATTTGTTCAGTGACAGGGCATGAAAGTGTGCAATATCTGCTTTATTTTTGTGTTTATTACCACTTTCAACCCGGTGAATTAAAGGAATATGATTAATGTATCGACTAGTCACTATTCTTCGCATATATCATATAACGCATATATCGCATAACAACTTTTCATGACTGCCTTTCATGCAAAATTGATCAAAGAACCCACGATTCTTTCATTTTTATTGACTGTTTTATGACGATTACGTCAAGTGAACAAAGGTAGTATTGAACAAAGTAGCAAAGGCTTTTGAGAGGAATGAAGGATTTTTTCAAAAACCTCAGTAGATTTGTTACAAGAGGCTTGAAAGTATTCTTCTAAGCCTCTCAGAAGCCTTCTTCCAAGCAGCTCGTAAGTCTTCTTTCAGGTTTGGAAGCATCGTTTCGAAAGTCTCCATCATAAGGCTCGAAAGTTTCCTTTCAAGAGGCTCGGAAGCCTCCTTTCAAGAGGCTCGGAAGCCTCCTTTCAAGAGGCTCGGAAGCCTCCTTTCAAGAGGCTCGGAAGCCTCCTTTCAAGAGGCTCGGAAGCCTCCTTTCAAGAGGCTCGGAAGCCTCCTTTCAAGAGGCTCGAAGCCTCCTTTCAAGAGGCTCGGAAGCCTCCTTTCAAGAGGCTCGGAAGCCTCCTTTCAAGAGGCTCGGAAGCCTCCTTTTAAGAGGCTCAGGAGCCTCCTTTCAAGAGGCTCGGAAGCCTCCTTTCAAGAGGCTCGGAAGCCTCCTTTCAAGAGGCTTGAAAGTATTCTTCTAAGCGTCTCAGGAGCCTTCTTCAAAGCAGCTCGTAAGCCTTCTTTCAGGTTTGGAAGCATCGTTTCGAAAGGCTCGAAAGTCTCCATCAAGAGGCTCGAAAGTTTCCTTTCAAGAGGCTCGGAAGCTTCCTTTGAAGAGGTTCGGAAGCCTCATTCCAAGAAGCTCGGAAGCCTCCGTCCAAGAGGCTCGGAAGCCTCCTTTAAAGAGGCTCGGAAGCCTCCTTCCAAGAGGCTAGGAAGCCTCCTTCCAAGAGGCTCGGAAGCCTCCTTCCAAGAGGCTCGGAAGCCTCCTTCCAAGAGGCTCGGAAGCCTCCTTTAAAGAGGCTCGGAAGCCTCCTTCCAAGAGGCTAGGAAGCCTCCTTCCAAGAGGCTCGGAAGCCTCCTTCCAAGAGGCTCGGAAGCCTCCTTCCAAGAGGCTCGGAAGCCTCCTTCCAAGAGGCTCGGAAGCCTCCTTCCAAGAGGCTCAGAAGCCTCCTTCCAAGAGGCTCAGAAGCCTCCTTCCAAGAGGCTCGGAAGCCTCCTTCCAAGAGGCTCGGAAGCCTCCTTCCAAGAGGCTCAGGAAGCCTCCTTCCAAGAGGCCTGGAAGCCTCCTTCCAAGAGGCTCAGAAGCCTCCTTCCAAGAGGCTCGGAAGCCTCCTTCCAAGAGGCCTCAGGCCTCCTTCCAAGAGGCTCGGAAGCATCCTTCCAAGAGGCTCAAGCCTCCTTCCAAGAGGCTCAGGAAGCCTCCTTCCAAGAGGCTCGGAAGCCTCCTTCCAAGAGGCTCAGGAAGCCTCCTTCCTAGAGGCTGGAAGCCTCCTTCCAAGAGGCTGGAAGCCTCCTTCCAAGAGGCCTCGGAAGCCTCCTTCCAATAGGCTCAAACCTCCTTCCAAGAGGCTCCAGAGCCTCCTTCCAAGAAACTCAGGAGCCTCCTTCCAAGAAACTCAGGAGCCTCCTTTCAAGAGGCTCAGGCCTCCCTTTCAAGAGGCTCAGGAAGCCTCCTTTCAAGAGGCTCAGGCCTCCTTTCAAGAGGCTCAGAAGCCTCCTTTCAAGAGGCTCCTTTCAAGAGGCTCAGAAGCCTCCTTTCAAGAGGCTCAGGAAGCCTCCTTTCAAGAGGCTCCAAGCCTCCTTTCAAGAGGCTCAGGAAGCCTCCTTTCAAGAGGCTCAGAAGCCTCCTTTCAAGAGGCTTGAAGCCTCCTTTCAAGAGGCTCAGGCCTCCTTTCAAGAGGCCTCAGAAGCCTCCTTTCAAGAGGCTCAGAAGCCTCCTTTCAAGAGGCTCAGGAAGCCTCCTTTCAAGAGGCTCAGAAGCCTCCTTTCAAGAGGCTCAGAAGCCTCCTTTCAAGAGGCTCAGAAGCCTCCTTTCAAGAGGCTCAGAAGCCTCCTTTCAAGAGGCTCAGAGCCTCCTTTCAAGAGGCTCAGAAGCCTCCTTTCAAGAGGCTCAAGCCTCCTTTCAAGAGGCTCAGAAGCCTTCTTTCAAGAGGCTCAGAAGCCTCCTTTCAAGAGGCTCAGGAAGCCTCCTTTCAAGAGGCTCAGAAGCCTCCTTTCAAGAGGCTCAAGCCTCCTTTCAAGAGGCTCAGAAGCCTCTTTTCAAGAGGCTCAGGAAGCCTCCTTTCCAAGAGGCTCAGAAGCCTCCTTTCAAGAGGCTCAGGAAGCCTCCTTTCAAGAGGCTCAGAAGCCTCCTTTCAAGAGGCTCAGAAGCCTCCTTTCAAGAGGCTCAGAAGCCTCCTTTCAAGAGGCCCGGAAGCCTCCTTTCAAGAGGCTCAGAGCCTCCTTTCAAGAGGCTCAAGCCTCCTTTCAAGAGGCTCAGGAAGCCTCCTTTCAAGAGGCTCAGAAGCCTCCTTTCAAGAGGCTCAGAAGCCTCCTTTCAAGAGGCTCAGAGCCTCCTTTCAAGAGGCTCAGAAGCCTCCTTTCAAGAGCTGGAAGCCTCCTTTCAAGAGGCTCAGGAAGCCTCCTTTCAAGAGGCTCAGAAGCCTCCTTTCAAGAGGCTCAGAAGCCTCCTTTCAAGAGGCTCGGAAGCCTCCTTTCAAGAGGCTCGGAAGCCTCCTTTCAAGAGGCTCGGAAGCCTCCTTTCAAGAGGCTCGGAAGCCTCCTTTCAAGAGGCTCGGAAGCCTCCTTTCAAGAGGCTCGGAAGCCTTCTTTCAAGAGGCTCGGAAGCCTCCTTGCAAGAGGCCCCCCCATTCAGAATCCCCTCGTCACCGAGTCTTTGTTGTTGTTTTTTTACGGATAACTGCTTTTTAACTGGGCTTTGGCCCAGTTAGCGAACGCCCAGTTAAAAAAAAGTCCAGTTAAAGAGCGCCCAGCTTTGGCCCAGTTAGCGAACGCTAAGTTAAAACCCAAATGTATCCACCAGTGGTGATTATGCCTTTCTCGATTCAATGTGTTGAATTCGAATTAGTATGGTAAATGCAACGTAAATTGCCTACATTTTGGCGGTTAAAAGCTTTGATGCGATTATATCACGCTACTTAAGAATTACTCAACTATGAGAGTAATGGATTGCGTCACGGCTAAATTGATTAATGACTTAAAGTGTGCATGTAAACAGCGTATTTGTTACAAGAAAAATAGAAATATTATTCAAACCGAATGAGTTATTAGTAAACGAAAACAATAGTGTCCAACTAGGAAAGTTTCTCCGTCGAATAAAACTAGTTTCACTCGAACCGGTCAAGTCCTATATGAAACGTGTTTAACAAAAAAAATTCCCGGGGCTACACACATCCACACACACACACACACAGACGGACATTTACTCAGTTTTTCGAGCTGAGTCGATTGGTATATAACACTATGGGTCTCCGAGCCTCCTGTCAAAATTTGGCTTTTGGAGTGAAATTATAGCCTTCTGGTACAACTTTGTTGTACGAGAAAGGCAAAAACAGTCCAGTTAAAAAGCGCTCAGTTAGCGAATTGTTACTTATTTTTATTTATAGCCTAAAAAATAGGGGGTATCTTAATGAATATAAAAGTTAGAAGGGGTACCTCTCAAGTAAAGGGTTGAGAACCGCTGACGCAGAGGAATGCCTGCCATATGGGCGGACAACATCGCAGAGAAAATGTGCCATGATGAAGGTACGTGGAATGCGGTAAGTAGAGTCGTGACGCCAATACTATCAGAGCTGCAGCGTAGATGGAGAAGAGACCAGCAAATAAGCATCGGACGGAAATCCAGTGCAATGAACAGTGTTTGGCCTCGGGTCATCGGGGCACCGGTGAACCGGAGGTCTTCTATCAACCCGTATCGTCGGGCCGACCTCGGCACTCGATCAGCCAACCTGCTAAAGAACGAAGAATGAAGTGCTTCGGGTATGTAGGGCATCACCAGTGCGGAAGTGATCCACCACCGTAACTTTCGGGCTACCTCTGCAACCCGAAGACGAAGTTGGCACAATGCGCGAAAGCGTTCCCTGCGCCGGTAGTCGGGGCACTATCAGTGCGGAAGTTGCCTTCCCCGGAGCTGGTGGAACACTCTCGACGCCGGGGAGAGTCAGAAGGGTTCTGGTAAGGAAGTGTGTGGCATGTCCGCCGAGGAGAGGGCGAGACAACGTTGCACTTGATCAGCCGACCAGTCGGCGAACTAGCCTTATCAGGGGCCGAAATTTTAGAAGTAGTGCATGAGCACAGACCTATGTATGTATATTAGACCTCTTCATGTTTTTAAAAAGTATCAAAAATTCAATTGGTCAGCCCAGAATCACAATTCTTATGCTAAAATAGATCTCCTGTCAAATTTTCAGCTAATTCGGATAAAATTTCGAGGTGGCTCAAGTCGATTTTATGTTTTTGGGGTATTTTCAATTTTGGAAAAAATCTAACAAGAGATATAAACGTCGAAAACTATCGCAACAACCTCTATACGGAAGCTTTTGGTGTGCTCTACAAGTCTTGTGAACATTGCGATTCGTTCCGTTCACGTTTTGTCCATGTTAAAGTGATTTGAGTTCATAAGTGCATAAAAATACTGTTTCCCCCAAAGGTCGTTGTTCTTATAAATTCTCGAATTTATGTCAAATGATTGCTAATTTATTATATTATTATTCCTCTTTTTTCCCTGGAAATTTGAGTAATATAATTGCCTATGTGTGATTTACCGTTAAATTCTTAAAAATCAGAAGCTGAACATTTGTCATAAATTTACACGCTGAGATTTCTTCAAACAAGTTGTTCAAACAAAGAAGCTTCGATTTCACTTGTTACTACGATGCACTCGATGTTATAAGCATGCGGACATATGGTGAAATTAACTAAATTTGGAAGTCGTTTGTTGTAAGCATCAAATATCATATGATTTGATTTATGTTTTGTTCGAACAACTTGATTGAAGAAAACCTAACGTGCAAATTTACGACAAATGTTCAGCTTCTGATTTTTAAGAATTAAACGGTAAATCGCACATTGGCAATTATATTACTTAAATTTCCAGGGAAAAAAGAGGAATAATAATAAATTAGCAATCATTTGTTATAAATTCAAGAATTTTGTAGAACAACGACGTTTGGGGGAAACAGTATTTTTATGCACTTATGCACTCAAATCACTTTAACATGGACAAAACGTGAACGGAACGAATCGCAATGTTCACAAGACTTGTAGAGCACACCAAAAGCTTCCGTATAGAGGTTGTTGTGATAGTTTTCGACGTTTATATCTCTTGTTAGATTTTTTCCAAAATTGAAAATAGGCCAGAAACACTAAATCGACTTAAGCCACCTCAAAATTTTATCCGATTTAGCTGAAAATTTGACAGGAGACTTATTTTAGCATAAGAATTGTGATTCTGTGCTGACCGATTGAACGTTTGATACTTTTTGAAAACATGAAGAGGTCTAATGTATATGTATAATATATGTAGATACATGTATTTCTACGTTGTTGGTTGACGAAATAAAATTTATCTCACTAATTAGCATTCGACTCCCGTCAGCATTTTTTCTGTCAGTCACTCGTTGGTACTTTTTATGAAACCTATTATTTCGTCGGTATCGTAAAATATGTTTAATTATGAAGATTCGAATTTTGAATAATAAATGTGATTTAATGAACATGTTAGATTCTCAAAAATAGATTAGGTAATCGGCATTTTTATTCCTATTATGTCCTAATGCCTTCTTCATTAATTGCAGTATTTGTCGGTAACATTCCACGGGACACTCTCGCGGAGGACGTCATCGCTTATTTCAACAACTATGGTAGCGTCATTGATTACTCAGCTGTGGAAAAAAAGAGCTGCTATCTACGCAAATCTGCCATCATCAGCTTCATGAACCTGAAGCACGCAGAGAATGCGTTCTGCCAGCAGCCTCACTATCTGGAGGGCAGCAAGCTGGGGGTTCACCTGATGGACAGTCCGCCGTTCAATTTCGCAAAAGACGAACGGGTTCTCACCGTTAAGTTCCATAGTCCATGTGCGTCAAGTTGGAGAAACTTTTGGTAAAGCACGTTTAATAATTTTTCTATTTATTTTTTAGTCATAACAGATGATGAAATACGATTTGAGTTACTAAGTGTGTTAAATATCGTCTATGATATGCGCTTCGATGCGTTCGACGATCGGGCCAATTATGTGGCAAAGTATAAAATTACTAAAAACAAATATCCAGCCTTTGAAGCCCTGCTCAACACGGAGTACATCAACAATGAAGCAGTAAAAATAGTCCGTAAGTATGATTAGTTTGAAAATGTCGATTCGAGCGATTGATTTTATTTTCCACTTTCACAATAGAGGGTTACGATCCTTCACCTCCGACAGATAAAGAAGCCCGCGAAAGTTCAAATATTGGAAACTCTCCTTTCCGACGTCAGAAGGAAAAATATTTAAGTTATACCAACTACAATGAAAATATCAAGGAAGACATGGAGCTGCGTTCCAAGCCTAGAAAAGAAACCGACATTCCTTTTAAGTCTTTCTTCAACGATAATTCAAGTGAGTTAACATGTGCACACTTTTTAGAAATTACTCATCAAAAAACGCTTTCAATTTCAGTACAAATCAACAACGTTTCATTGGATACGACGCTGGAGCACATCCGAGACCTATTCATTAAATGTGGTGACATTGTAGACTATCGCGCATTAATCCTAGAAGAAGACAACAGTAAGATTTGCTTTGTGAGATTTAAAATAGATTTAGCTGCCGATTTGGCTTGCACGTATAACCAAAAAATGGTCAATGGCAAACGTATTCTGGTGCACTTGGCAAGGGAAACCTTGGTGGCCGAGCGAGAGCAATCGGTTCTTCTAGAAAGGCTAAACCCTGTATCAACCACCGAAGATGTTCACGCTGCATTCTCGCAGATCGGAACAGTCAAGTACGTTCAGAAACAGTCTCCATTCACGGCAATCGTTTGCTTCAAAGATAAGGACAGCATGCTCGAAGCAGTCAACGTTTCCACCATACCTAAGTCTGGACAGTTCATTGTCAACCCGTGTTATGAAGGTAAGAAATCCAACAATTTGATTAGAATCATTAATCTTATTTCTTTGTCACATTTCAGAATATGATCCTCGCCTGTTTAATAATTTCTGTTGTCAGGAAGAGCATATTTCATTCGAGCACTTGAGAAACGTACTTAGGCCTCGTATTCTCCCTGAGTTTCATCAGCTTGAACTCGAGCGACAAGTGTTCGAAAGCTTACCCGATGATATCAAAACCCATCTTATCAATGAAGTATTCCTCGCCCGTGAAAAAATCCCAAGCTTCAACATGTTCCCGAAGCACCAGCAGATCAATATTTTGAAGAACAAATACCCCGAGTTTACTCAGCGGGAACACTTCGTGCGGTTGACACCGCGCGAACAAGAAAAGCTGTTGGATGTGACGAGTAAACTACAGCACGACTATCCGTACGAGGATGTCAAGGACACGGACGTGCTACCTCCGGCCCCAAAGCAGGTACGCTTGGAAGACGCAGCCCCGAGGAAACCAGACAAAGCTTTCGCAGCCAATTGGTACTCGGACGCTTCACAAGAACCCGTACCTATGCCGAGCCCATTTCCAGACGCAGATATGGGAATGCAGCAGATGAACGTACCCATGAATGCTAACCATGTGGCTCAGGCACTTCCATCGTCCGGTTTGCTCGGTTTCCCTGATGGCAATCCACCTCTAATGGAATTCCCTCCGCAAAGCAGCATGTTCCAACAGAGAGGAGTTGGTCCTGGCGGTTTCTTTAACGTATGTCCTCCACAGCATCAGCCGAACTTCAACAGGGGCAATGGTGGTCCCATGGGACCGTCACCTTCCTTTGGTCCCCCGCACACGGGTAGAATGCCGGGCCCAATGGGTGGCAACCCCAGTCCGTGGATGCAACAGCGGATGGCTGCGATGGCTTACAATGCAGGATCACCTTCAGCTGTTCCGATGGGTTTCCAGCGTCCGCCCTTCTTCAATTAAGGTAAAGAAGGGTTACGGTGTAGATTTTATATAAAATCTTATTCATTGGAAGTGTGCAACGATTTGTGTTTTGAAACTTAACGAATGTCCGAAAGTTCTTGTTTCATTGAGTTTTGAGCCATAGGATTTCTCTAGGTATCCTCGGCAGGCTATTGCAGTTTGGCACAACCGTCGTTTTTGTCCGCAATTATATCTTTAACCCTTAAATGGCCGGGACGACGCTCACCTCGTTAGAAGTGCCCGTTCTCAGTAATATCGAATCAGTTTGCGTTGCTCTCCGACGACGAAGTGGAAGATGCCATCAATGGGGGTGGTAATGAGCGGGATCAACGTCTCCACTCCTGCTCCCACTACCAATACTGTCCCTAGCTCTCATTCGAACCCTGGTTGCCGATCTGCTCAGTTAGCCGGAAGTGATATGAGTGCTGGCGGAACATCTTCTAGGCATTCCGCTGCTCAAGTAAGATCTGCATCTTCCATCAACAATGATGCGAATCGCGTGATGTTGAAAGTGGCGAACAGTGACGCTGCCACTGACGATATGGAGTCCTTCTACGTTACTCCCTTCAAACCTGACCAAAATGAAGAAGACGTGAAGAAGTACGTAATGGATATCTCCAACACCAGTTCATCCGTTGTAAAAGTGACAAAGCTCGTTCCTCGTGGAGAGCACATCAACGATTTGTCTTTCGTGTCCTTTAAAGTGACTGTACCTAAATCTGCAAATAGTGAAGTCAGCGACTCATGGTATTGGCCGGAAGGAGTTTCTGTCCGACCATTCAAACCCAACCCAAAAAACGGATCAGCAGTACGTCTTACGAACTCGGAATAAACTACGATTCTATATCTAGTCAGCCTCACTTGAAACTTATAAGTCGAACATCGGGATGCAATGTTGCCGCAAGCGCTGAAGAAGCCTCTATCCCTCTCAACGCTGTCGAGCCTCTCCTGCCAGCTACCAACAGCCGCTCTCTGATCCGTTTCTCGCCCTTAGTCATTCGTGCAGCCAACCTCATTTGGAAATTTCAAGTCGGACATCGGGACGTAATCTTGCCGCTAGCTCTGAGGAAGCCTCTATCCCTCTCAGCGCAATCGAGCCCTTCCTGCCAGCGTCCAACAGCCGTCCCGGTCCTGCGTCTGTGTTGGGAGATGAGGTCTTCCGAACTCCATCGTCAGGCAAGTACACAGCACCACGGAACAATCCGCTCTCTGATCCGTTTCTCGCCCTTAGTCATTCGTTCAGCCAACATCACTTGGAAATTTCAAGTCGGACATCGGGACGCAATCTTGCCGCAAGCTCTGAGGAAGCCTCTATCCCTCTCAGCGCAGTCGAGCCCTTCCTGCCAGCGTCCAACAGCCGTCCCGGTCCTGCGTCTGAGTTGGGAGATGAGGTCTTCCGAACTCCATCGTCAGGCAAGTACAAGGAGCGTGCAATCGTTACACTACCTGATAGTGTTTCGATTTCCAGTGCTCCATCAACCGGGTACCCGAATTCCGATCTCAACATATACTACCAAAATGTTGGAGGGATGAATAGTCGTATTGAAGACTATCATTTAGCCGCTCTGGACCAATGCTACGACATCATCGTGCTTGTTGAGACATGGCTAGATTATAGAACGCTTTCTGGTTACGTTTTCGGGGACGGGTACGAGGTATTCCGATGTGATCGCAACTCAAACAACAGCGCGAAAGCTATAGGAGGAGTGCTTGTCGCTGTTAGGACGAGACTAAAGGCGAAAGCCATCGTGGATGACGCTTGGCTTGGAATTCCGTCGAGTAGGTTTGGGTATCCATCGCACTCAAAAACCGTCACCTGTGCTGCCTACATTCCTCCAGACCGTACTCGAGATCTTCATCTCATCGATGCACATTGCCGGTCAGTTAGTACTGTGTCGAGCAACGCGGCCCCTTGTGACGAAATTGTGGTATTGGGGGACTTCAACCTTTCG
The DNA here is from genome assembly GCF_024139115.2 of Armigeres subalbatus. Classification (NCBI taxonomy): domain Eukaryota; kingdom Metazoa; phylum Arthropoda; class Insecta; order Diptera; family Culicidae; genus Armigeres; species Armigeres subalbatus. Next base: position 96,763,451 of record NC_085139.1, on the reverse strand, counting down.
GGCGTCGCTTGGATTCCGATTCATAGTGGTTTCCTCTGTCCAGATCATGCACTCTCCACTTTTCATCCTGGAGCCATCACGTTTATTGACAGCTATAGTTCTGCAGATATGTTCCAGATCAACAACGTGACTAATGACAACAATCGCATTTTGGATCTTTGCTTTGTTAACGGCTTCGACACTGCCCCTTTCATTTCAACTGCATCCGCACCATTAGTAAAGCTCGTTCCACATCATCTCGCATTAGTTATCGCAGTCAAGAATTATGGTTCTCTTGAATTCTCCATCACTTCATCGGCAGTTTCGTACGATTTTCGGAAGGCAGACCACCGTAGTATAGAAGCTGTGTTGTCTAATTTGGATTGGGAGCATATTCTGGATTCAGACGACGTTAATCTCGCTGCACAAACTTTCTCGCACGTCTTGGCTTATGTTATAGATCGGCATGTCCCGAAGAAGATTGTTCGCGATGGCTCCCGCGTTCTTTGGATGACAAATGAATTACGTTTGCTAAAAAGAATTAAGAAGGCCGCACTCAAAAGATTTACCAAATATCGTACACTACCGCTGAAGCAACACTATGTCAGGCTGAACTACGAATACAAACTCTTGAGTAAGACCTCTTATCACCGATACTAGCAGGGAATTCAATCTAGGCTCCGATCACATCCAAAATCCTTTTGGAATTACGTTAATAAGCAACGAAAGGAGATAGGATTGCCTTCATCTATGGTATTGGACGACGTATTGGCCTCGACGCAACAAGAGCATATTCTCTGCTAAGTTTGCCAGCGTTTTCTAAAATGAAGAGCTCCCTGCCGATCATATCTCACTTACCGCAGAGAATGTTCCGGTCACAAATCAGACGCTAAGCAGCGTGGATGTTTCAGACACGACGATTTCCAATGCCGCAACCAGACTGAAATCCTCATTCCATCCAGGCCCCGATGGGATTCCGTCCTCATTACTCAAGAAACACATCGTTTTCCTGCTTTCTCCACTTCGATGCATTTTCCAGCTTTCTCTGTCAAACGGTTTGTTCCCGTCATGCTGGAAAAAGGCGCAAATGTTTCCAGTCTACAAAAAAGGCAACAAGCGTGACGTCAATAACTACCGGGGCGTTACTTCATTGAGCGCTGTTTCAAAATTATTTGAGTTGGTTGTCATGGATCCAATATCCAATGCTATTCCTTTGTAAGCAGTACCTGAGCGATGATCAACATTGGTTCATTGTCGGTCGATCCACCACGACAAATCTACTGTGCCTAACTTCGTATGTTACCGACAGCTTACTAGAACGAACTCAAACGGATGTTATTTACACGGATCTATCTGCTGCTTTCGATAAGGTGAACCATGAGATTGCAATCGCTAAGCTCGAGAGAATTGGAATCAACGGCAATCTTCTTAGCTGGTTCCGTTCCTATCTTACGGATCGGAAACTAACGGTTACTTTAGAAGACTGTTATTCACCTATGCTTAGTGCCACCTCTGGCATTCCGCAGTCACCTTTCTGCTCTATTTCAACGATGTGAATTCTGTCATCGAAGGCCCACGGTTGTCCTATGCAGACGACCTCAAAATTTATCTGAAGATCCGCTCATATGCAGATTGCGTAGACCTGCAACGCCAACTCGACGCCGTCGCAAATTGGTGTTCATTGAATCGAATGGTGATCAACCCGGCAAAGTGCTCCGTTATTACTTTTTCTCGAAAGAAAGAGCCGATCATGTATAACTATGAATTGAGAGGAACGACAATCGAGCGCATGAATCACGTGAAGGATCTCGGGGTAATTCTGGATTCACAACTGACTTACAAGCAGCACATCGCATACGTCGTCGATAAGGCTTCAAGAGCTCTTGCAGTTGTGTTTCGAATCGCTAAAACTTTCTCTGACATATATTGCTTGGAATCGCTATATTGCTCTTTAGTGCGCCCCTCTCTAGAGTATTGTTCAGCCGTTTGGAGCCCATACTACAACAATGATGTGGAACGATTGGAATCCGTTCAGCGTCGTTTTCTTCGGTTCGCACTTCGAAGGCTGCCCTGGAGTGACCCTTTCCAGTTACCAAGCTACGAGAGCCGCTGTCGCCTGATCAACCTTGACACTTTGCAAGTTAGAAGGAACGTCACCAGAGCATTGACCATTGCTGACGTCATACAAGGCAGGGTTGATTCAAAGATTCTTCTTGAGCTTATCAACCTGAACGCCCGTCCGAGAGCTCTTCGTAACTATGTTATGTTGAGGCCAAGACACCATCGAACAAATTACGGTCAGGAAGGAGCTTTAGGCGGTTTGCAGCGGATATTCAATCAAGTTTCCCAAGTGTTTGATTTCCATTTGTCCCGAGAGGTTCTCCGGCGTAAATTTTATTGTTTTTTTAATGACCAAGCTTATTAGCTATATTAATGTGTGTTGCCATGACTTGACTATCTGTATGTTTTTATTATGAATATTGTATTATATTGCATTTCATCCATAACATCATTGGGGCAGCAACAAGCAACAATAATAAATAAATAAATGATACCACCCGTGGGGGAGGAGTGGCGATTCTGATGACGAACGGAATTCCTTACTCTTAACAGGAAACTTCTACGCGAGCAATTGAAACCATCAGGATCACGGTCAAGGCAGATCCAACACCAAACAACATGATGGCTGTGTACTACCCCGGCTCAAATAACAGGGCAACACTCTGCCAGTTTAGACGCCAACTTAGCAACATCGATGGACCCTACTTTCTGGTAGCAGATATGAACGCGCGAAACAGGATGTGGAACTCCACCAGATCCAACAAACCAGGACGAATTTTGCAGCAAGAGTACGAGTTCACGGACTTCTACATTCACGCTCCTGATACTCCCACCCGCTACCCTTCTGGGCGATGGAGGCCTTCAACCTTGGATCTGGTTACTTTAAATAACTTAGTACAGATGATTAATTATTTTAGAGCGTCTTAGGGGAAATGCTACAAGGTTAAAAGACTATTATTCTTCCATTTACTTCCACTATTCACTTTTTATGTATCAACAACCAGATACGTATTTCGTTTCCTACTTGGAAACTTCTTCAGTGTTTGTTATCGACGATAACAAACACTGAAGAAGTTTCCAAGTAGGAAACGAAATACGTATCTGGTTGTTGATACATAAAAAGTGAATAGTGGAAGTCTGGGAGCTGCGGACTCGATCGAATCGAATTTTCAAGATATTTTGCTTGAAACTCGCAAATTTCCTCCCAGTGTTAAATTATCATTATGTTTATCTTTACAAAATTAATTACAAAGATTTCGTCAATTTACCGCATCATATATATTAACGTGTCGAATGTTAAATGAATTCATACCCTCCAGTTATGTTGAATCCGTCGATATATTTAAAATGACGCCAGTAAATTGAAATTTGTTGAAAATGAGCTATATTTAGTATGAGTTGATTTATACGTGTACTCTCTCGTCTACGCTCAAAATGCACAAAACCTCTCTCGATACGATGGATACTTTTTGACAGCTTACTTTGGAGATTCTTTGACACTCGTTTCGACTCTATCCGCAGCTCCCAGGTGGAAGTAAATGGAAGAATAATAGTCTTTTAACCTTTTAGTACAGATGTCAAAACCGAAATCGCATGTCGAACTGTCGTCAGACCATCTGCCTGTAATTTTCACCATCGCTGACATTCCAGTAACACCGACTGGAAAGCTCATCAGCTGCTTCGACAAGGCGAACTGGAGTATCTTTGCTCGGAAAATTAATCAGGAAATTGATCTCACTGCAAGCTGGGTGGTCCACAGAAAATCGACGATGCAATCAACAAAATCACTGAGGTCATCATGCTGTTCCTACGCGTAGAATCTTTCCAAAGAAGAAGGACATCCCGGATGAGTTGAAGCTGCTGATTCGGCTGAGAAACGTGCGTCGAAGACAGTTCATTCGGAGTCGGGACCCACTAATTGGTGCGGTGGTCAACCATCTAAACAATGTCATCACAGCGATAAGTGCAGAACATCGATACAAGAACTTTGGGTCGATGCTGAAGAACCTAGATAACGGCAGCAACAAATCTTGGAAGTGGACCCGCCACCTCCGGAACACGGTGAAACACAATCCCTCGCTAAACGTCAACAATAATCCGGTAGTGAGCCCACCACAGAAAGCTGAAGCATTCGCAATGGCGTTTGCTGCTGCCCACAACAATGAAGAACCGGGCGATCCTGGAACTTCGGCTGCCGGGGATCAGGTTCGTACAGGCTGATCAGGTTCGTACAGCAAACCCTTTCGTTCCACATACTGCTCTGGTAAAACCGAAAGAGGTGAAGTCGATCATCCGCACGTTGAAAAATAGGAAATCTCCCGGGCAGGACGGGATCAGAATACCTGCCTCAAACACCTCCTAAGAAAAGGACTGATATTGGCTTCAAAACGGGACACTCAACGGTGAATCAACTGGCTCGCATAAAGTAGAAGGTGAAGCGCGCATTCTTAACGGGTAAATCGACTGGTATGGTTCTCCTCGATGTAGGCGTACGACTCCGTATGGAAGGACGCCGTGGTGTACAAGCTCTTCCCATCTAATCTACAGCTGAACTTGGTTAAGATTGTCCAATCATTCCTGTCAAACCGGACCTTCACGGTGGCAGTAAATGGGGAAAAGTCCAATGAGCACAACATTCCTTTTGGAGTACCCCGAGGATCAGCGTAGTCCAATTCTCTACAACGTTCTCACTTCTGACATAATCATGATTGACGGTATGTCTTATGCATTCTTTGCGGATGACACTGCGTTCCTGGCGTCGGATGACGATCCACAAATCGTTGTTACCCACCTTGAAGCGGCAATGAACAATCTCAAGGGATTCCAACGGAAGTGACGCATCAAGCTGAATGCTGGGAAAATGCAGTCCATATATTTCACCAAGAGGGGCGTCGTTTGATAGTTCCCCCGCTGATCGATCACAATCAATGGGATACACCTAAAAAATAAGTTAGTGGTGGTCAAGTGCATCATCCAACCCATACTGACCTATGCATCGGCGCGCGGTCTGGGTCTGCGCAAAATCTCACCGCAAACGACTCCAGGTGAAACAGAACAAGCTGCTACGTTGCTACGATTTCGGATCACTAGGTAGAACAGCGAGATGTGTGTAGCACGCTCAAACTAAAACTAAGCTTTAGTATGTTAATGTGTCGATAACATCTTTACTGCGAACGCACACATTTCAAGTGCTGATATAACAGTTCTCTCTCCTTGAGATGTTTCTTACATTATTTCAAAACTTTTCAACAATATTATTAATCTATGTACAATTACTAAAACTACAAATTCAGTAGTAAATTAGGGTTCTTTCTAAAATTACGTAACGCTGAATTTGGTGATTTTGGACCCCCCTCCTCGTAACACTTTTTGTATGGAAGGTTTAATATTTTTGTATGGATCGTAACTCTCGGCCTGACCCCCTCCCTCCCCCTTCACCGTTACGTAGTTTGTGAAAGGCCCCTTATTCGAAATTGCAATTCAATAGTAATAAAAATTATCATTTTTCTTTTGTCGTTTTATTCGTCGAGATCGTTTTGGCTGTGATTCCGGAAGATAACCAGATTATATCTGAAGATTCCCATGATTCCGTTGATCGATTGGCACACTTGAGCCCGATGGAACCTGAACTCTAGATGAATCTTCGAACGCTCCATCTCTACTCTAACCTCTTCGCATACAATTATTAGCGCTCATCGGCTGAGAATCGAGAATCGGCTGAGAATCGAAACTACCGTTACTTGACGCACATTTGATTACAGACAAACGATTGCCTGAAGCGTGGTTTGACAAACTATTACCACATATGGATGAATTCGACTAACTATTGCCGACCTATCGTTGACTGCTGTGGATCATAAATGAATGAGTATGAGGCAAAACCATAAAAATCGCTATCGCCAGAATTGTTGTCTTTTTTTTAATTTTTTTTTATTCTTTATTAAGGTGTTTTTTTTAATTCTAGATTAAGTTCAACACCGAAAAAGAATTGTTGTCGACATCATCATCTTCTCTCCTTCGTTTTCTAGTGAGAGGCTTCCACCCACACACCAATGTTCTAGGTGGTTTTGCTTTAAGTTTCAACTGGTCCCGATGAGCCGTATAAATCCGACCTCCAACCGAGACCTGGAATACATTTTTGGATATTTGTTTCAGGAACTTGGCATCCCACCATCTTTTAATATCAGTTGCTCTAAAGTTCTTAAAATAGACTGGTTCTCCTGGGCGCAAATGAGAAAAACTTCTTGAAACTACTCCTTGGGTTTACTAGATCAAGTATCGTTTTTGGTCGAAAGTTGAAAAGCTTTCCATGAGTCTCGTTTCGACCGTCTTCCAGTGCGGTTGGTTTTTGCGTTCTACTTTTGTGCGGTGATTCGCTTCAAAGTAGAACAATAGAACCAGTGCAGTGACCGCGGTCGAAACAAATGTGTAGTGTATAAAAAAGTGCTGCAGATCCTGAAGACGCGTGCAGGTTTGTGCATGCAAGGGTTGATCGATTGTTATCAAGGGCAATGCCCTTGCTAGTATTGCGATCAAGCCCTTGTAAATGCTTAAAAATTTGAAGCGTCAGAATTATTGAGGAGAATTATTGAGGAGGTAAGGTTTGTAAATTTATTTAAACACGCACGCACCCACGCAAAAGCACACACACACATTCACAACAAATATACACACATACAGATATACACACAAACACACTCACATTTTGGGCTCACACACACATTTTGGGCATGGTGAGTTGACATCTGGGAAGGAGCGACCTACACAGCTCTGGTCCTCACAAGTTTCAATCTCACGCTTCCACGGGTCGTCCGATGACATGACCGCCAGCTAATGGTTGCGTACTTAGCTGGTAGTGCAGCCTGGGCACTGTTGTCCTTCTGACATCAGCTAGAGTGAGTGGGTGCGACCAACGGGACCATCGTCCCAAACCTCTAATCCCATGGCCAATTGGTATCTCATGCTGACTTTGACTCTGATCACCTTCCTGTGACGTTTGAAATCTCACAAGAAGGCATTAATAATCCAATCAGCTCTACTTTTAATTATCATCGATAGGAATTTTGTTGTTGACATTCCTCTCGATACCAAAAGTGATATTGATAACGCTCTCGTATCTTTGACAAATTTAATTGTCGAAGCCAGAAATTTAATTGTCGCTATTCTGAGAAATACCAACTTTGAGAATAATGTCTCGAAGTTGGATCCCAGTTCGAAACCCTTTTGGAAATTAACGAAAATTCTTAAAAACTTAAATGAAGAGGAAAATAAAATTTTATTAACAAATGGCGAAAAGGCTCAAAAACTTGCTCAGCAGTTCGAGAGTGCCCATAATTTTAGTCTAGGTCTCACTAGTCCAATTGAGGATCAGGTTACACGGAGCTTCGAAGACATTCTCAATCAAGAGAATGGTTTTGACCCTTCGTTGGGAACCAATTTGGATGAAGTGAGATCTATTACTAGAAAATTTAAAAATATGAAAGCCCCGGGTGATGATGGTATTTTCTACATACTAATCAAAAAACTTCCAGAGAGCTCTTTATCCTTTTTGGTTAATTTATTTAACAAATGTTTTCAATTGGCATACTTTCCAGATAAATGGAAAAACGCCAAAGTTGTTCCAATTTTGAAGCCGGACAAAAATCCAGCTGCCCGAGCAAAAAAGAATAGCTAAATAATAACAAACTCTGCTATCCGGTTATCACTTGTTTCGATAACAGAGTTTGTTATCAATTTGCCTGAATTAACAGCCAACATAACAGAAATAATAACATAATTTTATTCCTCAAATATTATAACGATAACAAACTTAGTTATCATTGAGTTCATGATGATAACATATTCTGTAACGCATATTACTCTGCTTAATAATATATTTTGCTATCATTAAGTTATCATTTCTTAAGGACGACAGCTAGACCTTTTACCTAATTTGATAACAAATTTAGTTATCGATTTGATCCTTTGTTTTCTTACTGATAACAAATACATTTTTCGGTTATTTTGAAGTAATAAAAACATTGTTCATGTAACAGCTCTATTTTATCATTTTTGCACCTGCATACTGCGGTAATAGAGATTTAACAAATATAATTACGTATAATAAAAACAAATTAAAATATTGAACACGTTTCGGCTCAAACGGTAATGAAGGCGAATATAAAAATTAATGTTTACGCGAAGCATTCGCAATAACTCGTGTCATGAGCGATTTGCCGGCTTTGGCATGAACTTGGGCGGTCAAACTATCATCTCGCAAAAAAATGCGGCGTTGATACAGGCAAGCTGAAAAATGGAAATAAATATTCGTAACATACACACAAAAAAGCATATTTCTTTACAATACTTACAAAAAACAAACTCCACCTTTTCCTTCTCAAGAGGTTGCTTGGGAGCCTGCGTTGCATTTTCCATATTCTCTCCGCGACATGGAGCATTTTCGATGGAACTGCCAGCATCGCAAGTTGTTCCCTCGTTTACAGTTCCGTTTTGAGATGTTGTAGTTGGTTTTGACCGACCAGAAGGATTATTAGATGGACGACCTGTTACAGATCGCCCGAAGAATCCATCTGGCCACAATCTTAACATAACGAATTTAACAAAAAGATAATCCGTTTCGGCTTCGATTGAAAGCTGCCGCAGCAAATCCGGATCCAGGAAATTACCCGTGACGTTTTTAAAAGGAGCTTCTGGCTCTGGCAGAAGCTTCGACGTAAGTGCTTCTTGTAACTTGGCGTTTTGTGCTGCTAGTTTAGCATTTTCTGCCGTCAGTTTATGCTTCTCCTTTTTCTTAGCGTTTTCGGACGTATCTGAAAAAGTAGACCGTTGTTTCAAATTACCTGTTGATTACAATTTGACGGATTAAATTCAATTTACCGGATGACTCATGGTTGTCCCCGTCATTGGATACTTTCTCTTTCAGCAGCGATTCGTACAAAGCTTTGTACTTTTTTGCTTGTTCGGCCATTCCACAAGAGCATCCTAAAAAATAATCAATGAGTTATTATCTCTGAAGAATAAAACAAATAACTTACCATGGCGCTCGCTGCTGTCTGAAGTAGCTAATTCTTCCAAACTCTTTTCCATCACGATAGGTATATTCTGCGTTTCAATGTCCCAGTCGGCCATCAAATCGTCGATTGTTCTTCTGCGGCAGTACGTCCGAATAACCGGTTTATTCGGGGTTGGCATCTCTGGCAAATAGTCTTCGTCCGTGTCTGTACCAGTTCCTTCCAAGTATGAATCCAAGCCGATTTTCGGGTCTACCAGCAAATCGGTGGCAGATACGTTATCCTGAAGATCAATAAACTCTGGATCCAGTTTGGCAATTTTTTCCGCCGATGGTTTCGCTGGTTCCTAAAAGTTTGAAATCAATTAGGTTATGGTCACAATTGATCAAATTGTCTTACCTTCAATTCCGAAAGAGTTTCCACCACAAATGCAATGTTATTGTTTGTAGCACTTCGCAGCACACGTTTTTTTGCCGCCGTTGTTTTTTTACGGCCCATTTTTAATTCGTCGCGATTTACAAACGATTTTCAAAATTTTATCACGCAGTAGCCGACACGTTTTTCGTGGTTACAAGTTTATTTGTGACATGAAGTGAACTTAGGGATGTTCTATGTTTTCAGATAATCGATTATACGATTATGTTTATTCGATTATACAATTATGTTTAATCGATTATTTTGTTGTCAATTATGATAATTCTAATTTGCCGATTGTAGTTTACGTTCTATTGTGTGCTTTTATGTAAAGTTGCACGAAGTTGCAGCAAACATGCAAAAGATCTTGCATACAGTGTTGCTGGGTATTTTATCTTTCAAAAAGATTATGTTATAATCTAAGTTGTATTGATTTGTCATGCTATTTAAGCAAAATATAATGAGGTTTTACTCCACATTTGAGATATTGCGATAGAAAGTTATTCATTTGAAGGAAAGGATGATAAAACTAATAAATAAAATGCCAAGATTTGACATACTTCTACTGAATAGTAAGCAAAATATTTTAGCACCACTGCTCCGATGTGCACATCGACATTGTTGTTTCAAAAAAGCGAAAGTCGCAAACGTAAACATTGACTTCTTCTGCTGATTTCAGGAAGATTAGAGACTTCTGATGGTATTTTCCACTTCCGTTTGATAGAAGGCACGGAGCGCCACCAGTTTCAAATGGTTGTTAGCTGGGAGTGGTCCTAGTTGTTGAGGAATTTGCAGGAAAAGGCATTGATTACGTTTGCGACATTGGCCCTTATGAAACAACCGTGTCGACATCAAACTTAAAATAACGTGAATCCGATGAATAACATGCCTAAAACAGACACATCAGCACGAAATTTGACAGCTTGTTCCTTTGCAAGTTTCTTGCAGGTTGTCTGCAATGCTAATTTTATTTGCAAATCGCAATATTTTGCCAATCTAGCCGGAATGAAGAAGATTTTTATAAAATGGCTTTTTCAAATAAATATGTAAAAAATAGATTATTAATTATTAATTAGTGTGCGACCTTCTATCTGTATAAAATTTTGTATTTGTAGAGTAGAGTAGGGCAAGAGTGCGCGTGGGGCAAGAGTACGTTTTCGATTTTTTGAAGTAATAAAAAAAGATAAACTAGCAGCACTACATCAGTTTGACAGGTATTCTGGCCAACTATTATCATGTGTAATTCAAGACAAAATTTTCAAAACGACTTATCTGCTTTTGTAAACAAAGATTCAAACGACGATTTGACGAATCTGATAGCTCTCTCACGCAAATCAACATCATCAACAGGTAGCGGAAACCTTCACCTACCTATTGATGGTGTTGGTTTGCGTGGGAGAGCTATCAGATTCGTCAAATCGTCGTTTGAATCTTTGTTTACAAAAGCAGATAAGTCGTTTTGAAAATTTTGTCTTGAATTGTAAGCGATTTGAACAAACAACAAGGGAGATATGGAGTTAGATAACTTTTTGGTCATTTTGTTAAAAATAATTGGGTTTCCGCAACTAGTATTTCATTACCATATATACGTTCAATCAGGTGAACATTATACCGTTTCGATAACCTATTATATAGAGTACTTTATGGTACAGAACACCAATCCGGTTGGTTTTCCAAGAAGTCAAAACCATTACTTGAATATTTTTTGGGACTGTGAGGTAAAAGTACGCAGGAACCGATGGGGCAAGAGTACGCATATGAATCTTCAAATTCTGACGTCAAACCCGTATTTCCGGCCGAAATAAGACTTCTTCCAAAGCATAAAGATCCACAACTAAGAAAAAAGGGACAGAATTCGAAATTATCACAAGTTTTTAGGAAAAGTTGAAGTAATTCGGTGTTAGAAAGGACTTAGCGAACAAAGCACTGAAGCGAAATAATGAAATTGTATTAGAACTTGTTGTACACCTAAACATAGTACGAAAACACAATTTCATCTAAATGGTAATTTCATTTAATGAAAAGAAACATTAATAAATTACGCAACGTATAGCTGGGAGGGGTTGCGAGATGTATGACGATCCATATAATTTTTAGGGGATTCATACAAAAAGTGTAAGACAGGGGGGAGGGGTGATGAAATTGCCAAATTTTTCGTTACGTGATTGGTGGACTTTCTTTAAGGAAAATTCCTTTGTTTATGCTACGCGAAACCTGATACATTTTTACCTATAATATATATATAACAAAAAACAATGGTTTTTCGTAAGAAAGTGCACATATTTAGGACCCCTCCCCCTTCAAGAGTTACGTAATCTTTAAACATTCCCTAATATATGCTCATTAAACATCAATTAAATGTTATTAACTCTTATTTGTGTTATAATATACTTAAAGCACATGATTGGATAAATGCGTACTCTTACCCACCCGATGCGCACTTTTACCCCACCGGTGGGGTAAGAGTGCGTTTTTCACTTGTCTTGCAATAAAGGTTCTACTAAAACGAATCTCAATAATTTCAATATTTTTTCCATTGGGCAACATAAAGGAAGAGTATATGAATCATCGACACTGATTTGATATGCAGAAGCTTGCTTCATAAGGGAAAAAATAGACTCGTACCTATAGTTATGTGATAAGCAATCTTATTTTCTTGGTTAGTTCATATCATTTGTTTCAAAATTATGACTTATATTGGCGAAACATCAGATAATTCCACTAGCGGTGATGATGTCTTTCTCGAAACAATTGATGGACATCCTTTCAGCGTAAGAGGTTTCAACTATAATAGCCTACTTGAAGGCGTTAGCATACACTTTCTGTATAGATAAATGATTGATTGGCAAATTTAAAAATAAAAAAACTCTACAAAAAACATTCTTAAACCAAGTTTACAATTATCAAATAATCAAGAACAACAGCCTTATACGTTCTACATGTAGCAGTACTCGTTTTAAAAATATGAAAAAAGCTACCCAAGTAACCATGGAGCTATATATGTTTGCAAACAATACAGCCATTAAAGCTGACTTAAAGTGGAAAAAGGCCATTTTACGACCGAAATAATGCCTCATTACTTTGACATGTTGAAATAAAACATAAGTAATGCATCGCTGCATTCGTAACGCTGTATCGTTGTATCGTAGTGTATCGTTGCTTGACAGTTGATGAATAAATGCATCTTTACATCGTTGAAACTGATCTAATGCAATTAGCATTTAATATGCTGATCTGTGATCGATTACATGCATTAATTATTGCTTGGTGGTTACTTGGGTATGATTTCATTTACGGGGGAAATATTTACAAAACAATTTAAAAAATGATCAATGTTCCCCCGGATTACGGTACTTCCTATCTTCACAATGTCAAAATACAGTGATTTCACGCACATGTCCATCTCCACCAGATGGCAGAGCACGGCTTCGTCAAAGCGAGTTAAACATAAAATAAAACAAAGCAATTAATCGATTTTATTTCACTTGGATGGAAATCGATCATCACTAATGCTGCTTCAAACTGTCAAAATTCAAGACAAAATTTTCAAAACAACTTATCTGCTTTTGTAAACAAATATGCAAACGACGATTTGACGAATCTGATAGCCCTTCCACGCAAACTAACGCTATCAACAGGTAGCGGAATCCTCCACCTACCTATTGATGGTGTTGTTTTGAGTGGGAGAGCTATCAGATTCGTCAAATCGTCGTTTGAATATTTGTTTACAAAAGCAGATAAGTCGTTTTGAAAATTTTGTCTTGAATTTTAAATTTCACGCGCAACATTCGATAACACCTCGTATAATAAATATAAACACTTTGATGTTTTCTCATTTGGTCAGCTCAAACCACAAGAAAAACAAAACATTTTTTGTATCTGTATCCAGTATTCGTTTGATAGGGCGATTTCAATTGTTGGACATATTCACTCAAATCCATGTGACAAAAACCGCAATAGGCCCTCTGTTTTCATACTTTCAGTAAACAGGAGACCTTTGATAAAATTGAATGGGCTCATCTGATTTATAGCGCTAGATAAGAAAAACTGTCAAATCGTTGCTTTTTATGTTGTCATCGTGTTGATTATTTCAATTAGGCATAGTAATGGATGTCAAAAGAAATAAAAGACATTACTATGTTGCGAAAGAATTCTTCCATTCCAAGTATGGACATAAGGTAACTTTTATTTGTCTATCTCAATTGCTTGGTCTCATAATTTATATCTTATAGCGAAAAAAACAAACCGTAGCGTGCAGCTCACAATTTGATGATAATTCATCACGTTCCGTGCAACCAACTCAGCCGTTTCCAGAACATGCCTCAGAAGATGAAGGTTCACTATTTGACAATTCTAGATATTCAGAAGAACTATCATCTTCGCCTCGTAATGATGTACAGGATATTAGAGAAGACAGTTCGAATCGTAACACTTTCGAAGAATCTGACAGTTTCATCGATTCTACCGGAAACATCTCTACATCATCCGGTGGAAATGGGAACTGTGAGGAAGGAATCGACTATGATTCAGAGCTTGGAAAAAGTACCTGCTTTGAATTAAATGAGACGGTATGACGAAAATGTTCAATTTTTGGAAATATGTAATACCATCCCTGTTTATTTGTTTTTTAGATTGTTCCCGATAAAAACAAGAAAATTAAATTCGAATCATCAGTGACCGTAGGAGAGGCTCAATTGATGGTTCTTAATTATTTCATAAGACATCATCTTACTCAAAGTGCATTAGTAGATTTGCTCCGGATGTTGAATGTGATGGCAGGATTTAAACTGTTTGCCGAAAGTTTCGAAACGTTTTCTGCCGCGTTTCCCGATCCATATAATCATTACCGTATATATTTCTGCACTGAATGTCAATATTGCATCGGGAAATGTGCCCCAACTGGAAATGATGTTTGTCCCTTGCCTGATTGTGGAAGCAAAAGTTTCGACTTTTTCATGACTATTCCTATTGAACAACAGGTAAGAGAAACGATGCTCAAATATCAGAAAGAAATTTCCGATTATCAAACAGTAGTTCGTTCAGAAGCTGTCAGTGATATAAGTCAAGGCAAAATCATCAAACAAATATCAGCGAAAGTTCCTGAAAAGCTAATTACACTATCAGTTAACACTGATGGAGCTGCTGCTTATCGCTGGAGCATCAATAAACCCTGCTACCCAATATTTCTCACGATCAATAACCTCCCACCACGGATTCGATTTGACAAAAACAATTTGTTACTTGCTGCAATATGGCTAAGCAAAGGTGAGCCGAACATACCTTTATTCTTTAAGGAATTTTGTAAAGAAATCATAGAGTTGAGTAATGGAATTAACATAGGATCTGAAGTATATAAAGTTGTCGTTGTTCAAAACTGTTTGGATTCCGTGGCTAGACCAAAATTACAAAACTCGACTCAGTTTAATGGGAAATTTGGTTGCTCGCTCTGTTTTCACGAGGGGAAAATCGTTCTCGGAAATCAATTACGTTATCCTTACAAAAACTCTCGATGCAGAAATCACTCTGAGACCAGACGTCAAATGATAGAAGCTCACAAGACAGGAAAGCCAATAAATGGAATCAAAGGTCTCTCAGTATTTCTATCGATTCCTTATTTTGACATAGTTGCAGGTAATATGATACATCAACTTCTTAAAACCTATTATGTGACAATTAATTATGCCTAACTTTTCATTCTAGGTTTCCCACCCGACTACATGCATAGTGTTCTGCTCGGTGTGGTGAGACAAATTTGGGAGCTCTGCACAGCTTCAGCCAATCATGCCAAGCCGTATTACGTTGGCCAAAAGCTGAAAGAAGTAGAATATCGGATGATAAACATTAAAGTGCCTAGTTCTTTTTCTCGTTACCCGGGTAAAATCGAAGATATGAAGAAAAACAAAGCAAGTGACTGGGAAAACATGTTATTCCATTATTTTTATCCATGCATGATAGGGCTTCTCCCGCAAGCATATTTGAATAACTTCATGTTGCTTTCAAGCTGCATTTACCAATTATTAGACGTTTACTTGGCAGAAAAAACTATCGATAAGGTCGAAAATCAATTAAAGCGATTTGTTCGTGATTTTGGGAAGTTGTATGGAGAAGAAAACATGGTTTTTAATGTTCATATATTGACACATTTGGCGGAATGTGTTAGAAATTTTGGAGCGTTATGGAATTCATCGCTCTATCCATACGAAAATGGAAACGGGATGATTCTAGGATTTCGAACAGGCAATAATCATCCTGTAATACAAATTACAAATAAATACGTTTACAACAGAATTTGTCATGACAAATCATTGTTCATCAACCCAAAAATCAGTTCCTGGCATGCTGCTTTATGGCAAACAAAATCTATTTTGCATTTGAAATTTGACCAAAGACTACTTTTTGAATTGCCTAATGAATTGATTATTGACGACAATATTTATGAGAGAGAGTTCAGCTATCATTCTAAATTTACATTTGATAACGTTCAGTATTGTACCAGAGAAGCGTGTAAAAACTTAGCATACGACGACTCTTATGTAAATCTTGATGGAAACTTTTTTCGCATAGAAAACGTTTTGACGGATAAAAATAACAAAATCTACATAATTGGATTCAAACTCTTAACAGCTAAGATAAGTGTAAATATGTATTCATATAAAGAAACCAACCAATGTTATCTTAAGCAAGTTACCAAAAACATTCGAATTTGTGTCAACACAGAAGTCCAAAATGAGTCTTGTAAAACAAATTATGTTTCGTCGTGTAAACCGAACACACAAGTAAACTAGGGACAATATTGTAATTGAGTCACTTGTTTGTTCCTTTGTAAGTAATAAATACTAAAAAAACATGTGCAGTTAACTTTTTTTCATTATATTATATGTACCGGTTAGAATACGAGCCTATTCAAATAAATAACTAAATTTAAACCATTCTCTTTTTTGTCAATTACAGTGATTACTAACATTGTTATTAGTCAGTTATCAGTCATTTTTGAATTTGATAACAAAATAACAAAATGATAACAATGATAACACAAAGTGTTATCAGTTTGAAATCATGTTGTTATCAGCCTTTGCTCGGGTGAGGCTTCTAGTTATCGCCCAATCAGTTTGCTATCTTCAATAAGCAAACTGTTTGAAAAGATTATTTTAAATAGAATGATGGTTCATATTAATGACAATTCTATTTTTGCTGATGAGCAATTTGGTTTTCGCCATGGGCATTCAACCACTCATCAGTTATTAAGAGTTACGAACTTAATTTGGCTCAACAAATCTGAAGGATATTCGACTGGAGTTGCTCTTCTTGATATAGAGAAAGCATTTGACAGTGTTTGGCATGAAGGTTTGATTGTAAAATTGATGAATTTTAATTTTCCTCTGTACATCATTAAACTGATCCAAAATTATTTATCAGATCGCTCGCTGCAGGTAAACTATCAGAATACTAAATCTGATAGATTACCTGTAAGGGCTGGTGTCCCCCAAGGCAGCATACTGGGGCCCATATTGTATAACATTTTTACTTCTGACTTACCTGATTTACCACCAGGGTGTCAAAAATCTTTGTTTGCAGATGACACGGGCCTTTCAGCCAAAGGGCTTACTCCACTTACTTGCAAAAATGGAAAATTTCCCCGAATGCTTCCAAAACTCAGCTTATAATTTTCCCACATAAGCCGAGAGCTTCTTATTTGAAACCTTCTAGCAGACATATTGTCACTATGAATGGGGTTCCAATTAATTGGTCTAGCGAAGCTAAATATTTAGGACTTGTGCTAGATCAAAAATTAACTTTTAAAAATCACATTGAAGGCCTTCAAGCCAAATGTAACAAATATATTAAGTGCCTATATCCACTTATAAACAGAAAATCAAAACTTTGTCTTAAGAACAAACTTTTGATTTACAAACAAATTTTTAGACCTGCCATGTTGTATGCTGTGCCAATATGGGCTAGTTGCTGCAATACCAGAAAGAAGGCACTCCAGAGGATTCAAAATAAAATTTTGAAAATGATTCTGAAGTTGCCTCCGTGGTATAGTACCAAAGAACTTCATAGAATTTCTAATATTGAGACATTGCAACAAATGTCCAACAAAATAATTTCCAATTTTAGACAAAAATCGTTGCAATCTTCTTTTGCAACGATTAACTCCTTGTACCCTTAGTATAAAATAGGTTAAGTTTAGTTTAAGTTGAAAACATTGTAATTCCTACATGGTTCAATTCAACCAGAGGAAAAATTCTAACTGCCAGAGGCAATTGAAATGTATTAATAATAACTAAAAGCGTAACATAGCAAATAAGGATGATAGTGTTAAGAAAACACGGAACACCTAGTCTTAGAGATGAATGCATGTATTAGATAATTATCAAATAAAATTAGTTAAAAAAAAAACCTGCGTTTCACCTGAAATGAAACTTTTGACTTTTTGTCACTTGTAATAAGGCACCCGTAAGTTTAGTACTTCCCATTTAATTCCACTACGTTTTGTTATGTGAAAATAAGTGAAAGGTACTAAACTCGTCTTAGACGGTTGAATAAATTGCACTAAAAAGAGCTTAAACTATTTTTTCTGAAGTGTCCCATACTTTTTCACTTCATTGAAAGTAAATTTTTTAACCCTGGCCGGACAACGAGCTCGCACTATTTCACAATTCACATTACTTAATTTCGAAGAAAAAAAAACACTGTCAGTACAAATTATGTTTTCATTTATTTTTATCTTTTTAATCGTTATCTTTATTAAATTTTTCATACTTTCTAAATTACAGTTCCGTAGCAGCTCGGCATACTTTTCACCGTTGCGCAGAAGTCTTTGTGAAGAAACCGAAGTGAAAACTAAATGAACGAACCAACATTATTTAAATACATTTTATTATTTAAATATAGAAGATGCCACGCTGCTTTTATCTCTAGCGCAATAAATCCTGTCCATGTTAAATATTGGTCCACATTTATTTCAGGGTGGTATTTTTAGATAAAACTTTCAACTTGTTTTTGTAGTACACATTCTTGTTCAATTTGATGAATTTTCTGATTCAATGAGATATAACTTTAGTGATACAAATTCAACATGGACAGTCTTTATGTATGTACAGTAGCTTTTCGATAATTGCAACATACTCCATTTTTAGTTAGCAAATTGCAACGCATTGTATATGACAAACGATTGACAGATGGCATCAAATGCTATTATTTATAGTGCATCCGGTTGTGCTGACACTGAGTTTGGCATTGTTATGACGTTAAACGCTTCGAGTAGTTCAAAGTTGTTGTAACTATCGATCGTCTACTGTACTGTTAAAACAAACTTTTCAATATCTCATATTGTTTCAAATATCCATTATTTTACAATCCTAAAAACAGACTACACTCTCTTCACACCTGTTGCTGGGTCTCTAGATTCGATCCGAGTTTGGACCTGCTGCCTCCTCTCCTCCTCCCACTCTTATACGCGTGGATAAAACTAAAGCTACTCGAGACTATACATGATTAAAAAAAACAGCAAAATTATACAAAATAACAACGATTCGACGATGACCAAACATGGTCAAGCGGCCCCTTGTAGGGGCGAATTAGGTTTCGTTACCCTTTTTAATCACCGCAATCGGGTTCAGCAGCACTTTCGGACTGTGGTTTCTGACGCCGTTCAAGCCAACCGGTGTTTGATTTTCTGGAAAATTCAATCATTCTATTAGTGAGACAACAACAACAAAATGGGGTCTGAAGGCCATTAATATTTGAACCCGACACTGAATAGTTTGCGGAGTTAGAGCAGTATTAGCACTCAGCATACCATGAGGATGGGATCGTCAGTATATTGTTAATGCGAAAAATATATATACAAAAAAATGCGGTGCAACCAAAAACCATAGAAAATGTGCCAAAACTTTCAAGATTTACCTCACTTCATAGACTTGAGCAATTATGCAAACAGCAACAAAAATAGAAACGGTTCTAACGAAACAATATCAATTTAAAGATCATTAACTAAATCACGATGGCAGCCATGCTGGGGGCAGTCTTTTTAGTGATGAATATTCAGATGGGTCCAATCACTTATAGGAACGCCTTTTATTACTATCGTAGGAGTAGTTGGCAAACAGGAAATCATCATCGAAGCTGTCGAGTTCGATCACTTTGGTAGAGGAACCTGCGAGCGATGGGGAATGATAGATTATGGTTGGATGAAAACGACTAAATACGAACGGATGAGTTGAACATTGTGGACTTGGTTTGGGTTCAATTTAAATTTAAACTAATAATTAATATAATGCAACTTTATTTAGCCCAGCGGTTCTCAACGTTTAGTGGTATGCCATGTTTTTTTTTAATATGGAAATTTCCTTAGCTCTCATAAATAAAATCTTAGCTAGGGATTGCAGCATCCGATTAGGAAATGTCCGTATATATACTACCTGAGCAATTTTTCGGTTGGAGGTCTTGATACTAAAATTATCACATTAGAAGATTTTGTTAGAAAATCATCTTTTATTTCTGATTATATATAGCATGACAAAGGGCCAAATAAATTATTCAAGTTTCTTATATCTGAAATGGATGAGATTAGAATTAACAAAAAAATCTTCCAACAGTTAATGCTTGAGATATTTTCAGAATAAAAAATATGCAGAAGTTGCAACAAAAAATTTCCCACAAATATTTCTTGAAGTATCTCAGACACAATTTCCACTATTAATACAAGATATGATTCACTGCAATGATTAGCTGCAAATGCATCAGGAAATTCAGGTGAAACTTACGTGTCCGGTGAATTCTATCCAAAACTCAGGTAGAACTTACCTGATTTTCAAGTAGAATGAAAATTCTATCGACAAATCAGGTAAAAGTTACGTGAATTTCAGGTGGAAAAAATCTACGTACTTTTTCAGGTGGAAACAACGTGTAGATTTTTTTTGGGTGTACGATAATTATTGAAAATATCATTTGATGACTTCTCAGGTGTGAAAAGTAGGCGAGTTGTCATCGGCGATAACTTTTTAATTTTTGAATCGATTATCATTCAAATGTAAACCTAACAAATACCAATTTAATGTCAACAATGAAGCTCAATCGGATGTTTGGCATTGTGTTTTGATGTTATTTAAGAAAATAAGTTAAAAATTAGCATTTACCTATGCTTCGAATCGAGATACGAACTCTCGCAATACATTTTCAGAACCAACTCTCTCACATGTATTTTTGTGATTTTTGTACACATGCCAACCAAGTAGGATAAGTATTTAATTGTTCGGCTCCTACACACTTGCTTCATCAGCAACGGCGCTCAATGTAGTAGGGTTGTTCTGAGTTTGGCTGATTGCCCGGGTGCTGGGGATTTGGTTTCATCAGTACCCGCTAAGCTGCGGAGGACGACGGAGGTCCTTCGTAGCTTAATAGGGAAAGCACCTGTCTAGCGTACTGGGGTCGTGTGATCAAAGCCCACCGAAGGGGCGGTTACCCTCCAATACCTTTTCCGAACTAAATCTATCACATGTTGATGTATATGCATAATCGAGTTTCAGAAATTGAATGTACTGACGCGTTTTTAGGTTGAAGGAGAATATTTTTTTCGTAATTTGTAGCGGAAAACATCTTTCACTCACCGCTCTTTTCTTTTAGAACGACCTCAGAAGAGAAACGAAAATCGCACACGAAAATCGCAGTGACTAAGTAAAATTGTATTGCTCTCTCTTTTAATCCCGTAGAAATTTTACTCAATATCACTCAAAAGCAGGACTACTAAAAACTATGAGTAGTCTTGTGAGAAAAACAAATTTTTACGCCACTGGAAGTGAGCGAAACATGGTTATCACTAATAAGATTTCTGGGCGAAAATCTGCGTGAATGAGTATTTTCTTCTCGTGAGAATGAGTGAAAACTACGAGCACTGGATCAGCTGAGCACCTACTTAAGGAAGATGCAAAGAATTCTACAATTTGTCATATGTGCGATGGAAGTTTTTGGAATTTTTAGTGCGAAAGGAACAACAGTACAGATTATTTTGGTAGAAAACGAAACAAAAATCTAAATGACACCCAGTATAGTAAAGAAAGACGTAAGTCCTACGTCAAAATTATAAAGATTCATGTACAATGAGTCTGGGATTGAGCGCTCGACCTCCTGCTTATAATGCAAGAATATGCTCTCTGAACTTTTAAATATTTTTCCTCCAAAATACGCAGATTTTCCGACTTGATGTGCGTATTCATGAACGATTTTTGCTATGGAATTCGACAGCGCATGCAATCTTTAAAATGAATCGCCTGCTTTGAGCGTAATTACAGCGGCACACTAGGAGTTAACTTTCTGAAATCAATATGGCGAAAGGCATCTAAGGTTTGATTTCTCAAAATTAAGCACCTTAGCATTAGCATTAGCATTAGCATTTAGCAGTTCGCACAAATTCGTAGGTGGTACAAGCCAAGACTATTGTATGAGAGTAGCATCACTTTTATCCGATACCACAGATATTAATTTGGGACTAATCACTAACTCTTAGATGGAAGCAATGTACTCTCCAATAGTCGAGATCTGTCCTGGCCACGTCCTTGCGAATGCTGAGGAAGGGGAAGGATGGTTTGTTGGACATCTACTTAAGAAAGATGCAGAGAACTCTACGACCTCTCATAGGTGCCACGGGAGGTTTTTTGGAATTGTGTGGAAGGTTATAACAGTAGGAATCGTTTTGGTAGAACGTGAAACACAGAAAGAACTAAGGTAGAGATACAAAGTAGGAAAGGGAAGAGCCTGGAATTGAACCCACGACCTCCTGCTTATAAGGCAGAAGCGGTAGCCACTAGACCACTGAGCTCGTCTGATTTGTCAAAATTAAGCACCTTAATCGAAAAAATATTTCTAGACCAACATTTGAAAAGGGCGGAATTCCATTAACATGAAACCGAGCATGTGACGTAACAATGCCCAGGAGAACTATGCCAAGCGACAATCGCAAACCGGTGCACTGGTGGACGAGCACGATAGCCGATCTTCGCAGAACCTGTCTTAGAGCTTGTGATAAAGGTTGGGACGTGCTAGAACCGAAGCGGACAGGCTAAAAAAACTAAACTACGAAACCATGTAGTAAGAGAGCCTGCTTTGAAGAGCTGTGTAAGATAGCCAATAATACTCCATTGGATGATGCATACAGGATAGTAATGGCTAGGACCAATGTTAGCTTGGATCGTTGAAGATTTGTTCCCGAAGCATGACTAATCGGACTGACCCGCCACACCGTACGCGTCAGTGAAGGTGGTACCGCTAGAGTGACTACCGATGAGCTTATCGACAAGATAAATAAGGCACTCAATATAAATAAGGCACCAGGTCCGGATTGTATTCCTAACCTGGCCCTTAAGCACACAATTATTGATATGTGCAGGAGCTGCCTCCAACGTTGCCTGGATGAAAGAAACTTCCCAGGTCGTTGGAAACGGCAGAAGTTGGTGCTATTGGCTAAGCCTGGGAAATCCCCGGGAGAGCCTTCGGCATACAGACCAATTTGCCTACTCGACACAACTGGTAAGTTGTTAGAGAGGGTGATCCTGAATAGATTGACGGAATATACGAAGTGTGCTGGTGGCTTATCAAGCAACCAATATGGGTTCCGTAAAGGCCGTTCTACCATCGAAGCAATTCGGTCGGTAACGGAAACGGCTAAGATAGCGCGTGGTTTGAATAGGAGAGGTATTAGGTACTGTTTACTGTTTTACTGTATTAGGTATTGATTACACTAGATGTAAAGAATGCATTTAATAACGCTAGCTGGGCAGCTAGAGCTGATTCCCTGCATCGGTTGAAAGTCCTGGATTATCTGTACAGGATTTTGAAAAGCTATTTTCAGAACAGGATATTGTTAGTCGATACCGACGATGGTCAGCAGTCGATTGAAGTGTCAGCAGGTGTTCCACAGGGATCGATCCTCGGGCCAATTATGTGGAATATCATGTATGACGGAGTATTACGCTTAAATCTCCCGGCTGGTGTAAAAATAGAAAGCTTTACGGATGCTTACACATCACAAGCCTGAGGTTGTTGTGGTGGATAACCACCATGGGTTGCAGCAAGCTAGGATACGAGTAGGGACTTGCACAGTTAACTCGGTGAGGTCATTAAAGCATCTGGGTGTGATGATCGACGATAAGCTCAATTTTACGAGCCACATCGATTATGTATGCCAAAGGGCTTTTATTGGCGACAAAATCGTTATCGCGAATGATGTCCCACGGATCGGCGGTGCAAAGTCAGGTGCGTAGGCTTATAGCGAATGTAATATTGTCTATTATCCGATACGGTGTACCAGCATGGTCCAAATCACTAGAGGCCGGGTGCAATGTCAAGAAATTAATCAGGGTATACCGGCTGATGTGTCTATGGGTTGCGTTATAGTTGGGATGATGCCGATAGACAGACTTCTGGAGGAAGATGTGGAGTGCTTCAACGATAGGGACTCGGTGTAAGTGCGACGTGTCAAGAGAGCAGCTTGGTGGCTAAAATGGCAAAGAGCATGGCACACTGTAGTCAAAGGTCATTGGATTCACACACTGATTCCGGAGGTGTAAAATATGATTAGTAGAAAGCATGGTCAGGTCAACTTCCATCTATCACAGGTGTTGTCTGAAAATGGCTGCTTTAAAAAGTCCCTGCATAGGTTAGGATTCGCAGATTCTGCGGAGTGCCCGGAATGTGTAGGTGAGTAGAATCGTCAGAGCATGTGATGTTTGGATGCCCGAATTCGATGTTGAACGCAATGCCATACTGCTTGTCAGCAACCCCGGACAACCTCGTTGAGAGGATGTGCCGGGAAGAGGTTATATGGAATGCGGTGAACACAGCGTCTCAACAGATTATGTCGAAACTACAGCGCTGGTGTTGTCTTCAACAAAACCAGCAGCTGCAGTAGAGACTACTGTGATGCAGTGAACACCATGCAACAACAAAAACGTCGCGGGTGGGCTGCGGGGACCTCCGTATGTAGATACAGAGGTCATTGCGGTTCACGCGCGGTGTTTGTTGTCGAGTTTATGATACAGACCGATAGGTTACTATCATAGCTTGCGATCGACGGGATGTGAGGTTACCACCCTTGAAGTCGATGTTGTATTATAACTTCGAGTGCGTTAGCATAGGCGTGAGCGTTCTCAATAGTCCTCCCCTGATGTATTGCCTAATTGCGGGCTGGAGGATACGAACTGGCGAAAGGGTTTTGGTTTTAGTGGGTCGGGTGAGCCCATCCCCACAATGCCTGAGGTAACCTCCTCAGGTGTCTGTTTGCTGATTTCCGTTTACCCTTTGCAAAAAAACATAATTCGCCTAGCCTGTTGCTTGGGGTCTTATGTGTGTGAAGTTCTTGATAATAAGCAATGTGTGCTCGCTTGCCCGTTCGAAGTAGATTGGGTATATCAAGAATCCAAAAGATATTCAATTTGCAAAAAAAGAGCTGACCGCTGTGTAGGTTGGTACTCGAATTCTGATGGCTTTTCGACAAAGGTGACTTTCAGTCTTGTTGTGTAAGGGTTTTCATACCTATCTAGAGAGAAGGGGGTTGAAGGTTCGAGTTCCTCCAAGATACGTGGATTGTTTTTCGCAAAATAATATCAATTTGTCCATTTTGAAAACATGTGCTGAAAAAGTTCGATTCGCTATAATGTACCTTCACATTTGAATGAATAGAATCTGCAATCCGACGGCTCGAAAATCGCAAGATTTTGTTTCATCGAATGCGAAACCACAGTCCCTAGTGAAGAAACTATTGAATGTGACATGCAGGACACATTTTAAGAAATAAAATCAACAGAAAATAAAAATGCGTAACATACAGAATGCAAAAGTAATAGCGGCTTTGAATAATCAGCTTAGGAAACCCAATTGAATTCACATGAAATAATCACATGCAATACAACAGCAAAATAGGCACAACTAAGCAATAAAACTAAAAGCTACTACAACTAGGTACTGCCAAATTGTTTCGAGCATAAACATCGGGTAGTATTATGAAATATACGACGATATCGAAACTGTAAAAAGTACCGATTGCATGTAGTAAATGGTGGTGCGGGTGTCGGTTTTCTGTTGAATGTCACATTTGGTGGCACGGCAGTGTTGCTGGTGCTGGTCACGAATGTGGTTGCATCCTTGACCTGGCTACTTCTACGACCGAGGCAGAAACTGCGCCAGTTGTGGGATTTGAACTGTGACGATTAAAATTACGATTTCATTGTAAGGTAAATATGGTTTTAGTTATAAGCCATAGTAATCTAAACCCAATGATCGATACTCACTGTGATGAGCTTGCTGTTGTTTTTGCTGCTGGAGAGCAGCCGGCGTTGGCGTCTTCGGCGATTGATGATGCCCAGGTGACCCACTAACAATCGTTCCGTCTTGCTTTGGCTTGACGACTCCGAATGAATGTGACGGTTTTGGACTATTGCTGCTGCTATTGCGGCTACTTTGCGATGAACTGGATTGCATGGCCTAAAATTGCATAACCAAAGCATTAGAATCACAATCAACTGCAGACAAGAAACGGGGCGACAACGTACGTGTAGCTCTTTCATTATCCGGAGTACATCCAGCTCGCCAGGAGAGGAAGTAATCCGCGAGGACACTCCTTGGGCATTAGAGTTAAAATCATTAATTAAACTGGCCACAGAGCTTGGAATTGCAAAACTTTCCGCTGCTTTCGATTTAATGGTCGATGTCGGCGCCGAAGAAACGGAAGTGGTCGATGTTTTCGCACTATATTTGTTTGGCTTATCGTAGTTGTTATTGTTGTAGGTGTTGACCATATTTCCTGACGATCCTTTGATCCCAGAGGTGCTTGATCCGCTTTCGCTGGCCGATCGGCTCAGGACAGCTTTTCCGGCATTACTCGACTTTTTGTACTTGTCCTTGTTTATTGAAGGGAGGGCAAGGTTCAAAACGTGATCGATTTTCTTTTCACCCATGTTGTACTCCCCAACGATTTCAATACTGCTGTCGCTGTCATCATCCAAGCTCTTCCGGTACACACGGTTTGTGTTCGTATTCATTCCGGGAGTTGAGCTCAGGTGTGCCATCGGAGGTTGCTCCTGATAGGATGAAGTTCGGCGGGAGGATGAGGCCGACGAAGCCGACGACAGAGCCGGGGAGTTGATTCGGAAATCCATCGGAAGTGGAGATGTTTTTGAGGAACTGTGCGCCGGTTCCAAATTGATGACGTGGGTCTGAATGAGGTCTTCGTCGAAATTCGACGACTGACGAGGCGGTTGAGATTGAGGTCGTGGTGGTTGTGGCGATGAATTAGATGGATACTGACTGGAATGTTGTGAGGAACTAGTTTTGCTCGGCGGCGAGCTAATGATGTTGATTATGCTGTGATCTGAAGTTCTCTTAGTGGCAGCTGGAGAAGTGCTGGGAGGAGGTTGTGCTGGACTAGATGCTGCTGTTGCTGACGCAGCGACGGGCGATGATTGTGGAGGACGAACTGATTTTTTCTCTTCAAACTTGGACCCGGAAGATTTGACTGCTGGGGATAATACTGGTTCCGTTTTACCTTCGGGGTCAATGGCTAGAGTTGGTGTTGGAAGATTTGATGTTGCGGTAGACAAATGAACACTCTTTTTAATCTCCTTGCTACCAGATTTGCTGTCGTTCTTTTTCCGTCGATCCAGCTCTTTTTGAAGATCTTCGATCTTCATCCATCCAGTGGGCCATAAAGGTACGACATTTTTCTGCAGGTAACTTTGGATGAACTCTGTCTCTGATACTTTCCTGGGTCGGAGTATGAGCAAAGACTGTTTCCTGATATTTGCTATGTCGAACAGCATTCCACGTAGCTGGTCATTCCAAGGAAACTTCTTTTTGGGAAGTTTAACTTCCGGTTTCTGTCCATTTTCACCCGGTGGCAGTGAATTGCGAAGCTCAATAGCCTTCTGCTTTTCCGTTTCGTAGTTCGTTATAACCTTGGGCATAATGCCTGATACCGCATCTTCAAGTTTATCCAGTGCTTTCTTAACCTTATTATCCTCCTTTCTAATCCGAATTTTCTTAATTTTAATCATTAACGTTTGTCGACTAACGCGCAAGTGTTCCTCCAAGTGCTTATAAATTGTATTCCTTGCACTTCCACCGCACATTCTTGAACTAACGTCGATTTGCAGCAGCAGGTCCGCCACCGTGCTTTCGAAGAAGTTGAACCTTCCAGTTGATTTGTCCGCATGTTCCTTCAAATCGTTCAAATCTTGTAGCAAATGGTCTGGAAGATTATCCGGCAGCCGGACACTGTTCTGCTTCTTAGGTGCCTCGTCGCCGTTAATTTTCGGTGCCTGTTCCTGTTCACTACCAGAAGCACTATCACTCTCTGACTCGTCCGAATCACTGTCACTCGAATCACTATCGCTCTCATCACTTCCGTCATCTTCGTCCTCATCAGCATCGCCATCATCATCTTCTTCCGCTTCGGAGCTGGACATTGTAGCGCTACTCCTACCCTTTTTCTCCTGTTCCATTTTTCTCATACTATCCCGCTTCGCTCTCAACATGTCCTTCACCGTAATTGTCTTAACTACCTTGACTTCTTTGCCACTTTCCTTCGATTCCTTGTCCTCTTTGTCTTTCTTCAAAACTAATTTTCCCTCAGTCTTCTCGCTACCCATTTTTGGCTTCTTTCCCACGTGCCCGTTCAATCGTTTCCTATCAGTCTTGCCACTCTTTCCGCTTTCGGCACCACTTGTGGCTGCACTTCCCACTTTTTCTTTCTTCTTTTTCCTCTTCACGGTCTCGTCTTCACTGTCGCTTTCACTCGACGTCGAGAGAAGTCGCTTCTTTGGCTTTGGCATCCGTTCCGCATCCTCCGGCCGTTCAAAGTTCGACAACGTCTTGAACTCCAACTGACCCGAGTTGATGTAGAACCCTCCGCCCACGGTTTCCACCTCTTGCGGAATCAATTCGTCGTACGCTTCGGTGTTGTCGATAAAGGAATCCTCTTCGTCGTATCCCGCTCCCCGGTCGAACACATCCAGCTGCGAGGAACGGGCAGACTTGCCGGTACTGCTGTAGGCTGTTCCGGAACCGTACTTTTTCTCCAACTCTCGTGCAATTCTGGCGACATCGTCATCGTTGTCCGCATCCGATAGGAACCCATTCGGGATGGTTTTCTTCTCTGCTTTGCGTAGACGTTTCTGAAATGGAACGATACAAAATTTATGTTAGATTGAATGAAAAATGCTGCTGAATGTTGAAACCAAGGATGTTAACGATCATTCAATAATTTGCGTTCGATCATTTAGTAGTTTGTCAATAACACAGTCCAGCAGCTGAATTTCAAAATATGTTATATGGTGAACTTCTAGTGCAAAGGTTTTTTTTTACAACTTTGCCTAATGGTTCGTTATTAGAATTCAACTAATAACGGAGTTAGAGCGCTAGTTGCAGTAACTTAAACTAAATGATTGGAACTTTGTTATCATTTAGTCTAATTTAGTGTAACTATAGCTATAACTCCGTTACTAGTGGAATTCAAACAACAAACCATTAAGCAAAGTTGTAGAAAAACCTTCGCACTAGACGTCCACCATACAACGTATTTTGAAATTCAGCATCTGAAATGTGTTATTGACAAACTACTAAATGATCGAACGCAAATTATTGAATGATCGTTAACATCCTTGGTTGAAACTAATTTTCTTCGAAGGAGGGCAAAGTAAGTATCATCTGTATCTAAATGAAACAACAGAACAAAACCATAATGCGATAAAAACATAAGACAGATCAGAGATCCATTACGTAAGAATACATTTTGTATTTTTGTTTTATTTGATGCACTTTTCTTCCTCGTAAAAAACGAAACACATGTAGACCACCTTATAGGGGACAAAAACAAATCCCTGTATTACTAATCATTATTATATACGATACAAGATGGATTTTATAATGCATCAAAAGTCGCTCGGTAAACCACTTCCTCGGAGGAACTAGGTTCCCAGAAAACCATGAAACCTGGCCAACATCACTCAGGTATCTCTAAGTAAACTCTATTGAGCATGTTTCCCAAAATGGGTTTCAGAACACATCCAAAAGTGGCCACTTCCTCGGAGCAACCAAGTTCCCTGAATGCCCCGGAACCTGGCCAACACCACTCAGGTACCTCCAAAAACAAACTCTATTAAGCATGTTTCGCGAGATCATAAAGTTTGAGACGTCGCAAGATAGGTTTCAGATCACATAAAAAATGGCCACTTCCTCAGGGGAACCAGGCTCCCGGAATGCCACGGAACCTGGCAAACACCACTCAGGTATCTTCAAATAGACCACCACTCAGGTATCTACAAATAGACTCTATTGAGCATGCGAAATCATGAGGTTTGAGACGTCGCAAGATGGGCTTCACATCACATAAAAAGGTGGCCACTTCCTCGGGGCAAGCAGGGTCTAGAAATTCAGCGGACCCCGTCAAACCCACCAAGAAACCTTGGAATAGGCTCTATTGAACGGGTCCGCGACGTTAGGCATAAAGACGCTAGGCATAAGTTCGTTTGGCATAATGAACGTTAGGTATCGTCAAAATCGGTAAAGAATCGAAGGGGTTTTTTTTAAAGTAATTTTTAGTGCCTAAAAAGTATCAAGAGAGGTTGCGGGTTAAGCTAAAACGAAAATTAAATTGTAGTTCAAGAAAAGGAATAACATTGATTGGTTGCTATAGTAACAAGGAGAACCGATTCTCCTCGTCACAAGTCCTCTTCTGTAAAGCGAAAGTTTGCCAGCTGAACGCGAACTCTGCGGCGAGGGCGTGAAGAGATGCCGGCAAATAAAGATCACCATCAATCCATCGTGGAGTTCCTCGACACGGAGCCGCTGAACGCTATGCTGCGAGAACTCCACGATATGAAGGAGGAGCTCCAAGCTGAACTCGAAAGTGCACAAGATCGCTCGTCACGACAAGGCGAGGAGATACCACGACCAACTTCACCTGGTCGATAAATAGATGATGTGTGGGTACGTTGTATTCGCGGCATTTCTGCAATACCTGACGTATGGCGAACACCTGGTCTGTGGTAGAGCGTTCACCCATAAATCCCGCCTGGTACTGCCCCACGAACTCTCTTGCATCTCATCTATTTATCGACTTCAAAGCCGCATATGATACAATCGATCGGGACCAGCTATGGCAGCTAATGCACGAAAACGGATTTCCGGATAAACTGATACGGTTGATCAAGGCGACGATGGATCGGATGATGTGCGTAGTTCGAGTTTCAGGAGCATTCTCGAGTCCCTTCGAAACCCGTAGAGGGTTACGGCAAGGTGATGGTCTTTCGTGTCTGCTATTCAACATCGCTTTGGAGGGAGTAATACGAAGGGCAGGGATTGACACGAGTGGTACGATTTTCACGAAGTCCGTCCAGTTATTTGGTTTCGCCGACGACATTGATATCATGGCACGTAACTTTGAGAGGATGGAGGAAGCCTACATCAGCGAAGCTAAACGGATTGGACTAGTCATCAACACGTCGAAGATGAAGTACATGATAGGAAGAGGCTCAAGAGAGGTCAATGTAAGCCACCCACCACGAGTTTCTATCGGTGGTGACAAAATCGAGGTGGTAGAAGAAATTGTGTACTTGGGCTCACTGGTGACCGCCGATAACGATACCAGCAGAGAAATTCGGAGGCGCATAGTGGCTGGAAATCGTACGTACTTTGGACTCCGTAAGACGCTCCGATCGAATAGAGTTCGCCGCCGTACCAAACTGACTATCTACAAAATGCTTATAAGACCGGTAGTTCTCTACGGACACGAGACCTGGACGATGCTCGTGGAGGACCAACGCGCACTGGGAGTTTTTGAAAGGAAAGTGTTGCGTACCATCTGTGGTGGGGTGCAGATGGCGGACGGTACGTGGAGGAGGCGAATGAACCACGAGTTGCATCAGCTGTTGGGAGAACCATCCATCGTTCACGGGTTAGGGACAAAAGGTCGAAAGACAAAAGGTCGAAAGGACACAAGGCCGAAAGACAAAACGTCGAAAGACAAAAGGTCGAAAAGGACAAAAGGTCGAAAAGGACAAAAGGTCGAAAGGGACAAAAGGTCGAAAGGACAAAACGTCGAACGGGACAAAAGGTCGAAAGGACAAAACGTCGAAAGGGACAAAAGGTCGAAATAGACAAGAAACTGAAACGGAAAGAATCAATCTCGCAACAGAGTTGGCCTACACAGTTGGCAAAAAATCTGCTCTTTTATTTTTCACTATTTTTAACAATTAGATAAAATTCATTCAGTGAGTACAACTAATAGATGGATGTTTGAGTTTTCTAAATGTCACTTCGATTTTTCAAAATGGCGCACACCGCACATCAAATACACTGGCGTGTATTACACGCAGGTGTATTTTTAATGCACGCGTCTGCATGGCTGAGGCGTGCACTATTTTGACCGATCAAAGTAACATTTAGAAAACCTAGACATCAATCTATTGTTTGCACTCATTGAATGAATTATATTTAATTATTAAAAATGGTGAAAAATAAAAGAGCAATATTTTTGCAGACTGTATAGGACAACTCTGTCTTGTGCAATACAGGTTTTATTTCAACGATCTTTTTTTATCTCTAACAGAACTATCTAGATATTCTTAATATTGTTTCATTGTCATTACTCCTTCTTTGAAAATGGCTCATTCTTCAACTTTGATTAATGTGATGAGTGTGTAATTTCTGCTTGAATTTAAATGCATTTCACAAATTCCTTTGGAATACACAAAACTTGTTATCAGCTTGTTCTTGATCGGCCTTTTGTCCTTTTCGACCTTTTGTCCCTTTCGACCTTTTGTCCTTTTGACCTTTTGTCCTTTCGACCTTCTGTCCCTTTCGACGTTTTGTCCTTTCGACCTTTTGTCTTTCGACCTTTTGTCTTTCGACGTTTTGTCCTTTCGACCTTTTGTCTTTCGACCTTTTGTCATAGATTCATCGTTCACACCGCGAAAATCGGAAGACTGCAGTGAGCCGGGCACGTAGCCAGAATGTCGGACAGTAATCCGGTGAAAATGGTTCTCGACAACGATCCGACGGGAACAAGAAGTCGAGGTGCACAGCGGCAAGGTGGATCGATCAGGTGGAGGACGATTTGCGGACCCTCCGCAGACTGCGTGGTTGGCGAAGTGCAGCCATGGACCGAGCTGAATGGAGAAGACTTTTATGTGCAGCACAGGCCACTCCGGCCTTAGTCTGATAATAAATAAATAAAGTAAATTCCAAAAAAAAATCCGTTAAAGTACGACATAATTTCCATAGTTTGCAAAGAAGTTCCTGCCGAAAATCAAACGAAATTCTAGTAGGAATCTGCAGTAAAATCCAAGTGAGAATTTAAAAAAAAAAAGAACGTTTTTATAGCATACTTTGGAGAATTTTCCTGCTCAACACAGAAGAATTTCCTGGTGAAATCCATGATAGTTTTAAGCCGTAGCTCAGAATTTTACTTTAGAGAAATTCATTAAATTTTTAAGGAGAAATGCAAGAGATTATATCGGCAAAGTCTTGCAAAAAAGAAAACCGGAACATCATAGAAAAATGAAACAAGTGAACTTCGCACGAAGCTGATGTATATAATTCGCTTTAAAAAAAACATAAAATCAAAAAGTCCACGTAGACTTTTGGTATACCCCCCCGTCCCCCTTCGTTGACCCCTCCCTCCCCCTCAAGAGTCTACGTGGTTTATGGACAGCCCCTAAATGGAAGCTGCGGCTTTTTCCAGCTGCTGGCAAAGCCATCAATTTCTTCCTCAAAACCATGCTCGAGTTCCGAAGAGCTGTATCCTGCGTACACGTTTTTAATATTATTCAGAACCTGCTGATTGAAATATTAATTAGAAAATTGTTAATGTCAATAAGCAGAGTAACTTACCGTGACGTAATCCGAAAGATCGGGATTCTAGTGAACTCTATGCAATTTGTTGATGCCTCATCTGTACTTGGTTCACCCACAAATT
Source organism: Armigeres subalbatus (assembly GCF_024139115.2). NCBI lineage: Eukaryota > Metazoa > Arthropoda > Insecta > Diptera > Culicidae > Armigeres > Armigeres subalbatus. The sequence continues at coordinate 96,730,019 of NC_085139.1, read as the reverse complement.
TACTCAATATGGCGCTTCTCGATCAACTTGAAAATCGTATCAACAACTCCGAACGTGTAGTGGCGGAGATAAGCAAAGGTTCATTTTATTTCTTTATTAAAGTATTTTTTAAAGTTCAAAAATTCAATATTTTCTCTTCGTGGTAACCGAAAACCAAAAGAATATTAATATATATATATATATATATATATATATATATATATATATATATATATATATATATATATATATATATATATATATATATATAATAATATTAATAATATAATATAGAATAAAATATAAAAGAATATGCACTCAGCTTGTAAAATTCTTTCTCTCTCTCTTGTGCATTTTCCCTGTTTTCTTTGGTTCTCGAGATGTCATTCTATATGCCGAGCTAACTCTCAAAAATCGTAGGGGAGGAGGTTCGGTTATGGGCACCCCTACGTATCTTTTGACAGATAACAGATACTGTCATTCTGGTAACCGGTATTAGTTTGCTTTTGTATCATGATGTTTTGTGCGCAATATCTAACCGGGTGGGGATCTCTCATCAGAGACTCAACCCGCAGGCAAGCTGACGGCCATTACTGCTCGTAAAAAACTGAATTGGTTCGGTTATGGGCACCTTTATTTTATTGACAAATCATTCAATATCGTTTTAGTTGTCCCCTAATTTATTTAAACGTTTTTATGCAGTTTTTTATTTAGACATAATTGATTGAAATAATGAGTTTAATTCATATTTTTGTTCTTTGGGTATGTCTAGTTATTATATCCACACTTTCTGGAACAAATCATTGATTGATTTGCTTGCAACAAGTTGCATTCGACGGGGAATCCTGTCCCATTGTTTCCTATTGAAAATTGGTCAGATCGGACTATGGGATCATAATTTATAGCCAAAATATTAATTTTTGTAATGAACTAGAAAGGAACTATTACCGTTAGGGTGATTAATCAGGATTTTTTTTTTGACTGTAAGGTATATCAATAAAACGTAAATCAATGGAATTTAGATTTTTTTTTTCAATATCCTCTCTAATGCACCGATGGAGGCATCATCACTGCTAGGTGGATTGATCTGATTTTTTAGTGCCTCTGGGTGGTTTTTATTCATGCTTCCTTATTTTTAGCTGAGTTTGCAAAGGTGCCCACAACCGAACCACAAAATTGAAATGTCCAAAAATGTCAAATTTGCAAAATTGTCAATATTTTTTTTTCAAACTGATGAATCAATTAGGTTATTAGTCTAGCTTTCCATTGGTATACGAATGTCGGCATCAGATCAACTAGGGCCAAAGTTATGGGTCAAAGACAAAAGTGTGCCCACAACCGAACCTCTTCCCCTACTATTCTGCGGGGTTTTGTGGAAGTGCAATGATAAAGAGCTTTTCCTTACCGCCATCCTTGGAGTCATTACCAGCCCGATGATCCTTTTGCGGGGAAATCTCAGAATTTGATAAAGCTCCGTCAGTTAAATTGTTACAGCATCTGACGAAGATCTAACCTATTATATAATGCTAAACAACTACACTACTACCAGATTCCACGTGACGATGCGCCTACCACTAGTATTGAACTCCAGTCCTCCTCTTATAATCCGGGATGCGTACCACTGATCCATACGACCGGCATGTAAAGTGGCAAAATTTACTTTATGAGTTGATTTCATATATGACACTTGTGTCAAAGTTCACCATAAGTTCAATTAGGATAAAATGTGAACTAAAAAGTTGGTGAACTTTATGTCACAACAAGTTCATACCGAACTGATTCTGAATTTGAATGTTCACAAAAAGTTCGTGTGGTGCTTGATTCTGAACTTTAAAGTATATAAAAAGTTCATGTGGACCTGATTAGCGGCTTTAAACAGTTTGACTTTGTTTTGTTTGTTTAGTAGTATGCCTATGCTCAAGTTCGTACAAGGTATTATTCAGAACTTTTTTGTACTTGTGAAGTGAAAAAAATATTTTGTGAACTTTTGTGCTGACAACAAGTTCGGTTTGTGCTATCGTGGAACTTAATATTAGAAGTTCGGAGCAAGAGATTTTTCAAGCTGATTGGAAGTTTAGTTAGTACTTGTACCGAACTTCTTGTAAGAAGTTCGGAACAATAATTTAAGTAGCATGACGTGAACTTTAAAGTTCAGATGAAGATGAATAAGCAACTTTTTTTTAACTTTCAAGTTCATTAATAGTATTAATTGAGAGCTAAATTCGGTTTATGAACAATGGAGCTATATTCGAACTAAATGTGAACTTCTAAATTCAATCCTCAAGTCTAATCTGAACTTTAGTTGCTTGGGCAAGTCGAATCTGAACTTTTGGTTGCTTGGGATATATCCTGAAGGAACTCTCAAATTTATTTCCGAAAGAAATTCTGGAGTAAATTCCAAGTGAAGTCCGGAAAGAATTCCAAGACGATTCAGCGAAAAAAATCCTGGAGAAGTACCTGAAGGAATTCCCGGAAAAATACCTGGAAGAATTTCCGGGGCAATACTTGGACAAATTCTTGGAGAAATTCCTAAAGAAATTTTAGAGTAATTATTGAAGGATATTCTGAAATAATTGCGAAAAAAATCCTGAATGAAATCCTAGAGGATTTCGCTATATCCGCTATTTCCGCAAAAAAATCCTGGAAGTTATCCCGAAGGAATTAAAGGAAGAGTTCCTGGATGAATTTCCGAATGAATTTCTTATAGATTTATAAGTGAAATTATGGAACGAAATCGAAGGACTTCTGTCATAAATTTCTGAAGAAACTTCTGGAGCAATTATGTGAGGAAATTTCGTATGTATTCTTGAAGGAACTCTCGAATGCATTCCTGAAGGAAATGCCGAAGAAATGTCTAGAAGTAAAACTTGGAGAGAAGAAGAGAAAACTTCAAGGAATTTCCTCATGATTTTTCTAAAAAAAAAAGTGATGGGTTTCTGAATATTTTTTTGGAGGAATTACAATTACATGAGAAGGATTTTCGAACGATTTTCAGAGGAATTTGTGGATAACTTTTCGGAGGAATTTATAAAGCTCCCGGGGGAGCTTCTCGAAGGATTTGTGGTAGAAATATATTTTTTTTGTAAAAGGTAGAGAAAAGAAAAAATATTACATCAAGTTTAAGTATATGAAATCCGCAAAGAGAAAACGAGTAAACGACAAAGTAGATAAAATAAAATAAAGGCGATTTATGAATTTCTTAGTGAGCACCTAAAAAATCTTGAGAAAACGACTAGATAAGATTAAAAATTAGGTTGGATTATAAATTTTGTACAGATCTTCAGATCTGATGACCATTGATTCACTTCAAATTTCAAGCATAATTTTTCATAAGGATATAACAAAACAAAACAAAAGTAAACAAAACAAGGTTTTTAATACAACATGACAATCACACACGACTTTATATAATACGTATCGATTTTACTAATTTTAGATCTTAATTTTTTTTTAATATAATCTTTTTACGAATCGACGTATGTAGAATTTTCTTTTTTTGAAGTTTCACTGTTACATACGTCGCTTCAACATATGGGAACTAAGAGCGACCTATGTACTAAAAAATCAAAACAAAACAAAACTGCAGTTGCGTCAATCGTGTACTATGGAAAACCGACCAATGTACCAGCGACGTATGTACAGCATACCGGTGTATGTATAATTTTATCGTTTTTCACAGGGAATTTGAATTAACTAAGCTATGACGTGAAGCACGCTGCCATGTATTGATGCACACCAGCGGAAAAAAATATTGAAAAAAGATTTAGTTTTAAAACAGTTTAAAAAAAGTTTTGCCAACTTTCTGCAGAGGATTTCTCGAATCCTCATAATTGTTACATACGTCGTTATGAAAAAATATGCTTGGTTTGTTTTATTTTTTTTAATGAACCAATGTTAATAAATATTCAAAATCTTAACAGTAAAAATTTAGGTGTCGATATCTCGGTATGTATTTTTACTTGGTTGTTTGCTTGATTTTCGTCAGCGTTAACGCGCTAAATTTAAATATTTTCCAAACCGGTTGATTTAGAGCATTCAGAACAAAAATGCGTAACGCGCGACGCACTATTGTGCTACTATTGTACAATAGAAACGCGCTTTTGTAATCCAGCCTTGACCAACTGAGGACAGAAGAGACTATCCTGCAATCCTATGGTCGGCTAGCTATTGTGTTTTCCGCAACATAAAAAAACTCACAATCACTTCACGGACATATTGAATATGATTGGATCGTAAAGTGCACATGTTTAAAAGAATTCATGTCAGTACCCGTTCATACTTTTCCCCATTTAGGAGAGGGGGGGGGGGGGGTTGGCTTCCCCCTGGCCCCTTTTGGCTACGCCCTTGTTTCTATCGAATCACTTTTGATGTTTTCTCAATAATTAACAAACTAATGTTGTGAGGAATACATGGTGGTTTGGTGCAATTTGTTGTAATTTTTAAAACAGTGCAGGTCCCGGAAGGTTTAAAATCTATATAATCAACACTTCCCACCCATGCCCTGCTGATCGTAAGGACCTCGCCAGGTGTTGAACACAGAGATCGTTGAATGAAAAACATGTAGGATCATTGTTCATGAAACAAACAGAGTTTTAAATAACTTGTGAAAAAATATTATCAAATTAGTCCCATGAGCAAAAGGCCTTGTCGTGTTTTCTAGTGAGCGACGCCGAACTAATCAATTTATGTGACTAATTGCAATGATTTGTAAATCCACCACGCAAGGTAAAAACATATTTGTTTATCCAACCAATTATATTATTCACCCTCGCTCTCAAGCCGGAAAGCTAGGGAAATCAACAAGAATTTGATAATACGCAAGCTACCCACACTTCGCCGTGGTGTAACACAATAAACGATCGGCGGACATCGCCAGTCTACAAAACGTCACGTACTCACCAATTACATTTTATGAAAAATACGACCAAAGGTGCGAGACTACGCAATAATACGTACGAACGGAGCGAAGGAAGGGGAACCAAAATAGGAAAATCTGCAGTCGCATCAACGCATAAGATGCACTGCACAATGATGCCTGACCGACTGTCGATGATACATTTTTCGAACCACGCTTCTCAATTCCCCCTTTACTGCACACCTACATCAGATTTGGCTTTGGATTCAATCATGCATGGAATGGAAATACGCGGACGCGTGATTTGCGTTAGCCGTCAGGAATGGAAATTGAAGTACGTGTCAAATATGCTTTTGCAAAGCTGAGAAGCTGATAAACATAATGACTGGATGCGACATATTCAAATCTTGTCTCATTATTGTTCTAGCTTATCGTGAAAACACATTAATTCACATAAGGGTGACGATAGTTTTCCCGAGGACTCAAAACTCGTAGAAGGTTTGCTTTCACTGATCTTGGTTCTCTTGGGCCCTCCTTAGCCGTGCGGTAAGACGCGCGGCTACAAAGCAAGACCATGCTGAGGGTGGCTGGGTTCGATTCCCGGTGCCGGTCTAGGCAATTTTCGGATTGGAAATTGTCTCGACTTGCCTGGGCATAAAAGTATCATCGTGCTAGCCTCATGATATACGAATGCAAAAATGGTAACCTGGCTTAGAAACCTCGCAGTTAATAACGGTGGAAGTGCTGAATGAACACTAAGCTGCGAGGCGGCTTTGTCCCAGTGTGGGGATGTAATGCCAATAAGAAGAAGAAGAAGAGATCTTGGTTCTCGACATGAGGTGGTATAGCAGTTTTTAGTCATGTTATCTGGCTCTTAGGCGGGGGCAGCAGGGACCATGTCCAAGGGCTTGACGACCCCTCCCCAGCTGTCTGCGAGTCAGGGGGTTTATGCCTAGGAGGTGGTGGGGTTAACAGGGGGCTCTGTTAATTCCCTCCCAAAAACCACATATCCGCAAGCAAACCTTATCAAGCGACCGTGTGCCGCTTAAAGCATACAAGCCCCTAACCCCGAATCCCAAGGTGTCAGGCGACCCGTGCCGAAGGGATGAATGACCTGGGGGGTGAAACAATTAGCCAGGTCGTTAACGGAGCCTGTGGAGGTTCCACAGAGTGAGGGCTGCTTCGGTGGCAAGCGGGTGGCAGTGGGTGGTACCCACACACCCCCAAGTGGTGCACTTGTGGTGCAAGCGAATGAGAGTTGGGGGTATTACTCGTAATACCCCCACAGAGTGAGGGACATGGTCGGTAGTGTTAGAATGACTGAAGTCTGGTGAGGCCTGGCAGGAGTGTCGGGGGGCAGATACCTCTGCGGCACCTCAGAAGTAGGGGACACGAAAGTCTCGCTGCGTCTGGCAGGAGTGTCGGGGGGTTGAGGCTTCTGCGGCACCTCAGAAATCGGAGACATGTAAGGTAAGTGGTGCCACCCCGTTGCAGGATGGGGAGACCACCACACTGGCTGAGGACTACCTGGGCTTCGAAATGTCAATAGGTGGATGCTGCCTGCAAAGTACCTAATGGTGACCTATTGGCAGTATCAAAGCCTGGGCAGGTGAGTGTTAGGCACGCCTGACGTGCCGGGTGTTCCACGCCCAAACGATGCACAGGAGGTGCACAGAGTGGATAAAAATGGGAGATGGGGGTATCACAACCCCCACTGAGTGAGTGACTGAATGTCAGAAGAGTGCCCAAGTAACAATTTTCATGCTTGTTAGATTTATTTAATTTTTATAGCGGATTTATGACAGCAGTCACCATGGCTAGTTGCTCAGATTTATTAGCGATCTTATTGCTATCAATAAACCTCTAATAAATCTATTCGAAAAGCTTCAAACGTCAAATGCCGACTGGTCTTGTTAGCAGCTCTACGGTTGTAACGAAGAGCATAATAAGTCTAATTTTCAAAGCTCGATCAAAGCCATAATTTTGGGTCGTAATGTGGTGAAATGAATAACCCCAATAAGAATATTTACATTGCAAAAGGTTTATAACGGTGTTTAATAAGAGCAACATTTTTCTGATCGAAATCTATGATGGCCATATTGGAAATGGAGAACCATCCTCAAGTCAGTGAAATTTATCACTGGAATTTATGATTAGACGGTGTTTTCGCCGCAAAAAGACACGTTTTTGGTGAAGGATATAAAAAACAAACATATCTGGGTGATATATAAATTAGTTTAGCGAAGATTTACGTTATTGATATTATAATAATTTTTAATTCATTGCCCAAAACTATATTATTTTGCGAGCGCGTAGTGCTTAATCTTATTTTTGCACTAGCTTTCACCATGAAATCGAGCGCGCACCTCGTTTCCATGAAAGTACATTAGAGAAAAAACTTAAAAAGGTATTATTTTGTAGTCATCCTCATCATGATTTTCATCAACACTTTAGTTTGTTATTATTTGTTTGCAAGATTTTGTTTCTCTTTTTTCAAAGCAAATTTTTGACAGCTGCCGCAGCCAAATTCCCTTTTTTGCGGGCGGCTTGAAACGGATTTTTATATACTCTTATAAGAGGTTTATAGTGGTAATCCAGAGAGGGCCACTTGGACATATCTTACTCTTATAGTGGTCATCAGAAGGTAATCCTGTAGTAATGGGTTTTATTGTCAGTTCTTGTAATTCGATCTTGAAAACCATTTCTAGAGCGGAATAAAACTTGAAATGTTACTTGGGTGGTGCACAACAGAGTCTATTATATATAGAGTTACGCAAAGAGTGAAGCCAAATCTACCTATTGAACTGTCAAACCGTCTACCTATCGAGCAAAGTAAACAAATGCTTGTTGGTAAAGCGGAAGTATTGTTATCGCCTAATGATTATTATGGCGAATTAAAACGCAAGAATTGAAATGTATTGAATTTGTTCTAGAAACAGCCTCAAAACATTTCAATGCGCCCCCCAATAAAGGGGCAACAAGAAACTTACCGTGTTTGCACTCTGTGAGTGACTTAGTTAACGAATTAAAAGCACACTTCCGTTAAGTCACTTGAAGGGTTGAACAAAAATGAAAGTTGCCAACATATTAACAAGATCATCATTCAGAATAAGTGTAAGAAGATCCTCTTTGCGCAATTCTATATAATAGACTCTGGTGCACAAGTGGTGCAAGCGATTGGGACTGAATGTATGAGCGAGCACACAAGTCAGACTCGCACGGTTCGTATGGTCAGAGTGGCTGCTTAGGCAGTAGTGTGATCCGGCTCTAGGGACGGACTGAGTGAAGTCTCGCTAGGCCTGGCAGGAGTGTCGGGGGGCAGATACCTCTGCGGCACCTCCGAAGTAGGGGACACGAAAGTCTCGCTATGACTGGCAGGAGTGTCGGGGGGTTGATGCTTCTGCGGCACCTCAGAAATAGGAGACATGAAAGCGTCTGCCTCGTAGCTGAGGTAGGAGCGGCATAGGAGCCACCAATCTAGGGTCGCCTCCGGCTTGGTAGACAAGTGGTGCCACCCTGCTGCAGGACGGGGCGAACACCACACTGAGTGAGGACTGTCTATGTTGTGAGATGGCGGCATGGGGTACCCCCTGCAGGGTACCTGTTAATTGGTTCCTTGCAGTCATTCAAGCGGCATAGGCAGGTGAGTGTTGGGGCACATGTGGTGCCAGTGTGTCTTGTGCAAATGTGTTGCATGGGGAGTGTCGAAGAGTTTAGGCGCATACGTGCACTTGTGTACGTCATGGAGAATGACTGGAGAGGAAGGAGTTGGTTTTAGTGGGTCGGGAGTGGTGATCCCATCCCCACACTACCTGGGTTCGCCTCCCCAGGTGTCTGTTTGCAGATTTCCATTACCTTCGTTAAAAAAAAAAAAATTTGGCTCTTAGGCCGAATTACAACAACTTGGAATGGTGCACGCTACCTTAGTTAATCGCTTAGAAAACGAATATAGCGATCGTTACATTAATCCGTCATAATCTTTAGGTTCTAATTGTGTGAAACATCTGCCTAGCGTCGATACGGCTTGGTACGCGAGTACAGGAGATGGAACCGCCGCGGCTACAAGAAGGTAGACTAGCCCAAGACTACGCGCAGCAGCTGGAAGTGGCCCTTAAGTTGGAATTCCTACGGAAGAGCAGCTAGGCGCAGCATCTCTTGAAGATGGCTTGAGAGATATTCGTTCCGACATTGGAAGTACCGCAACCGCTGCATTACGGCACGGTTCCCATGGATCATAGAAACGATTGGCAGGACGGCCAATGTGAACAGTTAGTGGAAGAAAATAATGCAACACTGCACGAGGGCGAACGAGGACTGTTAAAAGTGACCAAACTATGCTGCAATATTCAAGTATCGATCTGACATAAGCAATATATAATGTTTTTATAGTGTATGGATCGTGGAAGTTGTAGCCAAACCTTTTTATGAATCCTAACATATTATTTATTTATTCAGACTAAGGCCGAAGTGGCCTGTGCGGTATATAAGAGTCTTCTCCATTCGGCTCGGTCCATGGCTACACGACGCCAACCATGCAGTCTACGGAGGGTCCGCAAGTCATCTTCCACCTGATCTATCCACCTTGCCGACTGCGCACCTCGCCTTCCTGTGCCCGTCGGATCGTTGTCGAGAACCATTTTCACCGGGTTACTGTTCGACATTCTGGCTACGTGCCCGCCCCACCGCAGTCGTCCGATTTTCGCGGTGTGAACGATGGATGGTTCTCCCAACAGCTAATGCAACTCGTGGTTCATTCGCCTCCTCCACGTACCGTCCGCCATCTGCACCCCACCATAGATGGTACGCAGCACTTTCCTTTCGAAAACTCCAAGTGCGCGTTGGTCCTCCACGAGCATCGTCCAGGTCTCGTGTAGAGGACTACCGGTCTAATGAGCGTTTTGTAGATTGCCAGTTTGGTACGACGACGAACTCTATTCGATCGGAGTGTCTTGCGGAGTCCAAAGTAGGTACGATTTCCAGCCACTATGCGTCTCCTAATTTCTCTGCTGGTATCATTTTGGGCAGTCACCAGTGAGCCCAAGTACACACATTCTTCTATCACCTTGATTTCGTCACCACTGATGCAAACTCGAGGTGGGTGGCTCACATTGTCTTCTCTTGAACCCCTTCCTATTATGTACTTCGACTTCGACGTGTTGGTGACTAGTCCGATCCGCTTAGCTTCCCTCTTCAGTCTGGTGTAGGCTTCCTCCATCTTCTCAAAGATACGTGCCATAATATATGTCAGCGACTGCAACCAGGGATGTTGCGACGTTATCGGCCGTACCTGCCGGAGAGAAGGGCCAAATGTCAGCGGCTGCAACCAGGGATGTTGCGACGTTATCGGCCGTACCTGTGCTTCTATATTCCGCTTTTGGAATCAAATAAAGTAGGCGATGATCAAGGGGAGTGATGGAAATTTTGGTAAAAGTTTGATAAAAACAGCAGGGTAAAAACTTGATAAATAGTATTTCTTTTATTTACGATTTGAAAAATAATAACAATTTGATTAGTTGCTTTTTCTGTTTCTTAGCTTCTCAGTTGGTTGATTTTTGCTTCTCAGTTGGTTGTTTCTCATTGGCGATCCAATCTTGAATAAACTCTTGCTCTGGATGTCACGGCTTTTATAGCCGCTCCGGTTGACAGGACATAAACAAGGGCCTACTTGATCATCTCGGCTACCCGTGACTACTTTGGTTGCATGTTATTTCCAACAATATCTATGTCGTCGGCGAAGCTAAATAGCTGGACGGACTTATCGAATATTTGGCATTTGGGAAAGTACCTTGTAGGCGGCGATCAGCAATGTGATTGCGTGCTAGTTGCTACAATCCAGCTTATCGCCCTTTTTTGTAGATGGGACACACAACACCTTCCATCCACTCCTGCGGCAGAACCTCATCCTCCCAAATCTTGGTAATGACCCAGTGCAGCGCTCTAGCCAGTGCCTCACCACCGTGTTTAAATAGCTCTCCTGGTAGTTGGTCAACTCCAGGGGCTTTGTTGTTCTTCAGCCGGCCGATCTCCTCCTGGATTTCCTGGAGATTCGGAGCCGGTAAGATTATGTCCTGCGCGCGTTCTCCCAGGTCCATCACCATACCTCCATCTTCGTCTGCTACATCACCATTCAGGTGTTTTTCGTAGTGCTGCCGCCACCTTTGGATCACCTCACGCTCGTTTGTAAGAAGGTTCCCGTTTATGTCCTTACACATATCGGGCTGTGACACGTGGCCCTTACGTGAACGGTTCAACTTCTCATAGAACTTTCGTGCGTTATTAGCGCGGTACAGTTCCTCCGTCTCTTCACGGTCTCGATCTTCCTGCTGGCGCTTTTTCTTCCGGAAAATCGAGTTTTGTCTGTTCCGCGCCCGTTTGTATCGTGCCTCGTTCACCCTCGTGCGGTGTTGCAGCAATCTCGCCCATGCTGCATTCTTCTCCTCAACTAACTGCTCACATTCGCCGTCATACCAGTAGTTTCTCTGATCCGGAGCCACCGTGCCTAGTGCAGCGGTTGCGGTGCTTCCAATGGCGGATCGAATATCTCTCCAGCCATCTTCAAGAGATGCTGCGCCTAGCTGCTCTTCCGTTGGGAGTGCCACTTCTAGCTGCTGCGCGTAGTCTTGGGCTAGTCTACCGTCTTGTAGCCGCCCAATGTTTAGCCGCGGCGGACGACTCCGACGCGTGTTGATCACCGTCGAGAGTTTTGACAGCAGACATACTGCAACTAGGTAGTGGTCGGATTCAATATTCAACTGCGGTAAGTGCGTACGTTCGTGATGTCGGAGAAGAATTTGCCGTCGATTAGAACGTGGTCGATTTGGTTTTCCGTTACTTGATTAGGTGATTTCCATGTGGCCTTGTGGATATTCTTGCGGGGGAAGAAAGTGCTTCGGACTACCATTCCGCGGGAGGCTGCAAAGTTTATGCATCGTTGGCCGTTGTCGTTCGATACGGTATGCAGACTATCCGGTCCGATGACCGGTCTATACATTTCCTCCCTTCCTACCTGAGCGTTCATGTCACCGATGACGATTTTGACGTCCTACAGTGGGCATCCATCGTATGTCTGCGCCAGCTGCGCATAGAACGCTTCTTTCTCGTCGCCGAATCTCCCTTCGTGTGGGCAGTGCACGTTGATGATGCTATAGTTGAAGAAACGGCCTTTTATCCTCAGCTTGCACATCTTTGCGTTGATTGGCTGCCACCCAATCACGCGTTGGCGCATCTTTCCCAGCACTATGAAGCCGGTTCCCAGCTCGTTTGTGGTGCCACAGCTTTGGTAGAAGGTAGCCGCTCGATGCCCGCTTTTCCACACTTTCTGTCCAGTCCAGCAGATTTCCTGCAGCGCTACGACATCGAAGTTGCGGAGATGTAATTCATCGTAGATTATCCTGTCGCAACCTGCGAAGCCTAGCGACTTACAGTTCCATGTTCCAAGCTTCCAATCGTGATCCTTTATTCGTCGCCTAGGTCGTTGCCGATTGTATCGAGTCGTATTATCTTCTATGTCGTTCGTAATAGTTGTTTTTAAAGGCGGCTTATTGGGCCTGCGCAAACCTCCTGTCTCGTCGGAGGGCCGTCGTGTCAGGGCTGTTTAGCGTCCCACCTAACACCAGGACTTGGGCTTGTGCCCAACTTGCGGATTCATGCAGCTTTTTATAGAGGTTTAACAGGGCCCACTGTCAAACCCCACCACCACATCCTAGACAGGCGCCACAACTCGCAGATGGCCTGGGGAGGGATCGTCAAGCCCTTGGATATAGTCCCTGCTGCCCCTAATGCCCCTTAATGCAAGTGTATTAGTGGATGATGAAAAATGTAAACAGCAAATGGTGACGTACATATTTGCACGGCTTCTTATGGGAGCTCGTTAGAATGTACTAGTGAAAGGTTTTTCGCCATACACGAAAGGCACGCACACAGTATAGGGATTTCCATACCTTAGTATTTATTTTCATTGCTGTGTAGGTAAACACAGCGAACGTACGAACGAAAAGAAAAATGCGCGCGCAAAAAGCACGTCAGTACGCGCTGCTGTCACAAATTGTAATGGCTCGCACACGGCACAACACAAAGAAAATCTTGCGGTGTACCCGAAGGCCCGTGACATACCGCATTCTGATGTCCGTGTTAGGAATGTACGGGTTTGGTTACATATGAAATTTTTGCTGGCTTTGACAAGAATTGAAATTTTCAATAGCTTATCGTTAATAATCTTAAGTTTAAATGAAATAGGCAAAATGGTGGAGAGTGTCCGAGTCGATTGATATATAAATCTTCAAAATCTATCGAAAGATAAAGCCGCTAGCAACGTTAGAAATCTTCCCTTCCAGCGCTCTCGATTTCTAAAAATCTCGCTTAACTTTTCAAAAGGATCATGAATTGATTTGAGTACTGCAATCGAAAGCTTTCATGTTTTTCTGTTGATTGCGCTATTCAAATTAATTCATGAAATAAATGTTACTTAGGTCCTTTTGAAAAGTTAAGCGGGAAATCTAAATGACACCCAGTATAGTAAAGAAAGACGTAACTCCTACGTCAAAAGTACTACACTTGGGTTAAGTGATGAACTCTATAATTCTGAAAAATCACTATAATAAAGCTTAAAAAAAAAAAAAGACTACGCTTGGAAGAATTTTGAACCAAACTAGCAAAATCGCTAAATCAAATCGTTCTGCTATATTTAGTCTAAAAATCAAATATAAGAAATGCGGTTACGTTCATCGAGTTTTGCGGCATTATTTATATTTGGAGGTCTATTTTGGCCCTCTCTATCCGTCCTTGTATTTTTTTCCAGATAGTTTCATCGGAATAAACTTTGTAAGTTTCAGGCAGATCATGAAACACCAATTTCGTCCAAACTTTCTTTTAAACAAACAGTGTTGCAGACAATTGTAATTTTTTAGACGATCCTGAGTTGGCGCTTCTGAATTATATATAAAATGAAAGCTCTTCAGTTCCTTTATTGCCCTATGGGTTTAGTTTTCTGTCCTAGACAGCTAATCTTAGATCTGTTGGTGAAAAATATTCCATTTTCTCCTAAAGTAAACTATTTTATAATCATATTAATCACTTGGTATAAAGAACTAATTGAGTACAAGAATCGTGCAATTTTTTTGGGTATCCAGCTGGAGCTACATGGTAGCTTAAATTGTCAAGACTGGACCCGGACAGAAGTTTTGGCTCTATTAGGACCAATACTTAGAAGAACTAGTCTATGTTGACCGCTTGAACACTTATTTGTTTGAGTATTGTAGAAGCTAGTAGAATCTCAAAATTTCTGTTTTTGTATAGATTTCCCTTCAGACTATTTATCGTCAACCTGTCAATAAATTACCAAACAAATAAGGGAAGCTATAAAGACACAAGAAATTTGTAGAGAATTTAAATATAAAATTGTATTTAGAGTTTTTTGGAGCCGACATTTAGTAGAGTACAAGAATCGTGCAAAATTTAAACAAAATCGGTCAGTTATCGCCGAAGTTATTGCATTTTTTTATTTTGGCGTTTTTTTACCATTATTTTTAAAGGACGGTTTTACTCAACGAATGCAAAATGTCTTCTTTTACATATATGAACAAATCCAGAAAATTTCATCCAAATCGGAGAACATCGTTGCAACGTCGTCCCTTAGAAAGGGTCGCGCTTCTTACAAACTGGCTCTTAAGATAAAGAACGTGTATTCAAAATTTGGTCAATAAATTCAGTTATGCTGGAACATACATACAAACGTACGAGTGTTGAGTTTTATATACATAGATAGTTTGAAGGATGAGGATTTGAATAGAGTCCAAATCACGTTTCCTTTGAACTATTCTTGTCTACGTTATTGTTCTCATGCTAAGGTAAATTTCTTTTTATTTGAACCAAAGAAAAACAAATCAGATATAAACGTACAATATTATAAAACAACATATCAAAAGAGTATAAGAAGTATAGAAGTAGAAGTATAAGAATGTTTTTGCATGTTGATTCATAAATATTGTCGGAGGCCGGTGGGTCGCATGTCCAAAAAGTTTGGGAAACCCTGGTATGTAGTAATTATGGTGTATGAGTATCCAAATGCAAATTCTGCAGGAAGGACTAATATTGTAGAATCTAGACATGATGACAAAATCCAAACAAGAACAAAATCGGAACGAGCTGGAATCGAATGCCGACTGTCAATCTTCAATCTACCTCATTAGGCATGCTCTTTGGGCGGGTCAGCAGTTTTTTAATTTATCTTACGGAACTGTTACTGTTACAAATTACACAAAATTATCAGAAAAATATGCGAGTATATCACGATTTACTGATTTTCTTTTAAAATAAATTTCCCATCAACCCCTCGGTTCATTATTTTCGAGCACCCAAGACGCCCGCTCTGCACTTCAGCGACCCCCTTCCGAACCCACTATCCCGCGCTTCGATTCGCACACAAACACACTCACCTGCTCCTCGTGCATCAGTTTGGAGAAGTTGAACTCCGGAAAGCTTTGAGTCGTCGGCTCGAACAGCTCCAGCTCCAGCCGGACGGTTTTCCGCGGTTTGCTGGCAGCATTTTTCCCGGCCGAACCACCACCCGTTCCGCTTCCCGATCCACCGAAGGCACCACCACCTCCGGAAAAGAAACTATCCGTGTTTTGATCCAACGCACCGCCGAAGGGGCTCTTTTTCACCACATCACTGATCGTCGTCAGTGTCACACGTTTAATTTCCGACATTATTTTCTTTCGTTTGCTTGTTCTCTGTAGCACCACTGACCGCTTTTCAGCAGCCGTCGTAGGCAAAGTTGGACGACGAAGGCATCGACATTCGCGTAGATTCTTGCGTTTTCACTGTCACTTTTTCCACTTTCTCGGAGCACTGATCAGGGCCACGGATGTTTTGGTGCGTTTGACGGCGGTATTCGTTCACGGCAACTGGAATCGTATCTACGATGACAACAGCACTTCGCGCATTTCACTTTTTCGCAGATAATCGACAAAATACTCGCGAATATTCAAGCTTTTGAGAAATTGAAAAAATTCACACTTTGAACAACGTTTCTGACGTATACGCGGCGAGCCCTGGCCTCTCCTTCTCCTTCGGTTGTTCTCGAGCATAAACCGTGCCGAAGGAGCGCATAAAACAACCCTCCCGCGGCTCCCGCCAGTTTGACAGCTGTCAGCTGTCATTGAATACGGAAGTTTTTCGGAAAGGGCGCAGTCGGAGACAGAGTTGCGCGATCTGTACGGGAAACCTTTCAAATGTTGTTTTCCTCTTTGACCTGCTGCAGGTGATGCACATGTGCGAAACATTTTAAATGCTATTTATTTATTAAATGCTATTTATTTATTATATTTATTTAAAGTGAACGTTTGCTAATTGGTTCCTAAAGCCCTACGATTTCACTTCAGCGTCTTCTAGTGACAATGTCTTACGAAACATTGTTTCATGTAACATGCTCGCATCAAGATATTGGTTGAGGAGTTGGGCTTGGAAGGGATTGGAACGTGCTGCATAGGAGATGCATGATGCACGAAAGAACGAAAGTTTACAATAGTTTAGCGTTGATACTCCAAAGTTTCAATACTACTGGCAAATGGAGAGTTTGCGAATCGGTGTACAACACGGGTCGAAGTCGTCCGCCACGGCTAAACATTGGGCGGCTACAAGGCGGTAGACTGGCCCAAGACTACGGGCAGCATGTGGAAGTGGCACTCCCAACGGAAGAGCAGCTAGGCGCAGCATCTCTTGAAGATGGCTGGAGAGATATTCGATCCGCCATTGGAAGCACCGCAACCGCTGCACTAGGCACGGTGGCTCCGGATCAGAGAAACGACTGGTATGACGGCGAATGTGAGCAGTTAGTTGAGGAGAAGAATGCAGCATGGGTGAGACTGCTGCAACATAGCACGAGGGCGAACGAGGCACGATATAAACGGGCGCGGAACAGACAAAACTGATTTTTCGGAGTCAAAAGTGCCAGCATGAAGCAACTGTACCGCGATAATAACGCAGGAAAGTTCTATGAGAAGTTAAACTGTTCACGTATGGGCCACGTGCCACAGCCCGATATGTGTAAGGACATAACGGGGAACCTTCTTGTAGGGATAACAATTTATATTTAAAACTAGCAGACCCGATGAACTTCGTTTCGACTAAAATTGATTTATTCTCTGATTAGATCTCGAATTATGAAGAAATTGATGTTTTAGTTGTATGGGAGCCCCCCCCCTGCAAAGGGGGGAGGGGTCTCGAACCATCTTAAAAACCTTCCCCATGGGGACTGCAATCCCAAAAACCTCTGCATACAAATTTTCACGCCGATCGGTTCTGTAGTTTCTGAGTCTATAAGGTTCAGACAGACAGAAATTTATTTTTATGTATATAGACTAGCTTTTTGTACCCGGCCTTGCTCGGAATAGCCAGTTTGGTTTGCAGTTTTCTTTTGCAATCGGACTGAATCAACAATTTGACGCCACAATGCACGGTTCGAGGCCTTATCTCTCACCTGGTCTGCGCATCTCGCACGCTGCGCTCCACGCCGTCTCGTATCTGCCGGATCGGAAGCGAACACCATCTTTTCAGGGTTGCTGTCCGGCATTCTTGCAACATGTCCTGCCCATCGTACCCTGCCGGCTTTAGCTACCTTCTGGATACTGGGTTCGCCGTAGAGTTGGGCGAGCTCATGGTTCATTCTTCGCCGTCACACACCGTCTTCTTGCACACCGCCAAAGATGGTCCTAAGCACCCGTCTCTCGAATACTCCGAGTGCTTGTAAGTCCTCCTCGAGCATTGTCCATGTTTCATGTCCGTAGAGGACAACCGGTCTTATAAGCGTCTTGTACATGACACATTTGGTGCGGTGGCGAATCTTTTTCGACCGCAGTTTCTTCTGGAGCCCGTAGTAGGCCCGACTTCCACAGATGATGCGCCTTCGTATTTCACGACTAACGTTGTTGTCAGCCGTTAGCAAGGATCCGAGGTAGACGAATTCCTCGACCACCTCGAAGGTATCCCCGTCTATCGTAACACTGCTTCCCAGGCGGGCCCTGTCGCGCTCTATTCCGCCCACAAGCATGTAATTTGTCTTTGACGCATTCACCACCAGTCCAATTTTTGTTGCTTCACGTTTCAAGCGGGTGTACAGTTCTGCCGCCTTTGCAAATGTTCGGCCGACAATGTCCATGTCATCCGCGAAGCAAATAAATTGACTGGATCTGTTTAAAATCGTACCCCGGCTGTTACACCCGGCTCTCCGCATGACACCTTCTAGCGCAATGTTGAACAACAGGCACGAAAGTCCATCACCTTGTCTTAGTCCCCGGCGCGATTCGAACGAACTGGAGTGTTAGCCCGAAATCTTCACACAGTTTTGCACACCATCCACCGTTGCTTTGATCAGTCTGGTAAGCTTCCCAGGGAAGCTGTTCTCGTCCATAATTTTCCATGGCTCTACGCGGTCTATACTGTCGTATGCCGCCTTGAAATCCACGAACAGATGGTGCGTTGGGACCTGGTATTCACGGCATTTTTGAAGGATTTGCCGTACAGTAAAGATTTGGTCCGTTGTCGAGCGGCCGTCAACGAAGCCGGCTTGATAACTTCTCACGAACTCGTTCACTAATGGTGACAGACGACGGAAGATGATCTGGGATATCACTTTGTAGGCGGCATTAAGGATGGTGATCGCTCGAAAGTTCTCACACTCCAGTTTGTCGCCTTTCTTGTAGATGGGGCATATAACCCCTTCCTTCCACTCCTCCGGTAGCTGTTCGGTTTCCCAGATTTTGACTATCAGTTTGTGCAGGCAAGTGGCCAGCTTTTCCGGGGCCATTTTGATGAGCTCAGCTCCGATACCATCCTTACCAGCTGCTTTTTTGATCTTCAGCTGTTGAATGGCATCCTTAACTTCCCTCAAGGTGGGGGCTGGTTGGCTTCCATCGTCCGCTGAACTGACGTAGTCATCTCCTCCGCTGCCTTGACTTTCACTGCCTGTACTCTCAGCGCCATTCAGATGTTCCTCGTAGTGCTGTTTCCACCTTTCGACCACCACACGTTCGTCCGTCAAGATGCTCCCATCCTTATCCCGGCACATTTCGGCTCGCGGCACGAAGCCTTTGCGGGATGCATTGAGCTTCTGATAGAACTTGCGTGTATCTTGAGAACGGCACAGCTGTTCCATCTCCTCGCACTCCGCTTCTTCCAGGCGGCGTTTCTTCTCCTGAAAAAGGCGGGTCTGCTGTCTCCACCTCCGTCTATAACATTCCACGTTCTGCCGGGTACCTTGCTGCAGCGCGACCGCCCGCGCTGCGTCCTTCTCCTCCAGAATCTGTCTGCAATCTTCGTTGAACCAATCGTTCCGTCGACTTCGACCCATATACCCGACGTTGTTCTCCGCTGCGTCGTTAATGGCTGCTTTGACTGTCAAGCCCGCAAGAGGGGCCCCATCGAACTCACCCTCTTCCGGAAACGCTGCCTCGAGATGCTGCGCGTATGCAGTGGCGACATCAGGTTGCTTCAGTCGCTCTAGGTAGTACCGCGGCTGTCGTCGGTATCGAACATTGTTGATGACGGATGGTTTTGGGCGCAGTTTAACCATCACCAGATAGTGGTCAGAGTCGATGTTAGCGCCACGATATGTCCTGACGTCGATAATGTCGGAGAAGTGCCGTCCATCAATCAGAACGTGGTCGATTTGTGATTCTGTCTGCAGTGGTGATCTCCAGGTGTACCGATACGGGAGGCTGTGTTGGAAGTAGGTGCTACGAATGGCCATATTCTTGGAGGCGGCGAAATCAATTAGTCGTAGGCCGTTTTCGTTCGTCAGCCGGTGAGTGCTGAACTTTCCAATAGTCGGTCTAAACTCCTCCTCTTGGCCAACCTGAGCGTTCAAATCTCCTATGATGATTTTGACGTCGTGGCTTGGGCAGCTGTCGTACACACGTTCCAGCTGCGCGTAGAATGTGTCCTTATCATCATCAGTGCTTCCGGAGTGTGGGCTATGGGCATTGATTATGCTGAAGTTGAAGAACCGGCCTTTGATCCTCAACCTGCACATTCTTTTATTGATCGGCCACCACCCGATCACGCGCCTTTGCATATCGCCCATCACTATGAAAGCTGTTCCCAACTCGTGTGTGTTGCCGCAGCTCTGTTAGATGGTATGATTACCTCTAAACGTTCGCACCATTGATCCCTTCCAACAAACCTTCTGCAGCGCTACGATGCCGAATCCACGGTCCTTGAGCACATCGGCGAGTATGCGTGTGCTCCCGATGAAGTTGAGAGATTTGCAGTTCCACGAACCGAGTTTCCAATCGCTAGTCCCTTTTCGTCGCAGTGGTCTTCGCCGATGGTTCCGGTCCGTACTCTCTTGTTGATTGTTCGTTGCTTATGATTTTTTAAAGGCTGGCTTGCAGGGCCTGACACCAAACCCCCTAAATTTCCGGAGGACCATTCCTCCTTATTTCCGGTGGACCATGGTGCACAGTTTCACTTAGAGTCCCTCGCTGGCACTCGGACGATGATCAGCTGCCCCTAACATGGAGAACAGACGCTGTTGTGAGGAACCACACCCTCCCCCCTTTCCAAAGAGCATACTTAACCTTCTTATCGTCATCTCCTTAAGATAAAGAGTGTGTGTTCCAAATTTGGTTGAAATCGGCCAAGGGGTTCAAAAGGTACACTGAGTTGATCAATAACTTAGCAATACCCCTCCCCCCACACCCTCACCCTTTTCCAAAGAGCACCCCTACTAGCAGTTCCAGGTCGCAGATGTTGTTGAAAAACCCGTTTAGATTCCACTGCAGTGCCACTGGTGCGCTGCTCTGTACGGTGTTGTTCTGGTACGGGACGTTGGTGGGTTGTTACCGGATGGAGAGGTCCGAGGAAACGTTGTGGGTGGCGTTGCTGGTTCGGAACCCGCAACCGGCAGAGATGGGGAGGGCGACGGGAAAAATGGGGTGATAGACCAGGTTTGTGGCGGGGGTGTGCTCTCGCCCAGAGCTCTTCCGGAGGCAGGTCCCTCGCCATGGTCGTCTGTGGTAGCCGTACTTACGTGGGAAGGACCGGGCAGGATGACGGCGTTGGGGCCGTATCTTCTCCGATGGAGTTTGTCATAGAGAGAGGCAGACGTTGATTCAACTCCGAGTGGAGGGAAGAAGGTTGCTTCGTCCGCAGTGGCGGCACTTTTACCTTTTACGAGGCAGACGTTGATTCAACTCCGAGTGGAGGGAAGAAGGTTGCTTCGTCCGCAGTGGCGGCACTTTTACCTTGCGCTTGACTGATGGAAGGTGTATTGCATCCCACGTCGTCCGTCGGGGGATAGAACTTCGTCCCGAGAACGCCAACTGTTCTGCGCTTGACTCCATCGGTGTCCCTCGCAGATCTTGTCTTGTCCTGACGGAGCCCCGGCTACTCGGATGCTCAACTGTGGCCATTATATTGATGGTGCTGGGTGTTGGTGGTCGTGGAGTGACGATGGGTGGGCTTTCTTGTTCTTGGTCGGTGTTGGTCTCGACTTGGGTGTTGCTGGTTGAGACGAGTGGGATGCGTGGTGGGGAAAGGGAAAAAGTTTGAGTAACTAGTACTCGTCTGTGAGGCTCAGGTTGCTCCTTAATGTTGGAATTAGCGGGCGCCTGCTTCTTATCATACACTGTACACTACCTAATATTCCAACAAAAAGCTGGTCCGTGGTGGAGCGTTCGCCCATAAAACCCGCCTGGTACTGCCCCACGAACTCCCTTGCAATTGGTGCTAGTCGACGGCATAAAATTTAGGAGAGTACCTTGTAGGCGGCGTTCAGCAATGTGATTGCGCGGTAGTTGCTACAATCCAGCTTATCGCCCTTTTTGTAGATGGGACACACGACACCTTCCATCCACTCCTGCGGCAAAACTTCCTCCTCCCAAATCTTGGTAATGACCCAGTACAGCGCTCTAGCCAGTGCCTCCTGGTAGTTGGTCAACCCCAGGGGCTTTGTTGTTCTTTAGCCGGCCAATCTCCTCCTGGACTTCCTGGAGATCCGGAGCCGGTAAAATTATGTCCTGCGCGCGTTCTCCTAGGTCCATCACCATACCGCCCAACTAACAATTTTGGTGCTAAAAGCTTCAACTTCTAGCCTTTGGCTGTATAATATTTGAATAAAAGCAGCCAATGCTGAATAAAAGGAAAGCCTCCGCAAATAATCCCTTAAACTTCAACTCGACTATTACCCAAATATCTATCAGCTAGTCAGTTTGTATCAAATATATTTCATCTTTTATCGTTTATGCAGCGTTCGTATATTCATAAAACAGCTCTGTCTGAATTAGCAACAAAGCTCATCGGTTAAGAGCTCATGTATGTAATTGAGTTGCTTGTTAGCAACTTCCCATATTACGGTGAGTAGCATTCAAAATGAAAACGTTTTCGCTGTTGTTATAGCACTAACAATATAGCGTAATGGCGCTATAAATGAACTAACGAAGCTTCCAGGCAACTTCTGTATCTTTGAAGATTACACAACGTTTAAGTAAACCTTATACTGCTTCTTTTAATAGCTTATCAGTATGGAACGTCAAAACCGCAATGTTTACATTTGATTTTTGTTGCCGGAGCTGTGTATAAGCTATTGATTTCTTTAATACAGCTACAAAGGTTTTCACCTGCTCTTATAGCAACTGACAAAGCGCTGTCATTAATGCTAGCAGATAGTGTAAGAGAACAAGCCATTTAGAAGCGATATTTCTGTTGACGGCTACTGTTAAACGATTAGCAGTAGAGTAGCATCTATACAGATCGAGAAAATGTTGCCTAAAAACAATTTCAGCGATTGATGATGCATAAAAGTTAGCCAACAGAACATGCTGATAAATGTATGAATAATGGTTGAAATAATGCTGAAAGCATAATTTTTAAGCTTATGTGCTAAAAGCAGCATGTAGGCCTCTTTCTAACGTTTATACAGCATGAATCCGAAAATAGCGTTAGCAAAATAACCTATAGGGTATGCGAAGAAGCACATCCATAATTTTCTTTGTTATTTACATATGTCAAAGTGACGGTGATGACAAAGCAGCGGCCATTGAATCAGGAGATCAGGAGTTTGAATCTAGGTAGCAACAAAATTAATATTGCAGTTTTCACAAAAAAAACATTAAATAAACTCCGGAATTTACTCTCCTCTCAAATAATATTTAATCAAGTTGAATTCAGTGGCTGTATAAAACTTATTTAACAGATTCAAAACATCTGAATAAGTGCCATTGAAGCGAATTATATTACTAAATGGTTTAGTAAAGATTGAGAAAAAAATGTGTAACATGCTGTAAAATAGTTGTGCCGGCACGTCAAAAACAGCTGAATAGATTCGCCAGATTTGCTGGTAAAGGAATTGAATAGAAGTTCTTGATCATATGTATAGCACATATATTCAGCTTGAAGCCGTATAAACGAGTTGAAATAACATTTACATTGATATTAAATGTTAGTTGGGCGCCATCTTCGTCTGCCACATCGCCATTCAGTTGCTCTTCGTAGTGCTGCCGCCAACTTTGGATCACCTCACGCTCGTTCGTAAGAAGGTTCCCGTTTATGTCCTTACACATATCAGGCTGTGGCACGTGGCTCTTACGTGAACGGTTCAACTTCTCATAGATCTCTCGTGTGTTATTAGCGCGGTACAGTTGCTCCGTCTCTTTATGGTCTCGATCTTCCTGCTGGCGCATTTTCCTCCGGAAAATCGAGTTTTGTCTGTTCCGCGCCCGTTTGTATCATGCCTCGTTCGCCCTCGTGCGGTGTTGCAGTAATCTCGCCCAAGCTGCATTCTTCTCTTCTACTGACTGCTCACATTCGCCGTCATACCAGTCGTTTCTCTGATCCGGGGGCACCATGCCAAGTGCAGTGGTTGCGGTGCTACCAATGGCAGATCGAATATCTCTCCAGCCATCTGGAGAGCTGCGCCTAGCTACTCTTCCGTTGGGAGTGCCTTTTCCAGCTGCTGCGCGTATTCTTGAGCTAGTCTACCGTCTTGTAGCCGCCCAATATGAAGCCGTTGTACACCGTCGAGAGTTTTGAGCGCAGGCATACTGCAACGAGGTAGTGGTCGGATTCAATATTCGCACTGCGGTAAGTGCGGCCGTTCATGATGTCGGAGAAGAATTCACCGTCGATTAGAACGTGGTCGATTTGGTTTTCCGTTTCTTGCTTAGGTGATCTCCATGTGGCCCATGTGTCTCCACATCCTTGCGTTGATTGGCTGCCACCTAATCACACGATGGCGCATCTTACCCAGCACTATGAAGCCGGTTCCCAGCACGTTGGTGGTGCCACAGCTTTGGTAGAAGGTAGCCGCTCGATGCCCGCTTTTCCACACTTTCTGTCCTGTCCAGCAAATCTCCTGCAGCGCCACGACGTCGAAGTTGCGGGGATGTAATTCATCGTAGATCATCCTGTCGCAACCAGCGAAACCTAGCGACTTGCAGTTCCATGTTCCAAGCTTCCAATCGTGATCCTTTATTCGTTGCCTAGGTATTTGTCGATTTGATACTGCCAGTGACGCCCCTACGCCTGGGCAGTGGACGTCCGCACGCTAACGTCCCTAACTAGCTCACCTCCTATTATGGGATTCTCAGGGTCGGCGACTGCTTGCTTCGGGTGAACACACTTACCTTACCCAACGAAACTGAGGTAGACAATACAAAAGATAGGCTGACCCACTGAAAGGGAAATCAAGGCAGTCATAAAAAGATTAAACGGTACAATACAAGAAATTAGGCTTAAACATATTTATTTATAAAAGTAATCCACAGTAAGAAAAAAAAAGAATCGTTGCGGCCGTGCACGTGCATATTGAGAGAGAAGGAGAGGAACACATTGGTTACTTGCCCAACGGTCTGCTTCACACATCTGATCCACAATCGCAACTTGAAGCACTCCGTCGTGGGCAGTCGGACTTCGGGTAGTCCCTCTGGATCATGGATGACGATCGGCTGTTCCGAGTTCCTTGGTGGTTCGTAACAGGGTGTTCTGCTGTCGATTTGCGGAGGGATGTTGGTTTTCGGAGCTTGAACCTTCGTCGACGTCTCAGCGCCCGCAGACGGGGAGGTGACTCATAAGATGTTGAGCGGCGGCAAGCGGGGCATGCCCTCGGACCTCACCGTCGCCCTCACCGCCAAAACGTTCGTCACCGTACCCTCGTGGCGTGTGATTCAGCGATAGCGTTACTCACTGACCACCGGTACTGAGCTCGCCGACCTGAGGATGAGGATCAGACACTTTCTGCCCTTCTTTCGTTTTCCTCCAGTCAGCTCTCCCGTTTTCTTTCTTCCTCACTCTTTCCTTCTTCTCTTATCTCTCTCTTCTCTCCTCTTTCTCTTTCTTATTACCGGAACTGTCATTAAAGGCAAGGATGCCACTCTCGTAGATATATATACACGGAACCGCGAAACAACTCACTTTATGGTTCCTTTCACTCAAATCCGCCCTTGCGTGGAAGAAGCCAAAAATAAGTATAAGGCGAAAAAATCCGGTGAGTACTTTGCCTTTACTCCCGTGTTGAATTTTCACTATGAAGTTTCACCAACTCAAATTTATGTTATTTTCACTCACCCGAGACTATGGTGAAAACAACCCAAATTTGGCTTCTTCCACGGAACAGCACACGTTGGGTCGATGCAGCTCTTTTTGTTTATAATAACATTCATGAGAGGGAGTGAGAAAACTACTTACTTTTGAGTTAAAATTTTGAACTTCGTACTCAAAGCTGAGTTCTTTAAACTTTTTTTTTAGGTTCTTTATTTTTTCTGTGTAGGTTACAATTTGTTTTTAAGATGTGAGACGTACTCATTCCTACACTGAGCCAAAATATCATCCTGAATTTGACGGAAAATTGATTCACTCCAGCCCCACAACGATCATCATTCATATTGCGGATGATTCTCATCCGACTGCTACCAATACGGGATGACCAGTTTCAAATGAAAGTCATCCAATAACCATATGCCTTTACGATCAAAACATAGATGAATTGTTAAATTACTATCGAATGAATTTGTTACAGTAATCAAACGATCGGAATTTGTTCTTGTGGTAGATAACTTCGGAGCTACCACTTATCATCCGGTTTGGATCGGCATCCATCCGCTTTTGTCGGTGCAGGATTATGGTTGACTCACTCTGGATTCTGAAAATAATATGATACCTGCTAATAACACAAATTTCCTTAGAGATAGTTCCTCACTTTATCTTACCAGCACGGCAATTCCTATAATCGCGAATTTTCTCCACTAACGGTCAAAATTAGGACGCCATTGTAAGATGACCGCGGCTTGTGAACAGATGACTTTCAAAACCATTAGCATAATTGGAGCACAGAAAATTCTACCAAAAGTGGATGATTATCGTAATAGGGCTTGGGGGATTAAGTTTTCATTTGCATTTAGAACGACAATCTGACGCACAAGAAAAATACTGCAAGTATATGGCAACGTTTTCTGTAACCGAAATATAAACATCACAAAAGTTGATGAAATTCATCCGATAGCTTGTCGATACTGCATTCATTTGTTTTCATCATATGAAAAAGGAAGGAAGCCTTTTGCAAGCGCAGGAAATGACAAATCATTCATTTGGATGATGATGTTTGGGTTCAGTGTATCGCGGACGTAGCAAGGGATATTACACGGAAAATTTTAAATTTAATTACATCGTTACAAAGCTCCTATCCATCAAAGCTAACTATCTATTGCCACTTGACTTCCATAACGTGGGTTTAATTAAATTGGTTTCGATTGGTCGGTAACAGATTATATCGAGTCGCATTATATCTTATATTGTTCGTATTTATTGGTTTTCCAGGCGGCTTATTGGGCCTGCGCAAACCTCCTGTCTCGTCGGAGGGCTATTTAGCGTCCCACCTAACACCAGGACTTGGGCTTGTGCGCTTTGAGCGGCACACGGTCGCTTTGGTGAGGCCTACTTGCGGCCCACTGTCAAACCCCACCACATCCTAGGCAAGCCCCACAATTCGCAGATGGCCTGGGAGGGATCGTCAAGCCCTTGGACATTGTTCATGCTGCCTGATTTTTTATCTGATTTAGATAAAAAATTTCAACCATTTTATCTACGCATACATTGAAGGAAGGGATGAATATTGAAATGCATTAAAAACAACCGAGCCAACAATTTTATTTCCTTTGAAATTTTCGAATGTAGTCATCTAATCCATAATGTACGCTCAATTTTGAGAGTGACTGTACACTGATTTTATCGTTTTCTAAAGAGTATCCCTCCCCTTTTCCAATGACGCTCCCACCCCCTTTGCTATCTTTCCCTAAGGATAGAGAATGCGGTTTCCAATTTTGGTTGGAATCGGTCAGATTGGTTTTTATATATAGAGATAATAATATAATATAATAGTAGATAATAATAATAATTGACATCATATTTTGTTTTAAACGTAATCTCAACAGTAGAAATTAATATTAAAATTTGTTCTCATTTTGTTAACCGACTTTTCCAGGGTTTTTTTTTCTACCCTTGCCAAGAATCCCTGCCGTTACCTATTATTTATTGTAGCAATGTTTGTTTAACCTCTTCCGGTACTTACTGGAAATTAATCAATAATGTTTAAACCTGTTAAAAAAATCAATTGTTGTACGAGAAAGACAATAAAACAATTGAAATCTGATATGATATGCCCAATGTGATTTCCACAAGGAAGACGAGTTGTAATAATTGTCCTTAACTTTGGATCGAATGTGAGCGACTTCCACACCAACCATTAGATAATCGCAAACGTATATCTCATTCGCAGATCAATGACCACATTTTACCAAGTGGCAGGTTCTGTGCATCCGAGGCAGTCTATGAGAGGCGCTATGCCTTCTGAAGTAAAGCCATAAAGGCATATGGGCCTTGCTTCTACCAAGTGTGGGGAGGCAGACAGTTGCTCTGCTCTGACTAGCCAATAAACCTGCTGCATAGTGCTCAGTGCTTAGTCGCCAACAGCTGTGTAACACGTAGCAGCATTGGTTTTCCTCTTGATTAGTTGAAATATTTTCCTCGAATGGTCCAACAACATAAGAGGATACTGCAGCAGCACGGTTCTCAATTGAGAAAAACTCCTCAGCAACGGCTCCATTATGGTAGAACCAGTTTCGATCCCTTCTTGGGGAATTAGACGAAATCCAACTTTGTAGCGCAATCTGGCACGCAGAGGAGGTCTTTAAAAGAAAGCCAGCCTTGCGAGGACGCGTGTTAGTTCTTAGCGGACCGTTAAACTGGTTAGTAGTAAAATCACGCGCGCGGAATACTTTCATTGCCACCTCGTCGTACACGTGCTCTGGGGGCAATGTTACGGTTAATTACGGCCATAGTGCCGCTGTTGATTTTATTGATTCGAATTCGCGGTTCGGAGATCCTGAACGATGCCCATATTTATAGATCGTTCGCGGCGAGCGAGATTGTTCCGGATGTAGTGGACGAAGCACCGGACTGTTGGCTTCGAGTTGCATACAAAAGTGGCCAAGAAGTGGAAGGCGGCAATCGATTAACACCGACACAAACCAGAAGCATTCCATCGCTCACGTTCAACGCTAACGAGCGGTCGTTCTATACATTGATCATGGCCGATCCCGACACTCCAAGTCGCGATGACCCGAGGGATAAAGAATTCGTGCACTGGGTCGTGGGCAACATCCAAGGCAACGATGTTGATCGTGCCGAGACCTTGGTCGAGTATATTGGGTCCGTTCCACCCAAGGGAAGTGGCCTCCATCGGTATGTGTTCCTACTGTACGAGCACGGAACTCGGCTGAACTTCACGTCGGAGGCCCGTCTTTCGAGCCGTTGTCGTAATCCCCGGCGGTACTTCTCTACGAGGAATTTCGCCCAAAAATATGGACTGACAAATTTGTGGGCAGGGAATTTTTTCCAAGCACAGTACGATGACTACGTCGCGCAACTGCAGGGACAACTGTCCGAATGTACTGAGTATATCGAGAAAATTGTTTTCTATGTGTGATTGAACGATTGATTTTTTTTGTCTGTGATTTATGTGCTTTTCAGGTACGTCAGCCGATCTGAATGGCCCGAGGAATGGAACCGCGTTCGGCGGTTAAGTGATCCTTGATTGTTAAATTGTTATAAGTGTAGTTAATAAAGTGAAATTTAATATAATACCTATGCTTCCTGTTGATTTCATTGTGCTACCAAATACATATGTTATATATATTCGTGTAGGCGTAGGGTGTTTCTCCGAATAGCTCTGGGGGGGATTTATGTCCAAAACCACCCCCGAGGCTACGCCACTGACCGAAATAATATACACTTGCGTCCATACGGGTTAAAGGTAACTTTATTTTATCATGAAAAGAGTTCTTACAAAAATGGTGTATTCTACATGACATGTGTGATTGCAAATATATGTGTATTTGAATTTAGGCATCTTACGGTATATCTGGGGGACATGAGCCGAAGTAAACCGATGCGCACAGGGGAAAACCGATTTCAAAGGTGGAAAAATGGTACTTTCTTTACGTACAACTTCGAAACGGAATTTTCCAAGGAATTCAGTGAGTGCTGTTTCATAGACGTGGAACACTTCTGTATTGAGCTCGTTTTGTCCCAATGCCGTATGAATCACGACTTTTCATATCTTTTGTCATTTTATCTTTAAGATATTGTTCTAATATTGGTTTTATCTCTTAACTGTGGATCCATAGAAACGTATTAAACAAATTTTGCTGCTGAATTTGGAAATTTTAGGGATTTCAGAATGCAATCGACAGACCAATATTAAATCTTTTGGTTAAAGTTTTGTTATAAATTGTGAAAAATAAAAAAGACAGATTTTTTGCCAACTGTGTAGGACAACTCTGTAGGGGGTGATGGGAGATACTCGTTTTTCCTACCTGTTTGCCCAAATTTCCATATGATATGATATAGTTCTAATGAACTTAGTTCATTGATTCTGAGCTATGAATTAATGTAGTAATGTTAATTAAATTGATATTTGCTTATTATATTATGAAAACATTATGGACGAGAACAGCTTCCCAGACTGATCAAAGCAACGGTGGATGGTGTGCAAAACTGTGTGAAGATTTCAGGCGAACACTAAAGTTCGTTCGAATCGCGCCGGGGCTAAGACAAGGTGATGGACTTTCGTGCCTGTTGTTCAACATTGCGCTAGAAGGTGTCTGCGGAGAGCCGGGTGTAACAGCCGGGGTACGACTTTCAACAGATCCAGTCAATTTATTTGTTTCGCGGATGACGTGGACATTGTCGGCCGAACATTTGCAAAGGTGGCAGAACTGTACACCCGCCTGAAACGTGAATCAACAAAAGTTGGACTGGTGGTGAATGCGTCAAAGACAAAGTACATGCTTGTGGGTGGAACCGAGCGTGACAGGGCCCGCCTGGGAAGCAGTGTTGCGATAGACGGGATACCTTCGAGGTGGTCGAGGAATTCGTCTACCTCGGATCCTCGCTAACGGTCGATAACAATGTTAGTCGTGAAATACGAAGGCGCATCATCTGTGGAAGTCGTGCCTACTACGGGCTCCAGAAGAAACTGCGGATTCGCCACCGCACCAAATGTGTCATGTACAAGACGCCAATAAGACCGGTTGACCTCTACGGACATGAAACATGGACAATGCTAGAGGAGGACTACCAAGCACTATACTCCAAGTGCGAGAGACGGGTGCTTTTGCGGTGTGCAAGAAGACGGTGTGTGGCGGCGAAGAATGAACCATGAGCTCGCCCAGCTCTACGGCGAACCCAGTATCCAGAAGGTAGCTAAAGCCGGAAGGGTACGATGTTTAGGGCATGTTGCAAGAATGCCGACTTGGCGAGCATGGGGCGTATTCGAGGATGGAGAGATGCGGCCTCGAACCGTGTATTGTGGCGTCAAATTGTTGATTCAGTGTTATCTGTTTAGATGTAGACTAAATAAATGAAATGAATCCTTTCATGACTGCCTTTCATGGGAAATTGATCAAAGAACTCACGACTCTTTCATTTGGTTGCCTGAAATAGAAAAAGACACTTTCCTCTACACTATGACGATCATGACCTTTTCCAGCATTGCTAGTGACTTGCTCCCGGAGTTACTTCGGGGTGTACTGGGGAAGGGATTTTTAATCATTCCTGAATCGGCTGTAAAATAGAAATACAAATATGGTTCGCGTTACACCACTCAGAGCAGCAGGGACTATCTCCAAGGGCTTTACGATCTCTTCTCATCGCCTTTGCGAGTTAGGGGGCTGCCAAGGACGTGGTGAGGCTTGACAGTGGCCTTTGTTAAACCTCTACAAAAAGCTGCATGTGTCCGCAAACAGGCCCTATCAAAGCGACCGTGTGCCGCTCAACGCGTACAGGAGCCCGGGGAGTACCAATTGGCCCATCAGGATCAAAGTCAGTGAAATCCTGATTATGGCATTCTGGCCGCGTGTTAACGGACCTTGTCTTGGATATCGTTATATTGTGAAAGCGAGGGCTGGCAGTCTGACATTCTACTCTCTTAGGAGAGCCGGGTGACACTGACTCGAAACGGCGAGTGAGTTATAATGCCTAGGCTGTCTTCCGTCCCCTAAAACCGGGGCGGGCCTTGTAGCACGCTGTCCAATCCTACCATGAAGCTTTGCCTGCAGGGCGGGAGTAGGCTCAGATGCTCTTTCCTGACTTGCGCTGATATGGCTCAGAACACGTAAGTGTCAACCCTTGCATGAGCTCCCATGAGGGCCTACTACGGGCTCCAGAAGAAACTGCGGTCGAAAAAGATTCGCCACCGCACCAAATGTGTCATGTACAAGACGCTTATAGGACCGGTTGTCCTCTACGGACATGAAACATGGACAATGCTCGAGGAGGACTTGCAAGCACTCGGAGTATTCGAGAAACGGGTGCTTATGACCATCTTTGACAGTGTGCAAGAGTACGGTGTATGGCTGCAAAGGATGAACCACGAGCTCGCCCAGCTCTACGGTGAACCCAGCATCCAGAAGGTAGCTAAAGCCGGAAGGGTACGATGGGCAGGGCATGTTGTAAGAATGCCGAACAGCAACCCTGCGAAGATGGTGTTCGCTTCCGATGCGGGTGGTATGAGAAGGCGTGAAGCGCAGCGAGCGAGGTGGGCAGACCAGATACAGAATGACTTGGCGAGCGTGGGGCGTATCCGAGGATGGAGAGATGCGGCCTCGAACCGTGCATTGTGGCGTCAAATTGTTGATTCAGTGTTATCTGTTTAGATGTTAACTAAATAAATGAATTAATGAATGAGCTCCCTGCATGCCGTAAGGCGTGGAAAGATAACCATGGGATCATTAAAGGCGACTACTCCAGTAGGATTCGACGATAGCCACAAAGGGGACCCAATGCGTTAGGCATGGAGGTTGTAAACCCCTTTGCCAAAGATATTTGGCGAGGTCTCCTCCCAGGGAGGCGGAGAGTGAAGTGACGGAGGCTGCAGCTAGCTGCAGTCTCCCGAGCAGTTATGGGGCATAGCCCTATCAGTAAGCGCAGCGGGCCCCTACCCGGGATGCGGGTGGTCGCCGAGCAACTCGATGATATCATCGAGTTCGCTAGCGCAAGGCAGAACATCAGTAAGGAACTGAAACAGAACCTTCGGATGCTCCGCCAGGCTGGTCGAAGGGGTCGAGCGTTACTAGAGGCGCTAGCGAAGCTTGACGCAGTGATAGTCAATGATGGTTCCGCTAGCACGTTCAGAAAGAATGGGGTCGAGTCATGGATTGACGTAACGTTTGTCAGTCCTGGTCTGGCACCAGACATAGACTGAAGGATGGATGAGGGTTACACCCATAGTGATCATCTAGCAATTCGCTTTAAGATCAACTATGGCGTGTAACATTCGAGGTCTGGAGATCCCTGTCAGGTCCGTGGGTGAAGAACCAATCACTTCGACAGCGAAGTTTTCACCGCGGCCCTGGGACTGGAAGCCAACACTGATGGTCTAAGCGGGGATGCGTTGGTAGCTGTCCTAACTCACGCTCCTCTAATGTGAAAGTGTACTATACACATGTGGAAGTGTTGGCTTGAGAAATGGATTGCGAGTGATTTAACTATGCGTCCAATTTGAGAATCTCGAGCTCATTCAGTAGCCGCTAGGTTGCGAAGGCCGACGGAGGTCCTTCGTAGATTAGTTGGTTAAAGCGCCAGTCTAGCGTACTGTAGGGCCATGGGTTCGAGTTCCATCGAAGGGAAAGTGGTTACTCCAATACATTTTCAAAATCAATATCTTCCACATAATGTAGATATTCACATATGAGCTTTCACCAGCCACTCAGCCACTCGATACGGAGGCAACACACAACTGTCATTTTTATTTTTTACGCATGCTGCGACGCAGCAAAACTAAATCAACAAAAATGACAGTTGTGCGCCGCCTCCGTATCGAGTGGTGTTCCCCCGAAAACGCGAGCACTTTGAAACTTGGATTCCTCCTTCTATTTTCAGCCTTTCTTTTACACTACATTCTGCCATGTCTTTGAAATCTTCTTTCGCCTTTTCACCACTTTTCCTCCGGAAAAGTTCGGGCTCTGAAATTGCAATTTTACCACGCACTTGGCTTTCGAACCATTCTATGAAAGGACTGATTGATCCTTTAGGATCCATTACGGCAGAAAACGGCTGAAAAATAAGAACTTAAACCTGGGCAGACCTTAAATATAGCTCACTCAGTGGCGTAGCCACGGGGGTGGTTTTGGGCATAAAACCCCCCCCAAAGACAAAATTTTTAGAAAACCCCCCCAGACCAATTTTCTGGCTACGCCACTGGCTCACATACTTCACACCAAACACCGGAGAACAGCGCACCAAAGTTTAGGACTACGACCTACCCGGAAGCGTCTTCTTCCCATTAGGCGGGCCCCAGTAACACCCGTGATTGTTTGTGAAAGTGTCATTCCCTCTTCCCTTTATTTTCATTTTATCGTTTATTTTATCAGGTTTTACAATTAGTTTGCATTTTTAGTTGTTAGGTTAATCTATAAAAATAGATAAATAAAATATAGATAAATCAACTGGCGAGCCCTAAGTTGGCACGCAAGGGGAGTTCATCCGGCGAATATGTATTAGAGTGGGGCGCAGTTGTATGGAAAAACGCAAACTTCGTCCGATCAAGTGAGATCAAGGTTTTTCTGAATCGTTTTGGGACCCCAATCAACTGTGCAAAATATGGGCTCGATTGGTTGCAACCTCGCATGCCGCATCGCGTTCTAAATTTACATGGAAATTAGTATGGGAAAACGTACTTTTTTACATTTTTGCTCTTAGCGGCTTCAATTTATCATCAATCCCGTGACTCAATACGTTAGCATCTAGTCTGCAAGATGCCGAAAGACTTTGCCGAAGAAGGTACATAGCTGGAAGGTCTACAAAAAAAGTTATTACGTTTCGAAAATTGATTGTGTAAACCATATGCAAGAAATCAATGTTTCTGCCAGCACTACCGGACAACCTATGGTTCTCGAAGGGCAAAACCCATCTTCCTTCTCGTCGAATTTTTTTCTATGTGAAATGATTCCGGATAGCTCCCATTAGCTCTAAAGCCCAATAAGATCAATTATTTTGAAATAACACTCAGTTAAATTATTGGTCTACGTAGTATGGCAGTGCTGGCAGAATAAACGATTTTTTGCATATGGTTTGAACACTCAATGTTTTTTCTTTTTTCGTGGACGTTCCAGCAGAGTGCCTTCTTCAGCAAAGTTTTTCGCACCTTTGGGCTATACTTTAACGCAATGTGCCACTTGGTTTACGATGAACTGAAGCCTCTAGTAGTAGAAATGCAAAAATATACGTTCTCCCATACTAATTTCCATACAAACTTCAAACGCGATGCGGAAAGCGAGAAAGCAACCAATCGGTCCCAAATTCTGCACAGTTGTTCAGGACCCAGAATGGCTTCGAAAAACTATTGATTTGAAAAAATGACCATGACGCCCCACTCTAATATGTATCGTGGCAGAACCCTTGGTTGGACCGCGGAGGGAGTTCTTCAAGCTCCTATGAACTTAATTAATAAATAAATAAAAACACCTTAATAAAGAAAAATAGCATCAAAGCGTAGTTTGAAGCTTCGTAGTAGAGCCGTAATAGACGACAAGCTGACCTTCGCCAGCCATGTCGATTATGCGTGCAAAAGGGCTTCCACTGCTGTTGCGATATTATTGATGATGATGTCCAATACTTCCAAGTTGTTTGCCAGTAGGCTACTGGCAGGCGTTGCCGTATCTATTCTTAGGTACGGCGGCCCGTCCTGGGCGGGAGTTACCTGCGGAAGCTGGAGAGTACGTACCGCTTAATGTGTCTCAGAGTGATATCTGCCTACCACACGGTATCACTCGATGCAGCCTGCGTGATAGCGAGCATGATGCCAGTCAGGCTGGTCATCCGGGAAGATAAGAAGTGTTTCGAGTTACGTTGTACCAGAAGAGCCCGCAAACGCATCAGGGTGACCTCGGTTGCCAAATGGCAGCGTGAGTGGGATAACACTTGTAAATGTAGGTGGACCCACCGGCTAATGCCTAACATATCTAGCTGGGTGGGGAGGCTCCATGGGGAAGTACACATCAATCTAAAACCATTCCTGTCAGGCCATGGCTGCTTTCGGCAGTACCTCCACAGGTTTGGGCACGCGGAGGGCCCCGTCTCTACTGACTACCCAGGCGTTGATGAAACTGCAGAACACATACTGTTCGTATGTCATCGTTTCGACGTCGAAAGAAGAGCTATGCTAGACTTTTGCGGTCGGGAACCGTGTTTGTGCCAAGCGTTGGACAGGTGGGACGCAGTTTTGACTGCAACCACTCAGAGTGCCTGCAGTTTGTAGAGAATCTGGCGCGCCGAGCAGCAGTCCACAAGCCTGACTAACTGGTGATTGATAAGGGTGCTATAGCGGGTGAGACGTCTCACTTCTCACTACTAATTTCCCACTTCTCACTGTGAAAAGTAAGTATTGCGAAGTGAGAAGTGAGACGTCTCACTACTCACTTCTTATTTTTCATATTGAGTAGTGAGAAATTAGAAGTGAGAAGTGAGACGTCTCCATTGTCACTCGTCATTTCTCACTCCTCGCTGTAGATAGTGAGAAGCGCGAAATTAGTAGTGACACGTCTCACTATCCACTTCGCAATACTCACTTTTTACAGTGACGTCTCACTTCTCACTCCTGATTCCCCACTTCTTGCTTAGTTAGGCTCGTATGGCATGTTTGAAGTGAGAACCTAAGTAAGTCCCACATGGTGTGTCAGAGCGTGTGTCAGTAGGAGTTGCCACTGCTACAGTGTTGTAACATGATCACTTTTGTATATATTATTTTTAGATTTAAATGTATATTATTTGCTATTATTATAAATATATTAAATTATTATCATATTTTGGATGCTTCAATGTTAATTTATTCTTCGTGTTTAATTTGTTTATCATCATTTTAATACTCGTTTAATGTTAATTACACTCAATTCCTATAGTTCACTTAAAATATATTGCAGTAATAAATGTCACCATTCCGAATAAAATGCACCCCTACTTAAATCCGCATAATTGGCATACAAGAATGTCGCCTTAAAAAAGTATAACAGTCAAGCCATCGTTTCCAAGCCACCGCCAAAACCGATGTAGCTCGAAAAGTCCAAAGTTCAATCCCGAACCATTCTCTCTTTTTTAACTGGTACGCACGCATGTGCGATGCTGATGAGGGGAATTATCTAGACGGCATAGGTGTGAAAGAGATGTAGCTTCAGGTAACACGATGGAAAGGTTGATGAGAGTTGATTGTTCGAAAAGGTCGTTGAATCACTTGGTGATTTGACGCAATTCCGGCCACGAAGACCGTGATAGTCGCATTTAATCTGAGGACTTTTTGGACTTCTACTTGTTCACTTTGACTTGAACTGTGGAAGAGGCGAGAGTGCGAGTAGTTAGTACTTATATGTACTTAGTGTCTCGGTGTGTTTAATTTGGTCCGTAGCTTTTTGTGTGTAGAAAAGGTAAATTCATTGTGATGTTTGTGTGGAGATTTTTAACTGATTGCGTCGAAACAGCCGTTTGACGGCTTCTAGTCTAGGATCGGTTCTATCGATATCCAGGCCAACTCGGCACACCGCAACTTTTCGCCAAGCGCTCTCGACCCCACGCTTCACCATCAAGGGTCCCGGATCGGAGCAGATCTCGGATGGGAGGTTCGATTTTCCGGCAGAGCAAAGGTTTTTTTTTGTAAACCCCAACCCGTGGAAACTGTCCACGAAATCGACGTCCCCGCGTCAAATGCGAGCGACATACTCCGTTGTCGGCGTGATTCGCAGTACCAGCACAGAAGCTGTCCATCTGGGAATTTCCGTGCGCAGTCCATCATCATCGTACCGGCCACCATCGGTCGGTATAGGACCACTTGCCGGCCTGTAAACAGCAAAGACTATGGTACCGTGAGTAGAACAAAACAAGCATGCATGCATATCTAGCCTAGGCTAGCCATCGTTAGAACCAGAAGTAGAAAACCGCACACAATTAGGAAGCTAGGAAGTGAAAGATGAAAGAAGGAAGTAAAGAGTAGAGAGTGAGGAAGGAACAAATATGAATAAAACCCTAGGGTAATTGAATCCGCAATAAATGTATATCTGTCTTGTTTCCGTTGAATAAATGCGTTTTCGTTAAGTAAAGCTTCTAAAAACTGTGGTAAAATGTACCGCCGGGGCAAAACGAACTTTTTGGCTTTTTTTGGTGGTGTTTAACACATACTTTCAAGAATGTTTACTGCTAGATTCGTAGTTCGAGATCCGCAGTACATGCGCTGTAGTAAGCACTCTTGAAAATCTGCCGAAAATGTACTTAAAACGCCAAAGGGTCGTTTTGCCCCGGGGGTGCATTTTACCACTGTTTTTAGAAGCTTTACTAAGACGTACCCGGATGGGCGAGATGATCCTCGAGCTAAAGCGGGGCGTCTCGCAGAAGGGCGTCGCCTACAAGAAGTTGGCGGAGGAAGTCCTAGGCGAGACGGTCAAGGTGAGGGCTCTCACTACGGAGGTGAATCTAAGGGTTAAAGACCTGGACGAGATCACCGAAGTCGAAGAGCTCGTCACGGCACTACGGCGACAGTGTGAAGTGGAGACGCCCACCGCAGCCGTTCGGCTAAGGAAAGGTCCGGTAGGGACGCAGGTAGCATTGGTTCGGCTATCTGCAGCGGACGCCTCCAAGGTAGTCAAGTTAGGGAGCGTCAAGGTGGGATGGTCGGTATGCCCTGTGCGCATATACGGGCAACCCGAAGTTTGCTTCAAGTGCCTGGAACCGGGGCACAAGCAATGGGACTGCAAAGGCCCTGACAGAAGCAATCTCTGCCGGCGCTGCCGATTGGAGGGACATAAGGCACAATGCTGCACGAACCCTCCCAATTGTTTGATTTGTTCCAGCAAAGCTGTGAACAGCAAGCACCCCATGGGGGGTTCGATGTGCCCGGCGTTTAAGCGTGCTGCAAAATCAAAGTGCAGGTAACGCAGCTGGCTTGCTCGGCCTCGCCCGAGTGTTTGGTGTGCGCAGGTTTAGAGGAAACGGCGGAACACGTGTTGTTCGTGTGATCACGTTTTCGCGCAATGCGTGACCACATGCTTGCCACATGTGGTCTGGACACTACCCCGGACAACCTAGTTCGGAGGATGTGTAAAGATGAAATTGGCTGGAACGCCACTTTATCGGCTATCGCCCAAATCGTCTCGGAGCTACACAGAAGGTGGTGCGTGGACTCAAGGATGGCTAGTTCAGGCGCAAATAAGAGGTGGTCCAAGGGATCGGAGTCGGCTTCATTGGTCATACCGGTGGTCATGCTCTGTGGTCGAACTCGATCCTTTTATCGAACAAGTGGCCGCGCGAAGAACAACATGGTATCGTCGCTATCGCGGCGTCGGTCAACCGGGCGGGTTCCGAGCCCGAGGGCGGAAAGGGGTCCTCGTCAAGGCTGGGGCAGGCGTAGACACCGCGTCGGCAAGTTCCTCTATGTGCTGGCGAATAGGCCCTATCGCAGAAAGGTCAATTTGGGGTGCACGCGGCATCATCATTCTTGATACCAGTCGTGCAGAGGGAAGCAGCCGTGAAGTCGACCCTTCCCACCTTCCGAGGACATAGGGCGTGGTAAGGCCACCTGGAAAGCCGGCAACGCGCTGGCACGATACCATGGTGTTCTTCTAAAAAACAAGTTACGATGTTCGGTGCTGCAAGGACACGCAGCTAACCTCGAGGGTGCGTTGTGCACTGACCCCCCTTTGAAGCATTACTTTCTGGTTGTACCGAAGGGAGTATGGTCTTGGCGGCAATGGAAACGGTTTAGCGAGTCGGGGATGTAGTCCTGCCTCCCTCGGTGATCCCTAACCCCGCACTTCCTGGTCAACCCAGGATGTCTGTTGAGCAGATTTCCCCTCCATTGTTTAGGAAAAAAAAACATACCTCTGTGTTATTGATTTTAAGCGTGTACGGGATTAGTGCCTGAGTGAGCATGAATAAGCGACTGACTATCCCCCAGAAATAATGCTGGGAGGCAGGTCCCGGAGGGGAACAGGGTATTAGCAGAGAGGGTGACTCAAGTAACCTTCCGTTACATGGGTGGGTTTAGTGGGTCGGTCTGTCAACCCCACTCCCTGAGTGACAATTTACGTGTCTGTTTGCAGATTTGC
This sequence comes from Armigeres subalbatus, assembly GCF_024139115.2. Classification (NCBI taxonomy): domain Eukaryota; kingdom Metazoa; phylum Arthropoda; class Insecta; order Diptera; family Culicidae; genus Armigeres; species Armigeres subalbatus. The sequence goes on along the minus strand of NC_085139.1, from coordinate 96,690,551 downwards.
CTTCACCTCTCTATAAAAATTATGATAAGGCACAGGTAATGAATCTACGACTAGTAGTCCACCAAATAACACAAAATTTGCATAAATTGAGTTGAAAAGTAATAAGTTATTTAATTACTGCCCTAGGGGCCCTACCTAGCAGAAAGTTACAAATAAAATTAGCACAAAAATAAACAAAAAAGCATCAGATATACTAAAAAAATGAGTGAGAATTTCTTAGCGTGTTTTTTTTGTATATAAATCATATTTTGGCCATATCTTTTGATCCCATAGTCCGATCTGGCCAACTTTCAATAGGAAACAATGAGACAGGATTCCCTGTCGAATGCAACTAATTGCAAACAAGATATCAAGATCAAGATAAGTGCCTAAAAGATGAGTGAGTTTTATTTTGCGCACATACATACACACACGCACACACATACACACAGCCAGACATCATCTCAATTCGTCGAGCTGTGTCGATTGGTATATAACACTATGGGCCTCCGGACCTGCTATCACAAAATCGTCTTGGAAGTGAATATATAGCTTTTTCGTTACACCGTGGTGTACGAGAAAGGCAAAAACGCAATTTGGATGAGATTCGGCTAAGTAACAGAAGTTATGGTATGGGCTGAAAGTGCTTCCACAATAATACTTAAGAAGTTTGAAATCAGTAGGGGAATGTCTCCGGTTGTGGGCCACTATTTTTGCACTTGATAGATACGACAAATCTGAGCAATGTCAAACTTATAGTTGGACAACATACATAACCAGAGCCAATATCGAAGCGTACTGCACACGCATATAGTTTTTTTTTACCGCGAGCAAACAAAAAACAAATTCGTGTTCGTGTTTAAAAATTTTGTCAAGTGTCATAAATCGAAGCATAACATTGGAAAGGGGAGAGTGTTATACTTTACCATTTAGTATATTAAGTGTACTTTGTTATGTGATATCACATTCCAGTAAAATGTTTGTGGCGTGTGGGCCACTAAATGTACCTAAATTTAGGCCACTTTAAACTCCACCCATTGCAAGAAGTGCGCTGGCAAGACAATCAGCTATTTCACATGCAAGAATTATTTCCTTTCATTTTGGCATTGAAAGCCATTATTTTGTGGTTTTTGCCACTGAAGGCTTTTTTTATCAATTCATAAGCATTTTAGTTCATATTTTTTTCATTCCTAGCGGCTTCGAAAGATGGCCCACAACCGGGCACGCTACCTACCTTACGCAAATTCGCTAAAATAAAATATAAACAGTTATACCTGAAATCTATTGAATGGTAGTAATATGTTACATATTAGTAGAATTCAACGATGTTTAAAGCATAACTGTTTTATTTTAATAGGTATGCAATACGTAAAAAAAACGACCGATGCATGGTGGTTCGTCGATATGAGAAATCAAAGCTTGACATTATTTATTTTTTAAATTTCAGTATTCGAGCATGACAAATGCAATATTTCAACTACTCGGTTCCGGACGCCAGCTGAGCATGCAAAATCGGCACGTAGTCATCGAACTGTGCCCGATAGAAGTTGCCCGCAACAAGTTCACCCAAATTGTACTTCTCGACGAAGTCTTTGTGCTGGAATTTCAGCCGATGGTTCCTACTGCGGTTGGACGTACGTGGCGCATCCGACAGGTCAACTTTTCCATCGTTCTGTTTGTAAACCAGGAACACATATCGATGTAGCCCACTGCCCTGCGGTGGTCCCGATCCAATAAAAGCAATGCGGTGATCCCCTTGCTCGATCTTGTCTCCGGGAATGTTTCCCACATACCAGTGGCAAACGGACCGGAACTTGGGATCCTGTCTGCTGGGTGCATCCGGATCAACCATGAACACCGTGTAGAACGCATCCGGGTCGGCTGACCATTCCAGTTTCGGTTGATCCTTCACCTGTGTCGGCGTGAGTTCATCGCCTCCGTTGGCGAATACACCGCTGGGATAGGAAACCTGGAACCGTTGGAAAAAATATTCACTTTACATTGCATTGATTTTAATTAAGCAAAACCTATTAAATTATACCTTCAATAGTTCCTTCGGAGCCTTATCCACTACATCGGGAACAATCTCGTGCTCGGAGAATGCCGACTGAACGTTTACCATTTTGCTTTTAACTTCTTCAGCACGGCAGCTGCCAACCAACTCTAACAGCAACAGAACATATGCGACTGCTATCGCTTTAGAAATGAGCCTCTTTATTGTCATCTCACTTTCTATCATTACGATTGGTTAGAAGTGCCGAGATAAGAGCATTCAAGTAGACGGTTTAGTGTCTTATCAGAGTGATGTGCGCTTTTTAACGAATTATTTACCTAGACGGAAAAAAAGTGAAATCGATAACACGTTTAATTATAAATTTATTGTAATAATTTTGAATAACACCTTTCCACCTATAGGTATTATAGCTGATAGACGAAACAAACAGCAATCAGGTAGATATGTTGGGTGATGATAGTTTGGATGTGGAATGATCAGCTGAGGCGGGGTTCACTACAGGCTTAGTCATGGCTCAGCGTTTCTTGTCTTCTCTATAGACGACTACAATATATGGAGGGGGAGACCCCCCCGAAGTCTGATGGACAGGGCATGATACTAGCAGAATGGTGGTGCTGGGTTTAATTTGTGTTTGATTGAGTTGCAGCTAGTTGGCAACAGCATCTCACAAGTGAAACAAAGCCTTCGGAATGCCAATCTAATATTCAATTGATTCGAATATTTGGAAGTAACAAACAATCTTTATACATCATTGAAAATTGAATCTTTGGTGTAATGTATTGTAGTCAGTCTTGTAAAATGTCATGTGCATGTCATTTGACTAATTTGTTCATAACTTTCTTTAGAAGCCAAATTTACTTCATAATTTTAGATGTACGCATGAAGCTTGAGTAGTGCTTTATTCTTTTCCAAGGGTATACATTGCTCGAAATATAACATCTGAGGCTAGAGAGTGATATTTCTTCAAAATGTCACGTGTGATTTGAATGACATTTTGCCTCCCACGTCCCAGATAACATATTTACAGCAATGTCTTGTTAGACAAAGTTGTAGCCACATTTAAGCGCTATAAGTTCGTCATACTTGATACTTGATAGCTAACTACTGAAAAAAAATTCTGGGAAAATTATACAAAAGAATGCAAATGATATTTTACAACACTGATTGTAGTACACTGGCACTGTGTGGACTAGAATATGATTTTTTCTTACAATTTTTAGTTAGAGCGCTTTTTTTCTGGTATATTCTACCTCTACTACTACTACTACTACTACTACTACTACTACTACTACTCTAATAGTACTCCTCTACTACTACTACTACTATTATTATTACCAATACTACTACTCAACTACTCCTACTCCCACTACTACTACTACTCTTACGTCTAATACTAGTACTCTACTACTACTACTACTAATACTAATACTACTACTGTACTACTACTACTAATACTACTAATCTTTTTCTACTACTACTACTAATCTTTTTCTACTACAGTCGACTCTCTACATCTCGTTGTTTTGTATCTCGATATCTCTCCCTATGTCGATGATTTCCTCGGTCCCTTCAATCTACTTATATTTGGGCATTCCATGTCTCGATAACCTCCCTATCTCGATATCTCCCAATCTCAATGTGATCTGATCATATTTTGTTTTGGATTCACTCTCCTAATGTCGATGTGTTCAAATTTTTAGGCTACTAGACGTCTTCGGACAATAACAAACATATCAACAACAGAAAATGACATTTGTTTTGTTGTCGTTTTTCATAGCAACGAGCTTTTTTGGATCTAGTACCCATTTCAGTTTTCCATCCATTCCTCGATCTCTCCCTATCTCGATAGTCCCTTCAATATCGAGATGTGGAAAGGCGACTGTACTACTACTAATCTTTTTCTACTACTATTACTAATCTTTTTCTACTACTATTGCTAATCTTTTTCTACTACTACTACTAATCTTTTTCTACTACTACTACTATTTTTTTTCTACTACAACTACTAATCTTTTTCTACTACTACTACTAATCTTTTTGTACTACTTCTACTAATCTTTTTCTACTACTACTACTAATCTTTTTCTACTACTACTACTAGTCTTTTTCTACTACTACTACTAATATTTTTCAACTACTACTACTAATATTTTTTACTACTACTACTAATCTTTAACTACTACTACTACTAATCTTTTTCTACTACTACTACTAATCCTTTTCTACTACTAACCTTTTTCTACTACTACTAATCATTTTCTACTACAGTCGACTATTGAGAACTTGAGCTACAGGTCCTAAGCCCTGGTAAAGGAGGAAGGTTGCGATGGCTGTTATTCATTGCCATCGTGTAAAGCAAAAATGGATAAACCCCGCGAACGGAGCCTGGGGTGCACCAGGGCGAACACCCCAGTAAGCAGCCCTTACTGCACTACGGCGGGGCACTGGTGCAGCGGACATTTATTCCCCTAGCTACTCGTGGGACCAAAAATGAGTACAAATTTTACAAACAACCCTCAAGGTGACGACTGCCTCTCTCAGTCGTGTGAGAGCGAAGTGGAGAATACTCTGAGTCAGCTTGGCCTTACCGAAGACCAGCTACTCAGTAGTTCGCAGGAGAAGATGGAAATATCCTGCCCCTCAACGCCTATCTCCCGGAGCAGCACATGTTTCGACAAAGCTGATCCAGATCTACAACCCCCCTCATCGACCGACTCCAACCTGCTGGACATGGAAGATAACGAAGATGATGGTATAAGGATCGTCATCAACCCCCAAAAATCTTTAGCAAGTAGCAAAGGATCCGAAGATAACAAGGGTTCTACGGAAGCCAAGGGTGCTCCGAGTAAGAAAATCCCCACACTCACACGCTCGCAGAGGAAGCAGCTTAGAACTCTCCGGGAGAAGGGAAAAGACCGGAATGAGGCCTTGTCCATAATACTGAATAAGGAGAGCGAGCCCACTTCCTCAAAACGCTCGAGAAACGACCTAGACAAATCCGCTTCAGAGGACCCCAAACAAAAAAGGGTGAAGCACCATCTGGATCCGAGAGAGCGCGCCCAACAGTCCTCAAACCGCGCGCCTCAGAAAAACGTGTCTGGACAACAAAACCCACCCATGAGGAAAACAGCTGGTATCAGCTACAGTGATATTGCCAAAAGCGTGAAGGTCGGGATAATACCCAAAGACTTTCCCACCGTCCAACTCACTACAGCCCAGCTAGACCTTCTACAAGAAACACTCCTGCTCAGAGTAGTTCAACAGCGAAACGAGCCAATAAAACCCAAATTCAACAACCTCATCTACAAGTCCGGTTACATGGTTCTAATCTGTAAGGATCAAGAGACTGCTGAGTGGTTAAAGAGAATATCCCCATCCATGAAACCCTGGGAAGGTGCAGAGCTGATGGCAATGGACGAAGTGGCGATTCCACGTCCAGAGATGATCCGAGCATTCTTCCCACAAAGCTCCAGCTATGATGACGACCGAATAAAGGCTCTCATAGAAAGCCAAAATGACATCACAACAACTAATTGGCGTATTGTGAAACGATCCATTCTGAAAGATATTCATGTTGAATGGATCTTCACAGTAGAGGGTGCGTCGATGGAAAAGTTGAAGAAGTCCAAATACACCCTCAACTACCGATTTGGTGAAATCCAACTAAGGAAGATTACAGATCAACCGACTGCCGCTACCGCCAATCCGACTGGAAGGCCGACCCAAGAGCAATCTGAGGAGGCCTTCTGTTCGGGCGAGGTTCGGCTAACTGGAAGGCCGACCCAAGAGAAATCTGAGGAAGCCTCCGGTTCGTGCGAGTTTAGTAAATCTCACCCCAAAAGCACCATAAAGGCTAGTCTGTCCGCCTCTAAAGGAAAAGCTCGAAGCTTACATGCGACCCCCTGCTCTAGTGGTACCAAACCAAAGGTATCTAAACAGGGCAAAGGGGGTGCAAAAAGCGACAGTTTGACCACAGAGGCGAAACTGGCGGGCCAGGTTGCTACAGGGAAGAGAGAAAACCCAGACTGTAATACCAAACGACATCCTGATGATCCGCAACATCCAAAGCCGGACAGTCGTCGTCCGGAAAAAAGCGGGAACCCCGGAAATGGCGACTAAAGTTCTGCAAGTGAACCTCCACCATGCTGAGAACGCCACGGGTGTGCTCTGTCGGAGGTTCACCAAAGAGAATTTAACCGTGGCCCTCATTCAAGAGCCATGGGTCAATAAATCCAGAATACAAGGTATTCCACAACACTCATGTAAGTTGGTATATGATGACAGCCAGCTTTCTCCTAGAGCGGCTATTTTATTACATAACAACTGTAAATACTTTCCAATTTCAGAATTCATAAAAAGGGACATCGTAGCGGTCAGGATGGAGGTACCTTCCGCCAGAGGGAGTAGAGAGATCTTGGTGGTCTCGGCATACTTCCCAGGTGACGTGGACGAAATCCCTCCTTCAGAAATAGCTGCGCTCGTAGCCTACAGCCACCGACACAACATCCCCTTCGTCATAGGGTGCGACGCAAATGCACATCACACCGTATGGGGAAGTACCAATATAAACACCAGAGGTGAGTACCTGTTACAGTTTCTCTCTTCCAAGAACATTGACATTTGTAATGTTGGTGACAAGCCCACGTTTGAAAACTCCATTCGTCAGGAAGTTTTGGACTTGACTCTATGTAGTCGGTCTATCTCTGATAAAATAAAAAACTGGCATGTTTCTGAAGAAATATCAATGTCAGACCATAAACACATCATCTTCGAATGGGAAGGGGGTCTAACGATGGAAAAAACGTTTAAAGATCCTAAGAAAACTGATTGGGAATCCTACTCAGCTATCCTACGATCCGAAGAGTACATCATAGAAAGTCACATCAAGTCCATAACACAATTGGAAGATGCGTCCAAATCCATTAAAAACAAAATCCTTAACACCAAGAGAGCTGTCCAACTAAATCAACTAGTTCGAGTAGAGACGTTCCATGGTGGAATAAAACTCTTGAGAAGCTTAGGAAAACTGCGCGTAGGGAGTTCAACCGTGCTAAGCGAACCGGCGATTGGAGCCTATACAGAAAGGCCCTGACGAACTACAACAAAGAAATAAGGTCAGCCAAACGGAAATCGTGGATTCTAATGTGTGAAAGCATAGAGAATACACCCGTAGTGGCCAGACTCCAAAAAACTCTTTCAAAAGACCACTCCAATGGTGTGGGTAGCCTCCGAAAGACGGATGGTTCGCTCATTGTAGAGCCTAGCGATACACTGAGCGAATTGTTAAAGATCCACTTCCCTGATTCAATCCCGGAGTCGAGCATCGGCGACCAAGGCACTGGAATTGCTGTCTCAGATCCACAAGAGATCCAATCATGGGTTTCTGGATCTAAAAAAGACGCAATAAAGGTTGCAAAGGAAGCTTTCACTCGGGCCAGGGTTGAGAGGGCTGTGAGATCTTTCGAGCTATTTAAGTCTCCTGGCATGGATGGAATATTCCCAGCGTTGATCCAAAAAGAGGAGAAAACACTGGTTCCACCCTTGGTTGAGATTTTTAAGGCGAGTCTGATTTTGGGGCACATACCTAACGATTGGCGTCAAATCCGGGCTGTCTTCATTCCGAAGGCAGGCAAGAGAGATAAAACCAACCCCAAAGCATTCAGGCCGATAAGTTTATCCTCTGTAATGCTCAAAATTATGGAAAAGGTACTATGCGAGTACATAAATCTACTCGGCACTACATACGGTAGTTCAAAAAATCGAAAAAACACTTAATGCAAAAGAAACTGCTCTTGTAGCATTTCTTGATATTGAGGGCGCATTCGATAACGCTTCTTATTCGTCTATAGGGTCAGCAATGTTGAGGAGAAAATTCGACCCATGCATTGTTACCTGGGTACATGCTATGCTAGCTAATCGGAAAATCTCCTCTGAGCTTAGCGGTTCATACATCACTGTTAAAGCAACAAGGGGGTGTCCGCAAGGCGGAGTGCTTTCTCCTTTGTTGTGGTCACTGGTGGTGGATGAGCTTCTAGACAGCTTAGAGAGAACAGGCTTCGAAGTGGTTGGATATGCTGATGACGTTGTCATTATTGTACGAGGCAAATTCGAAAGTGTTATCGTGGAAAGAATGCAATCTGCCCTAAATCACACTTTTTCCTGGTGTCAAAAGTATCAACTAGGCATAAATCCTACAAAAACTTCCATTATCCCTTTCACCAAATGGAGAAAGGTACAACTGAAACCCCTTTTCTTGAATCAAACACAATTAGTTTATTCAAGTGAAGTAAAATATCTAGGTGTCATACTCGACGCAAAGCTTAATTGGAACTCTCATCTCCAATCAGTTGTGCAGAAAGGTCTCAATACACTTTGGGTTTGTTCAAAAACCCTTGGTAAAAGATGGGGCCTAAAACCAAGTATGATCATGTGGATATATAAAACCATTGTCCGTCCCAGGACAACTTACGCTTCCCTTGTCTGGTGGCCTAAAACTAATGAGGCTGCTGCAAGGGCTAAGCTCAACAAAATCCAACGCACCGCTTGCATAGCCATCACTGGTGCAGTTCGTAGTACACCCACTTTGGCCCTAGACGCAATGCTTCACCTGCCCCGGTTAGATCAATTCATAAAGCTGGAAGCGGAAAAAAGTGCTCTAAGGTTAAAGAGAACAAAAACACTGCTGTCGGGAGACCTTACGGGTCACCTCAGCATATTAAATGAATTTGCCATAAATCCCGCAATAGGAATTTGTAGTGACTGGATGGAAACGGTAGTCAATTATGACTTACCTTACGATGTGTTCATTCCTTCCCGCCAGGAGTGGGAAGGAGATGGACCCAGCGTTCCAACAGGCTCTATAAATTTCTTCACAGATGGTTCGAAAATGAATAATCTGACAGGATCGAAAATGAATAATCTGGCCCTACAACAAAAATTTCTGTCCACTTAGGACAGTGGCCCACAGTATTTCAGGCGGAAATATATGCAATATTAGAATGCGTGTTATTATGCCTGAGGAGAAAGTATAGATTTGCAAAAATATGTATTTTCTCTGACAGCCAAGCAACATAAGTCGCTTAATAACTACACTTGTAACTCAAAGCTAGTGTGGGAATGCATTCTGGCTTTGAAAAACTTATCCATACGCAATCGAGTCTACCTATATTGGATCCCAGGACATACGGGTCTAGAGGGAAACGAGATTGCTGATGAGCTAGCCAGGAATGGATCTAATGAAAGGTTCATTGGCCCTGAGCCCTTCTGCGGGATCTTAGACTGCTCTGTAAAAATGGAACTGAACAAATATATGGTCAGTCAAATCACATCAAACTGGAATGCACTTCCCCATACGAGCCAATCCAAAAGGCTCGTAACGATTAACCCCAAGAAAACCCAACAACTATTAGGTCTCAACAAAAGGGATCTCAACATCTACACCGGTCTAATAACTGGACACTGCCCCTGCAGATACCATCTACAAAAAATCGGAGCAATCCAAACCTCAAATTGCCGCTTCTGTGACGAGGAGAGAGAAACATCAGAACACATCCTCTGCTATTGCAGTGCACTCACCCAACGTAGGTACAAAGTTCTCAGCAAGCCCTTTTTAGGGCCTGCTGACATATGGATCTTATCCCCCAAGGACGTGGTTGGCTTCATAAAGCTAGTCTCGCCAGAATGAGGGAGTCACATACTGTAACTCAGGATCTCTATTCATCTTGGTCTTGATGATGGTCTTGAGTTCAGTCGATACCAAGGTATCTCAGTGACAAACATGTTACTGAGATAACTTGCGTATTTCACAGCAAAAGGGTATATCACAATAGTCCTAAAATCTGGACGCAGTGATCTCCACCCGACAAACGAAAAAGAAAAAAAGATCTCGATATCTCTCCCTATGTCGATGATTTTCTCGGTCCCTTCAATCTACATATATTTGGGCATTCCATGTCTCGATAACCTCCCTATCTCGATGTGATCTGATCATATTTTGTTCTGGATTCACACTCCTTATGTCGATATGTTCAAATTTTTAGGCTTTACTATCTTCGGACAATAACAAACATATCAACAACAGAAAATGACATTTGTTTTGTTGTCGTTTTTCATAGCAACGAGCTTTTTTGGATCTAGTACCCATTTCCGTTTTCCTTCCATTCCTCGATCTCTCCCTATCTCGATGGTCCATTCAATATCGAGATGTAGAGAGGCGACTGTACTACTACTAATCTTTTTCTACTACTACTACTAATCTTTTTCTACTACTACTACTAATCTTTTTCTACTACTACTACTAATCTTTTTCTACTACTACTACTAATCTTTTTCTACTACTACTGCTAGTCTTTTTCTACTACTACTACTACTAATCTTTTTCCACTACTACTACTAATATTTTTCAACTACTACTACTAATCTTTTTCTACTACTACTACTAATCTTTTACTACTACTACTACTTATCTTTTTCTACTACTACTACTAATCTTTTTCTACTACTATTACTAATCTTTTTCTACTACTATTACTAATCTTTTTCTACTACTATTACTAATATTTTTCTACTACTACCACTACTAAAATACTCCACTACTTTACTACTACTACTACTACTACTACTACTACTACTACTACTACTACTACTACTACTACTACTACTACTACTACTACTACTACTACTACTACTACTACCACTACTACTACTACTACCACTACTACTACTACTACCACTACTACTACTACTACCACTACTACTACTACTACCACTACTACTACTACTACCACTACTACTACTACTACCACTACTACTACTACTACCACTACTACTACAACAATTACTTCTTCTACAACAATTACTTCTTTTACAACAATTACTTCTTTTACAACAATTACTTCTGTTACAATAATTACTTCTGTTACAACAATTACTTCTTCTTCTACTACTACTTCTACTACTATTTCTTCTTCTACTACTACTACCACCTCTATTACTACAGCATATACTACTTCTACTACTTCCATCTCTCTGTATTTGTAACAAATACAACTCGTGTTTTTGTCAACTAACATGCACAACTCACATATTTACTTAAACTATTTACTCTAGCATTGAGTCTCTTCAGAAATGTTTGAAATGTTATTGATTGATAATCTCCGAAACAGGGCATCTTATGATAGAAACGTAGTGCCGCATGGAAGAAGAAATGTGGATATAATTAATGACCGGCTACACTGGCTAGACTGCTGGTCACTGTCTGTCATGTCATCCGATGGAACCGTGTATTTTTTTTTATTTATTCACGTTTTACTAGTGGCAAGATAGCTCTCCATTTAGTGAGTAGTTTGTAATGAAAAGTGGTTCTACCGGTTTGGATGCAGATTGCCGGCTGTTGTTGTTGGTATTTGTCAATGATGAACGATATTCAAATTAAGTTGTATGTAGGGCCTTTTCTTTCAGATTGCTTTATTACGCTGCAGACAAAATTAATAAACTGGTGTGAACTGGTACCTCTGTAATTAATGGAAATATAGGAAGTATTGTAAAAATATCTCTCCACATCTAAGAAAACAGCAAGAAAAATTTCTGTTGCTTCCAGATTTTACAGCAATTGTATGTAATGTGGTTTTTGATGATTCACCTTCCTGTTCATATATTTTCTAATCCATTCTTTTTAGCAGAACGGACGACAAGCTTATTGGCCTAAAGGATTTCGGTGCCGATTTATCCTTTTTTTTGTCGCCAAGCTGAAGGATTATAGTTTGGTGATCAATTAGCTTGGTGATCAATTTGCTTGGAATAGTTTTGTTAGAATAGGTGTTCAAATTACCTTACGCAATAGGCAGCAGGGACTTTGTCCAAGGGCTTGACGACCCCTCCCCATGGCCCGGGACCATCGTCCCTAACCCCTAATCCCAAGGCGTCAAGCGACCCGTGCCGAGGGGATGCATGGCCAGGGGGTGAAATAATAAGCTAGGCCTTTTACGGAGCCTGTGGGGTACCTGGGCACCCTCCACAGTAATTGTCCCTTACCGCGTCATGCTGGGCTCTGGCGTGGTGGACCTCTTTTCCCGAGCAACTCGTGGGACCAAAATGGAAAACCAAGGCAATTCTTCAACTAGTGGTAGTAGTGTAGGCGACAACCCCTTCGCAAGAGGCGGGTTGTTCAGGTCTTTGCCTAGGAGGCCAGAGGCAGGAGTCGGCAGCTCAGTACGCAGCGCCAGCGTGGGTCACTTAACCTTCCTCTCGGCTAAAAAAAACGCCGGTAGAGGTTATTGACGGCCCATGGCTTGTGGAGGCGATGAACCGCAAACGCGATGGGCTTTCGGCCTTCGAGGTGGCGACGGAACAGCTGGACGCCATCATCGACTTTGCGTCATCGAAGCATAATATCAGTAAGGACCTCAAGAGGAGCTTGCTGAAACTTCGAAAGTCGATGTTGGACGCCAAGCTGGAGAGGGCGGTCGGGACGGCCAAGTGCGAACCCGTGAAATCTGTGGAGTCGAGGTCTACCCAGACTGAGGCCCAAGAATTCGCGGATTTGGGCAAGGTCGAATCGACCGAGGGCGTGCCAGCGAAGACAGTGGTGCCAAAGTCAACCTAGACTGAGGCTCAAGTATTCGCGGGGACGTCGGGGGTGACTGCTCCAACGGAGCAGACACAAAAACGGGGGAGACAGTCTCCAGGGGATGAGCTCCCTGGGGGCCGCTCCAAAACGCGGAGGGTTACTACCCCGAACAAGGGTAGTGGGGCTGGGAAGCTGAACCCCGGCCAGGTACCTCCAAAACCGGGGGAGGAAGGACCTGGAAAGGTCCATCCACCCAGGAAAGACGGTGGTAAGGGGTTACGGCAGGCTGAGAGCTCTCAGCCGCCCCAGACCAGGGAAATAGAGGGGGATGACGCCTCCTGGACCCTGGTCAAGAACAAGAGGAAACCGAAGACGTCAAGGGCCGAAAAGAAGGCCCAGGCGAATGAGGGTAGTAACAAGTCTAGGGTAGGCGCCAATCGCTCCAGGGGCGATGCCCTAGTCATCAAAACGTTTGGCTACGGAAAGGTCCAGCAGGGACACAGGTAGCATTGGTAGCATAGGGAGCGTCAAGGTGGGGTGGTCGGTATGCCCTGTGGGCATATACGAGCAACTCGAAGTTTGCTTCAACCCAGACAACCACACATCGCATAAGAATGCACGATTAATATCGTTTACCGATCCATATTTCATCAAAATCGCATTGTGGTGCGAATTTCATCAGTTCATTTATATATTTTCTCGCACAGTAGGCTATTTTACGAGTTTATTCAAGCTTCATTTGTTGACATCGCATATTCCTGCAAACAAACCCAAATGAAATCGGATTATCTGTCAAACATAGTTTGTTATCACAAACTACATCGCAATGTATAACGAACAAACTCGCCTAAAAATCGTGCACATCGCATACACTACCGTGCAACGTCGGATAAGAAATACATATATATCGCCTCCACTTTTGTACGTAAAAAGCGTTTTCGCGACTATTATGCGATGAAATTTGTGCGCAAAGGCATCGCATAACAGAAAAACAATTCAATTATGCATGCATTCTGGTTGTCTGGGAGTGCCTGGAACCGGGACACAAGCAATGGGACTGCAAAGGCCCTGACAGAAGCAAGCTCTGTCGACGCTGCGGATTGGAGGGACATAAGGCACAATGCTTCATGAACCCTCCCAACTGTCTGATCTGTTCCAGCAAAGCTGCGAACAGCAAGCACCCCATGGGGGGTTCGAAGTGCCCGGCGTTTAAGCGTGCTGCAAAATCACAGTGCAGGTAACGCAGCTAAACCTGAACCACTGTGATGCAGCCCAGCAACTGCTGTGTCAGACAGTTGCTGAATGGGGGACGGATATCGCCATCATAGCAGATCCTTACCGGGTACCCGCCAGGAACGGTAATTGAGTCACCGATGGGTCTAAAATGGCGGCGATATGGACAACGGGGAAATACACAGTCCAAGAGTTGGTGTCTTCGACACACGAGGGCTTCGTCATTGCCAAAATCAACGGGGTCTTCTTCTGCAGCTGCTATGCGCCTCCTCGATGGTCGATCGAGCAGTTCGGTCGAATGCTAGATTGTTTGACGGCTAACTTGATGGGGCGTAGGCCGGTGGTGATAGCGGGGGACTTCAACGCTTCACGAAGCCGATCCACGAATCATCGGGGGCAGATCCTGTTGGAATCACTGGCCATGGTGGATGTGGACTTGGCTAATGTCGGTACCAAAAGTACGTACAGCTGGAACGGTGCCGAGTCGATTATCGACGTTACGTTCTGGAGCCCTGGCCAAACGAGTAGTTCGAACTGGAGGGTAGATGATGGCTACACTCACAGCGACCACCTGGCGGTTCGCTACAGTATCGACTATACGACCAGCATTCAGTGGACGGAAGAAGGGGCGAGGCCTAGTCCTTGTATGTGGAAGACATCATACTTCGACGACGAGGTGTTTAAGGAAGCGCTCCGCCGCGAGCACAATACTCTTGGTCTGAGCAGCGAGCAGCTGGTAACAGTACTCTCGCGTGCATGCGATGCCACCATGCCTAGGAAAGTCCACCTTGGGAATGGGAGACCACCGGCTTACTGGTGGACTCGAGCAATTGCGAGCCTGCGCCGCGCCTGCCTACGGGCAAGGAGGCGGATGCAGCGAGCACGCACAGAAGAGGAGCGTGTTGAACGACGGGTGGCGTTCGTGGCTGCTAGAGCCGCTCTTAAGACTGAGATTAGATAAAGCAAAAAAGCCTGCTTCGAGGGCCTGTGTCAAAGTGCCAACGCGAATCCATGGGGTGAGGCCAATATGGTCGTAATGGCTAAGACACGTGGGGCGATGGCCCCTACAGAGCGGTCTCCAGAGATGCTGGCTCTTCCCACGTCACGACCCAAGTCCCTGGCCTCCCTTTGTGGAGCTGCCACGGGCCAGGGTGGCCGACGAGGGAAGAGTAACGGTGGCGGAACTTGCGGGGATTGCACAGTCCCTTAGTGTAGGTAAGGCGCCAGGACCGGATGGTATTCCGAACCTGGCCATCAAAGCGGCCATTGCTGAGGCTCCCGAGATGTTCAGATCTGTCATGCAGAGATGCCTGGACAAGGGAGTCTTCCCTGAAGCATGGAAAAGGCAGAGCTTGGTCCTATTGCCAAAGGCGGGAAAACCACCGGGGGATCCGTCGGCATATAGACCAATATGCCTGCTTGATACGGCGGGGAAGGTGCTCGAGAAGATCATCCTCAACAGGTTGTTGATACGCATGGAGGGTGCGGATGGTCTATCGAGTAACCAGTTTGGCTTCCGAAAGGGTAAGTCGACCGTAGACGCTATCTTGTCGGTTACCAAATCCGCGGAGATAGCTATCCAGCGTAAGAGGAGGGGAGTTCGCTATTGTGCAGTAGTGATTCTCGACGTGAGGAATGCTTTCAATAGTGCCAGTTGGGCAGCTATTGCAGATGCGCTCCTGCGTCTTGGAATTCCCGAGTACCTGTACAAGATTCTCGGAAGCTACTTCCAGAATCGAGTACTGGTATACGACACGGAGGCGGGTCGGAAGTGCGTTGACATAACCTCAGGGGTTCCGCAAGGTTCCATACTGGGTCCGGTGTTATGGAACGTCATGTACGACGGTGTCTTGAGGTTGAAGTTCCCGGTGGGCGTGGTAATCGTCGGCTTCGCTGACGATATTACGCTGGAGGTCTATGGCGAATCGATCGAAGAGGTGGAGTTGACTGCAGCCCACTCGATCGCAACTGTGGAGGAGTGGATGAGTTCCAGGAAGTTAGAACTGGCTCACCACAAGACTGAGGTGGTTGTTGTTAACAACCGAAAGTCGGAGCAACAAGCGGTGATAAGGGCAGGCAACTGCACGGTCACCTCTGAACGCTCCATCAAACTCTTGGGGGTAATGATCGACGATAAGCTCACCTTTGGTAGCCACGTCAATTACGCCTGCAAGCGTGCCTCCACAGCTGTAGTGGCATTGTCCCGGATGATGTCCAATAGCTCTGCGGTTTATGCCAGCAAGTGCCAGCTAGCGTTGCTCTGTCCATACTGAGGTATGGGGGGCCAGCTTGGGGCATGGCCCTGCGTATTAACTGCTACAGAACGAAGTACGTATAGGCCCATGTGCCTAAGAGTTGCGAGCGCGTACCGTACCGTGTCGCACGATGCACTCTGCGTCATCACCGGTATGATGCCTATTGACATCGTTATCGGTGAAGACATAGAGTGCTTTGAAATGCGCGGCACGAGAGGCATCCGCAGGACTGTCAGGTTGGCCTCAATGGTCAAATGGCAGCGTGCGTGGGACAGTTCCACTAAGGGTAGATGGACACATAGGTTGATACCGGAGATAGGTACGTGGGTCAAGAGGCGCCATGGGGAAACCACTTTCCACCTGACCCAGGTCCTTACAGGCCATGGTTGCTTCAGACAGTACCTACACCGGTTCGGACACTCGGCCTCGCCCGAGTGTCCGGTGTTCGTTGGTTTAGAGGAAACGGCGGAACACGTGTTGTTCGTGTGCCCGCGTTTTCGCACAATGCGTGACCACATGCTTGCCACATGTGGTCTGGACACTACCCCGGACAACCTAGTCCGGAGGATGTGTAAAGATGAAGTTGGCTGGAACGCCGTTTTATCGACTATCGTCCAAATCGTCTCGGAGCTACACAGAAGGTGGCGCGTGGACTCGAGGAATGGCTAGTTCAGGCGCAAATAAGAGGTGGTCCAATGGTTCGGAGTCGGCTTCATGGGTCATACCGGTGCCCTGTGGTCGAACTCGATCCTTTTATCGAACAAGTGGCCGCGTTAAGAACAACATGGTATCGTCGCTTTCGCGGCGTCGGTCAACTGGGCGGGTTCCGAGTCCGAGGACGGAAAGGGGTCCTCGTCAAGGCTGGGGCAGGCGTAGGCACCGCGTCGGCATGTCACTCTGTGTGCTGGCGAATAGGCCCTATCGCAGAGAGGTCAATTTGAGGTGCATGCGGCATCATCATTCTTGATACCAGTCGTGCAGAGGGAAGCAGGCGCGAAGTCGACCCTGCCCACCTTCCGAGGACATAGGGCGTGGTAAGGCCACCTGGAAAGCCGGCAATGCGCTGGCACGATACCATGGTGTTCTTCTAAAAAAGCGAGTCACGATGTTCGATGCTGCAAGGACACGCAGCTAACCTCGAGGGTGCGTTATGCACTGGCCCCCCTTTGAAGCATTACTTTCTCTTGTCATAAGACGAGTTAATACAATCCCATTGAATTCCACCACTTAATTGTATCTTGACAGATACGTATTTCGACCTCAACAGTAAGGCCGTCTTCAGTGTCTCGTACTTGACTTGACTCGAGCAGATTCCCCCTCCATTGTTTAGGAAGAAAAAAAAATAGTTCGACTAAATAAAACCTTAGAAATTTCCCAAAAAAAATAGGAAATTTCCAGAGTATGAGAAATAAATAAATATAAAATTTCCACAAATGATGCAAAATTTCCATGCACAATTAAGGATTTTCCACAAAACATAATTAAATTAGCACTTTTTAAAGCAAAAATTGTATTTATTAAAGAAGAATTTTCCATAAAGAAATCAAATGTTCCATGAAAAAAAACAAAATTTCCATAAATAAATCAATATTAGCAATAAACATTTTTCACGAAATATTTTTTTTTCAAAAAAAAAAATAAGAACTTTCTTCGAAAAATCAATAAAAAGCAATGAAAAAATATGAAGATATCCATAAAGAAATAAAAAAAGCAATAAAACTGAGCATTTTTCTATAGATGACTCCTTCTTTAAAAGCAGTGGAGATATATCAGCTTCCACACTGATATTCTTCCCTCCCCCTTCATACGGGAGCTTGGCAGAAGGAAGGTCGTGTGATATGTGCCATCACAAATATTGCCCTCCGCTCGCTTTCAAATCGACTTCTATAAAAACATTCTTCATGCCTGCCGTATCCTAACGGAGCTATCAATTCTATACTTTCGCCTCTAATTCTATCATGAACATATACGTCCAAGTTTGGAAGATGATATTAGCATTTCAATATCATTTTTTTTTTTTTTTTTAACTAATTTTATTTGCTAATTATCTAATACATGCATTCATCTCTTAGACTAGGTGTTCCGTGTTTTCTTAACACTATCATCCTTATTTGCTATTTTATATTTTTAGTTATTATTAATACATTTCAATTGCCTCTGGCAGTTAGAATTTTTCCTCTGGTTTAATTGAACCATGTAGGAATTACAATGTTTTCAACTTAAACTAATCTTAACCTATTTTATACTAAGGGTACAAGGAGTTAATCGTTGCAATAGAAGATTGCAACGATTTTTGTCTAAAATTGGAAATTATTTTGTTGGACATTTGTTGCAATGTCTCAATATTAGAAATTCTATGAAGTTCTTTGATACTATACCACGGAGGCAACTTCAGAATCATTTTCAGAATTTTATTTTGAATCCTCTGAAGTGCCTTCTTTCTGGTATTGCAGCAACTAGTCCATATTGGCACAGCATACAACATGGCAGGTCTAAAAATTTGTTTGCAAATCAAAAGTTTGTTCTTAAGACAAAGTTTTGATTTTCTGTTTATAAGTGGATATAGACACTTAATATATTTGTTACATTTGGCTTGAAGGCCTTCAATAAAAGTTAATTTTTGATCTAGCAGAAGTCCTAAATATTTAGCTTCGCTAGACCAATTAATTGGAACCCCATTCATAGTGACAATATGTCTGCTAGAAGGTTTCAAATAAGAAGCTCTCGGCTCATGTGGAAAAATTATAAGCTGAGTTTTGGAAGCATTCGGGGAAATTTTCCATTTTTGCAAGTAAGTGGAGAAAATATCCAAACTTTTTTGCAATCTACTACAAATGACACGAAGGCTTCGCCCTTTGGCTGAGAGACCTGTGTCATCTGCAAACAAAGATTTTTGACACCCTGGCGGTAAATCAGGTAAGTCAGAAGTAAAAATGTTATACAATATGGGACCCAGTATGCTGCCTTGGGGGACACCAGCCCTTACAGGTAATCTATCAGATTTAGAATTCTGATAGTTTACCTGCAGTGAACGATCTGATAAATAATTTTGGATCAGTTTAATGATGTACAGAGGAAAATTAAAATTCATCAATTTTACAATCAAACCTTCATGCCAAACACTGTCAAATGCTTTCTCTATATCAAGAAGAGCAACTCCAGTCGAATATCCTTCAGATTTGTTGAGCCGAATTAAGTTCGTAACTCTTAATAACTGATGAGTGGTTGAATGCCCATGGCGAAAACCAAATTGCTCATCAGCAAAAATAGAATTGTCATTAATATGAACCATCATTCTATTTAAAATAATCTTTTCAAACAGTTTGCTTATTGAAGAAAGCAAACTGATTGGGCGATAACTAGAAGCCTCAGCTGGATTGTTGTCCGGCTTCAAAATTGGAACAACTTTGGCGTTTTTCCATTTATCTGGGAAGTATGCCAATTGAAAACATTTGTTAAATAAATTAACCAAAAAGGATAAAGAGCTCTCAGGAAGTTTTTTGATAAGTATGTAGAAAATACCATCATCACCCGGGGCTCTCATATTTTTAAATTTTCTAGTAATAGATCTCACTTCATCCAAATTAGTTCCCAACGAAGGGTCAAAAACATTATCTTGGTTGAGAATGTCTTCGAAGCTCCGTGTAACCTGATCCTCAATTGGACTAGTGAGACCTAGACTAAAATTATGGGCACTCTCGAACTGCTGAGCAAGTTTTTGAGCCTTTTGTTAATAAAATTTTATTTCCCTCATTAAGCGCTGGAATTGGCTTTTGAGGTTTTTTAAGAATTTTCGTTAATTTCCAAAAGGGTTTCGAACTGGGATCCAACTTCGAGACATTATTCTCAAAGTTGGTATTTCTCAGAATAGCGAAACGTTTTTTAATTTAATTTTGCAAATCTCGCCAAAGAAGGGGCAGCAGGGACTATGTCCAAGGGCTTGACGACCCCTCCCCATGGCCACTGCGAGTTAGGGGGCCTGCCTAGGATGTGGTGGGGTTTGACAGTGGGCTCTGTTAAACCTCTACAAAAACCTGCATGTGTCCATAAGCAGGCCCTATCAAACCCGGTCAACACATGAACGTATATGGTGTCGCGTAGGATGCTGAAGTGCAGGCGATAGAGGTACTTTTCCACACAACATGTATGTATATCGTCTCCAATCTAGCATCTTGTATTGCACCATGTGCGGTTTTGTGTAGACTGGGAAGCGACCGTGTGCCGCTCAAAGCGCACAAGCCCAACACGAGTGCCAACCGGCACATCAGGATTAATACCAGTGAGATCCTGATTACGGTATACTGGTCAGTGTCACACATACGCGCGCGAAAGTAATGCAAAATAAACGACATGTAAAATGAACGTAAACTTACATTCTTTCTTAACGTCAAATAGAGATAAAATAAGGGTTGCTGAATAACATTAGCTTTCCGATTACTATCAATTATTTTCAATTTTAATCCCGTTTCTTTTTTACTTTTCTTACGTTAATTAAATGATAACGCGGGCGCCTAATCCGAAATTCAAATGAACAATCGCTCACTTTGAGCGATTGATTGTTTATTCTCGCGAAGAATGAACAATTGTACAAATTAAGGAAATGCTAATACTGCTGTGTAGAAGTTTCATAGGTCACATCACTTTCCATTGTGAATCGATCTATGTTACTGATTACCCCACCCAACTAACACTACTTCCTTCCCGTGGTAAATGTGGAGATGCAGAGGTATTCTCGGTCTCTAGTAGCAACAATTACCACACACTCACATTCCCTCCCTTTCCCAACTGACTGTAAGGACTTGGCCGGCGCCGTTATTGATCAACATTTGCGAGCTGCTGAAACGTGCACTTCGAGAATAGTTGGTAAATCCCAACCACTATTCACTTGGATCGTAGTGCAATTTGCACCAGTTCTGATCAATCACGGAGTAGCAACCATTGATATGTACAGTCAGTCTAAGCTAAGCTAAGCTAAGCTTAATTTTGCAAATCTCGCCAAAGAACTTTCAACGCGGGATCGCGAGTTCTTTGGTATTGCCTTCGCCTCACATTTTTAAGACGGATCAGTAGCTGAAGATCGTCGTCAATAAAAATGGAGTTGAATTTAATTTCACATTTAGGAATTGCAATGCCTCTGGCTTCGACAATTAAATTTGTCAAAGATACGAGAGCATTATCAATATCACTTTTGGTATCGAGAGGAATATCAACATCAAAATTCCTATCGATATACGTTTTATATAAATCCCAATCAGCCCTATGATAATTGAAAGAAGAGCTGATTGGATTATAAATGGCTTCTTGTGAGATTTCAAATGTCACAGGAAGGTGATCAGAGTCAAAGTCAGCATGAGTTACCAATTGGCCACACAGCTGACTTGAATCCGTTAAAACCAAATCAATTGTCGAAGGATTTCGAGTGGATGAAAAACAAGTTGGGCCATTGGGATATTGAATAGTATAATATCCCGCAGAACAATCTTCATATAAGATTTTGCCGTTGGAATTGCTTTGAGCATTATTCCATGAACGGTGTTTGGCATTGAAGTCACCAATTACGAAGAATTTTGATTTGTTGCGAGTCAGAATTTGAAGATCAGCTTTCAACAAATTCTTTTGCTGCCCATTGCATTGATAAGGCAAATAGGCTGCAATGAAGGAAAATTGACCAAAATTTATTTCAACAGAAACTCCCAAGGTTTCAAAAACTTTGGTTTCAAACGAAGAAAATAATTTATGTTTGATACGTCTATTAATGACAATGGCGACCCCACCACAGGCGCTGTCAAGACGATCATTTCTGTAGATAAAATAATTTGGATCTCTTTTAATGGAGAGTCCGGGCTTTAAATAAGTTTCTGTTATAATGGCAATATGCACATTATGAACGGTTAGGAAGTTGAATAATTCATCTTCCTTACCCTTTAGAGAGCGGGCATTCCAATTTAGAACTTTCACACAATTATTTAGATCCATTAAAACGGAGTCCGATAACAATTTTTTGTGTGTACTTTATACCAACCTGAACAGCTTCTGGTATGGTATTTGCTTTGAACATTGCATCAATCATGTGATGCAATTGTTCAGTTAAAAAATCAAAATCGGAAGCAGTCATGCTACCTGAATCGGCAACATGACCATTTTTTTTCCGTTGTGACATGGGTATAAACCTCATTTTGAGAAGAGAAATTTTGTCTACCAGCAGCGATGTTTGCATACGTAGGTACATTCGAAAAATTGGAATTTACTGAAGTGCTTGCTACCCGTTGACGAGGGGCAAAATTTGTTTGTGAATTGTGGTGGGTATGAATTGCTCGACCGGTAACTGGTTTCGAAATTTGAGCGTTTGAAAAATTTCTACCCGTCGAATCTGGGATCCGATTGGAATTTCCCGTCATCAATTTTGCACGGGAATTCAAAACTTTTTTGCGTGAAGGGCATTTCCAGAAATTGGATTTATGATTGCCCCCACAATTTGCACATTTAAATTTATTGGAATCATCTCTCACAGGACATGCGTCCTTGGCGTGAGAGGTTCCACCACAAATCATGCATTTAGCATCCATGTGACAATGTTTGGTTTCATGACCCCACTTTTGGCACTTACGGCACTGGGTGGGGTTTTGGAAATTTCCCCCAGGCCTGCGGAAATGTTCCCATGTAACACGGACATGGGACATAATACAGGCCTTTTCCAAACTTTTTATATTATTTAGTTCACTTTTGTTAAAATGAACTAAATAAAATTCTTGAGAAATACCCCTCTGGGAGGTACCAGAGTGGGATTTCTTTTTCATCTTAATTACTTGGACTGGTGAAAATCCAAGTAATTGAGAAATTTCAATTTTAATCTCATCCAGTGATTTGTCATCACTGGGGAGACCTTTCAAGACGACTTTGAACAATCGCTCAGTTTTGTCGTCGTATGTGAAGAATTTATGGCGCTTCTCAGTTAAATACTGAAGAAGACGTTTGCGATCGTCAAAGGATCCCGGCAAAACGCGGCAGTCACCCTTCCCAGCAATCTGAAATGAAACCTCGATCCCTGAAGGTTACTCAAGATTTCATTCCGAAAGCCAGAAAACTCGGCAACAGATACCACAATTGGCGGAATCCTTTGCTTTTTCGCATGTATCGAATCACCTGGGCTAGAGGTATATTCGATTTGCTCAATTTCATCATTAATCAAATCGAACTGATTGCTCAGTTCGATTGGAGAAGAATTATTTCCGATATTAGAGTTAGAAGGAATATCTGAATTCTCCAGCTTCCTTCTATTTTTTCCGCGCTTTGGCAGGACGGTCTTGAAACCTTGTTTCTTTGAAGGAAGTGGAGAATTCAGAGACTCCCCCTTCCTCTTGTTTTTATTAATACTCATTGCTGAGCGTGGAGACGTGACCTTCTAAGAGGTTTTTTCCCAGAACGGTGTCCTTGCAGGATTACCACCGCTTGTCGGAATTTTACTTCCGCAAACGGGTCCAACGTAAAACGAAGGCACGGGTCCTTGCAAAGATCGTAACGGGATCAGTGGGTACAAATAGCGCTAAGAAGCACCGTTGAAATTAAAATAGCTTCGGGTAGTATTAAAAACTTCCTTCCGCAAAGAGAGAAAGAACCTTATCTTTTCTTCTTATGGATCCTGTACACCTCCGGTGGTGCAAAGGGCCGACTTGAAAGATCTCCATCCTGAGCGATGCCCGGCTATCGCTTTAACCTGTTGCCAGGTTAGATTTCGGTCGACTTCTTTTATTTCTTTATTGAGGCTTCTCCGCCATGAGCCTCTGGGTCTGCCTCTGCTGCGATGTCCCGCTGGGTTCCAGTCTAATGCTTGCTTACAGATTTCGTTTCCGCCCCTACGTAGAGTGTGGCCGACCCAGCCCCACTTCCGATCCCGAATTTCTGTTGTTATCGGCCTCTGGTGACAACGACGATGGAGCTCGTTGTTTGAGATCCAGTTGTGAGGCCACCAGGCCCGAATTATATACCGCAGGCATCTGTTAATGAACACCTGCAGCCGTTGAGTGTTCTCCACTGATACACACCATGTTTCGCTAGCGTATAACAGCACAGATTTCACGTTAGAGTTGAAAATATTTTGGTGTATTTTGGTGCGTTCACTTATCTGCCTGTTTTTCCAGATATTTCTTAAACTCGCAAAGGCAGCCCTTGCTTTCTTGATCCGTGCGCCTATGTCGAGAAGAAAGAAGAAAGAACCGCACAGCACGAAAGCACGATGCGGTCTGATTTCCATATCATTGTAATTCGTTTAACTTCACGTAGAAGTAACACACACGAAATCGTTAATTTAGTGCATTTAAAGTTATTTCACAGTTCTTGTCATCGTACGTAGGCTTTTCATAATAAAGTTGATAAATTAAAAGTTGACAAAATTTTGAACTTTAGGCCATAATGTTATTGTGATGTCTCTAAGAGCTCATCAACTCATACGAATGCTGGGGACATCGCACATTTCCTTGTTTCCAAGATCTGAACTTGATCCATCCAACAGCTAATCCAACTCATGACATTGCAATGGTAGGGATATCACATATCTTCATGTTTATTCTTTAGTACATCATCGAGATCACATGTTTGGTTAATACAGACAATTTCGTGAAGACGACTACACCAACAGGAATCGACAGCAGCCGCGAGGGGGCCCAATAGCCGTGAGTAAATTAGGAAAAATCACAAAAGTAACGCAGGTTGGAGGAGTGGCGACTGGCGGCAAGGAGAATCCTTTCGCTAGACGCAGTGGCCTCGAGAGGTATCCCCAAAGGTCGCCGGGGAAAGGCGAAGGAGAAGTCCGTGGAGGGTCTGATGAGGTGCCGAGCGAAGTGAAGATGGACGGCCCCACCCTGACCAGAGTCATCAATTCGGTGATGACGAACCACGAAGAACGCGGTGGTCAGACGATGGAGATGATCACGGACGATTCTGACGTGATCATGTCGTTCCTGGACAACCGCGTTAGCTACCGCAAGGATCTCAAACAAGCTGTACAGGCGCTCTGTGACCTAGTAGTTGAGGCAAAGTCCGAGTCGAGGACTCTACTAGAGGCCAGTAAGAGTGAGGAGCGATAAATCCGCAAACTTACGGAGGAGCGGAATCTGGCGGAACGCTAGGCGGAGAAGGACAAAGAGGAGACTGAATCGAGGATTCGCCTCCTGGCCGAGGAACTCCGCTGAAGGATGGCCGTGACAGGGGCGACTCCGAAGCTCAGTAAGGTTATGCAGGAGGCGAACCTGAAAGTAGCTAACGAGAAGTCAGCAGCTCCTAAGCGGGAAATGCGGGAGAAGTGTCTCTACCAGCGAGGACCGATGAAGCTCGATAAAAGCTAGGCAGAAGCCTTGTTACCGTTTTCGGTACCAAGGATCAGTACATTTGCGTGGGTACCAATAAAAAAACATACTAACCATTACTATTGTGAGACTTCGCATGCAGTAGCCAAAGGTAGAATAGGTGTACACTTTGGAAACTCCTATTCTGCTTTAAACGTGTAAAACCAACTAATTCCGTGTGGCTCAAATCTCGTGGGCGACGATGGCACCCCTATGGTGGGAATGAAGAGAGAAAATAGAAGATAGCGAGGAGATCGTATCGGGTCACGAGACACGGCTGTCGGGAACCAACCAAGCAAGGGAAAAGTCGAAGTGTCCGATAAATCGAGTTTTTTCCTGTCAAGCAAGTGATCAAGGGTCACCACGCGGTGAGGCCGAAGTAAAGCTATTGTCGATTTCCTCAGCGGGAGTTCCAAGAACGGTGTCCAGTGTCACGGTGCTTCTTCGCCCGAGTTCTAAAGCGCGAGACGTGGTTCTGAAGTATTTCTTGATTGGCGGCCGGATTGCAAGTATTACCCGGTCGGGGCAGTTTCCGAACCCATCGGGAAGTTCCTGGCCATTCGTGGTGCACCAGAAATCGTAAACCGTAAAAGCTCCGCGCAGGCAGGAACCGCTACGTCCCTAGCCTTGACGAGGTAACCTCAAACGCCGCCATTGTTCGGTGGCAAACTCAACGCAAGAATACCACGAGGTGGCCCCATTATCTGGATCCCGTCGCCAGCACTTTCTGCGACCGGAGATAGCCCGGACAAAATCCCGACACTCTGCAGTGACCCCATCGGTCGCACTCCCTCGGGAAGACCTGGGACCGGTATTTGCGGCAGACCGGGACGACGCGTCGCCAGCACAGTAGAGGACGAAAAATCAGTCAAAGCCATCTGGGAAATCATCGGCAGGAAGTGGCGGACAGAATCATTGCCCACCGGACTCCAGATCCACACGCGAAGCCCATGCGAAATACCGAAAGCCTCGGATACGATGAGGATAGACGCCTACCTGAAGCCGGGAGCAAGCTCCGCTACCCGTACCGTTCCGAAGTAGGCCGTATGTGCATTGCACCCAGAGTTCGCGGGCGAGCCTACCTTTGTCACCCCCCCCTTTGTCGCATCGCCACAGGTATGTTAGGAGCCTGGTCTCCGTATGCTTCTCGGGACATCTATCGGCCGCAACGAATCTACTAACCAAACAAAAAAACTAACCCTAACATGATAAGAAAAATATATAAATAATTAAAATGTACATGGATTTCTTTAATGATATTGGTGCATGCATCTGAACGATCCTTCCTTGTTCCGTCCACTTCAGCTACGTCTTGTGTCGTATGTTCTTTGAGCAGGAGGTAAGCCAGGAGTGAGGAGAGGTGAGCTAGTTTGTGGCGTGTGGACGTCCACTGCCTAGACGTGTGGACGTCACCGGCAGTTACAGTCTTGAAGGCCATGAGAGTTAACGATAAACTCTCTGGCCTAGGAGGGGATGTTAATTGCATCCGAAGGACGCGGAAATGCGAGATGATTCTCGTCTTTAAGCGGGATGCTGCTCAGAAGACTTCTGAGTACAAAAAGTTGACGGAGGAGGTCCTAGGTAATGGGTTTTCAAGTAAGGCCCGATGCCCACGTAGCGTTTTTTCAACGCTGCGTGCACGTGGCGTTGAAAAAACGCAGGTGTGAATCAATGCGGCGACGCTGCGTTACCGCTTTTTCCCGATGCACACATGCGTCCTTTTAACGCCGTGTGCACGCAGCGTTGAAAAGACGCTACGTGGGCATCGGGCCTAAGAGTCTTATGCCCAATCTCGAACATCCTGTGCAAGGGCCTGGATGAAGTAACCGAAGCCAGAAACCTGGTCGACACACTGAGAGATCAGTGCAACGTCGAGATCCAGGAATCTGCGGATCGGTTATGCAAAAGCTACGCGGGAATGCAGGTTGCCTCATTCTAAGTACCTCAGACTGAGGCCAAGAAGGTAATGGATAGGGCTAAACAGGAAGTGGGTTGGTCGGTATGACCGCTAGGCATAAGCCAACCGCTTCAGGCCTGCTTCAGGTGTCTTGGCAACGGTCATAAGTCCTATGACTGTAAAGGACCTGATCGCAGAAGGCTATGCCGTAGGTGTGGAGCTGAAGGCCACCAAGCTTGCACCTGTCAGGCTGCACCAAGGTGTCTGATCTGTCTCCGGGTACAGACAACAACGGTGTCCAGGCCTGTGCGGTCTCTAGAAGGATCCAGACAAGGAGGTAACACAGCTATACCTAAACCCCTGCGAGGCGGTTCGACTGCTGCTACCGAGCGTAAATAGCTTTGCTGTCCGATCTGTACCGCATCCCCGTTGGAAACGGCATTTGGATTGCGGATAAGTCTCAGATGGTTATCAACTGGACTTGCGGGCGATAACCGCATCCAGGAGATATTATCATCCCCTGATGATGAGGGTTTCGTCATAGCAAAGGTAAACGGTATTTACTTTTGTAGCTGCTACCTGGATGGTGCGGATAGAATCGATTTGGTTGTCAAACTGAAGCCAAAAGTTTCTATTGTGCCGGAGCCAAACATTGAAGATTGTGGTTATGGACGTTCCAGATCTTATATTGAGAAGTATTGTTATTATTTGGGAAAAATATAAAAATAATCTTAGTTTGAGTTTTGTATTCTTTGTAACAAATATTTTCACATTATATTTCGAGTGGAAAATTAGTAGGAATGCAATTAAAAAGCACTCGTTACAAAATTTCACGAGATTAAACAGCTGCCTGGAGCAGGAATGTATGTAAACCATCATAAAGTCACGTAGAGTCTCGCGCATTTGAGCGCCCTCATGCAGCATGGAAAGAGTAATTCGAAGAGCGGGAAATGTTTGACAGCCGAGTAACTGCAAAATAATTTTGCTTATGGGAGTGATATCAAACTATCCCTCTACTCGCTTGAGAGCAGAAAAGCGGCTCTATCCGCAGCACCCATGCTGCTACGTCCTCCCAGGTGGAGTATAGTCAGGGCCGGATTTAGCCGGAAGGGGGCTCCGGGACCGACAGCTTGTGGGGCCCCCAAAATGTGCAAAAAAAGTTGGTTTTGGTACATGAGATTTGTGGGGGCCCAGGGGGCCTAGCAACCAGCATGGTTTCCGTAAGGGCCGTTCTACCATCGAAGCAATTCGATCGGTAACGGATACGGGTAAGATAGCGAGAGGTTCGAACAGGCGAGGTATTAGGTACTGCGCATTGATTACACTTGATGCGATTACACAAAATGCGTTTAATAACGCTAGCTGGGCAGCTATTGCTGATTCCCTGCACCTGAAAAGTTATTTTCAGAATAGGGTGTTGGTATACGACACGGATGCTGGTCAAAAGTCGATCGAAGTGTCAGCGGATGTCGATCCTCGGACCGGTTTTGTGGAATATTATGTACAACGGGGGTCCGCGACGTTAGGCATAAGTACGTTAGGCATAAGGACGTTAGGCATAAATACGATAGGCATAATGGACATTAGGCATAACGGACGTAAGGCAGAATGTACGCTAGGCATAAAGGACGTTTGGCATAATTCTGCCTTCTTCATGTCTTGGGCTGTTCTTTGGTTTATTTTATGCCTAACGTCCATTATGCCTAAAGTACATTATGCCTATCGTCTGTTATGCCTAACGTCTATTATGCCTAACGTACTTATGCTTAACGTATTTATGCCTAACGTACTTATGCCTAACGGGGTATACCCGTACGACGGAGTATTACGCTTAAGGTGATTATAGAATGAAGCCCGTGGTGAATTTCAAATTCACCACACGTTTATCTACATACATTTCCAAAAGCCCAGATCTGGCGTAATAGTTTTCGTACAGTGCCGAAACTCAAATTATGATTGTTCAGCATAACTAAGCAAACGATCTACCATTATTTCAGCTTCATACGCGTTATGGTTCTTTCATCTCGTGTTCTTGAAAAAAATATTGGAAAAGCACGTGGTTTACAAAATGGCCGATTTCTGGCTTCATTCTATAATCACCTTAAGTCTCCCGGCCGGTGTGAAAATCGAAGGCATCGCGGATGACGTAATGCTAGAGGTAACAGGAGACACTCTCGGCGAAGTCAAACTGAAGGCTTCATACGCGATTGGCAGAGTAGAAGAATGGCTCAACTCGAGGAGGCTGTCCTTTGTACATCACAAGACGGAAGTCATGAGTGGATTGTATGGACTCGATGTGTCTGGAAATACTTTACATGTCATTCTTGCGGTTAGAAGGCAACACCAATGCTTATATTTTTTTGCTTTGACAGTCTGAGTAACACCCAGAGCTGTTCAATAGAACTGTTAGTAGGAGTATGGTCAAGGCAAGAGTTTGAACCAGCAGAGATAGCAATGAGTAATTCAGCACCTCTAGACTTGCAGCTGTTCAACTCGTTTTGAAGCCAGGAAAAAATCATCAATTTTCGACCGAAATCCTTGAACATTCTGATAGTAAATGAGCACTTGTCATAAGACGAGTTTGTACTATTCCATTTAATTCCACTACTTTTTTGTACCTTTGACAGATACGTATTTCGACCTGAACAGGAAAGGCCATCTTCAGTGTCTCGTACTTGACTCGACTCGCAAATTATGTTCTTGGTTGAAAAGAAACCCAGTAAAAATGCAAGGGTGCTGTCCAAGTAGATCTCCTCCCTATTTCCGCTCTTTCATTTGTGATTCGATCATTATCTTAATTGGCTCTAATGTTATTGCTAATCTAGTCAGTCATAATATCTGTTTTTGTCATTCGAATAAATAACAACATGTACCTAATTTGCATTTTCTTCCATTCATAGATTAGCTTCATGACTTTATCATCAAAAAAAGATTATCGAGCTCCCTACTGTAGCTATTTGCATGCACAAATGGCCTATACTCGTTGACTGCAAACAAATCCTATGGCTAGTATCATCTCGCAAAAATGATTAGATTTCCCTGCTGAACGACCCAAACAACTGCATCGTAATTTCTCCGCATCAGCTCTAAATCAAATCATTACACTCGTCCAGGTTCAGGTCATTGAAACTTGTTCAAGCAGAGCGAGGGCGCATGCATTCTGCCATGCCTACACATTTCGAAATTAGGGTGCCATTGCCGTTCTGTTTTCGTTTCGCTTCATTTTTTTTGCCATCGTGAACCAGACTCTGACGACGGCGGTTTCCACAGGTGATTCAACTCAAGCTTTCTTTGTTCTGCAACCTTTGAGACACGACCCCTCCGGTCCCCAGCAGCTCCTCCGTTGATGATGGAACTCCTTCAATCGCCCCCTTCGAATCGCCGTTTTGGACATCGAAATCGCTTAACATATGATTATATGCGTTATTCGTTCGCTCGACTGATACTTAAATTGGGAGTTAAGGGTAAACTTGTTGAAACCAGCGGAGACCCACCTTGTTGTTATCAACTATTGGAAACAATCTTCAGCGAACAATCTTAGCGTTTCACCTTAAAGGTGAATGCATTTCCTCAGCCTAACAATTTGTTTCTTGCAGAAGTACTGCCGTGGCGGAGATTTCTGGTTTGGACTTTACTCATCAGGCTTTAGTTAGAGGGTTGTTCTTGTTTGATTAATTCTCTGCTGCACATTTGGGGAAAATGGGTGTGAAACGGCTACACAAGTCAATGTTATTTCCCGGGGAGACGATATAACCTCATCAACAGTAAAACGTGCTCTTGATAACAAAACATGATATGAACTTGTTTGAAATAAGTGCTCGAAGAACAGGCGAAAATGACACAATGCACTTAAATATCATAAACATATCAGGTTTTGCTATTAACAAGCTATTATTTTTTTCTAATCCATAGCAAACTTTGATGTTTTTTATAGTAATTTGGTGTATTTTTTGTTATTTTCGCTTGTTCTTCTAGCATTTACTTCGAACAAGTTCATATCATGTTTTGTTATTAATGTCAAGGCTTCTATCCGGGTTCTAGGTGTAATCTAGAGAACAGTATTTTTTTATAGCTCATGTACGAATTGTATGAAGTTCAATGTTTTTCCAAAATTTAACATGGCCTATATTTTGAAGTAGGATTATGTCCTTCAGCAGATTCAAATTTGAGATTGAGACCGTCACGAAAAGTGGCCAGCTCATACTTTGATTACAACTATTAAAACAATGGTATAAAAGGGCTAATCTATTGAAAAACTTGAATTCCGTCAAGCACTTTTGAGATGCGGTAAACCAACTAATCGCGTATGTGCATCCCAAGCACAGACATCATCATTGGAGGCGCGGGTAACCCAAACCCTCCAAGCAGCTTTTTCAGAGCAACGTATATTGGTCGTTGCCAATCGACGACGCAACAATCGCAGCTGCCGCAGGTGCAACCAGAGCGTAAGGAGAAGTGCCCGCCTATGTTTGTGAAGGGCGATCTGCCAAATTTGCGCCAGAAAATTCGCCAGGTGATCGCTAAGGGGCTTAAATGTACATTTCGGCTCTGCAGCCAGGGGTGAAAGTTATGCCGGTAAATAAAGACCACCATCAATTCGTCGTGGAGTTTCTCAAGATCCACAAGTAAGTACTACACTCATGACCACACCGGTACGAAGAGGCTCTAGGCTTTGCTGCGAGGACTCCCCGATATGAAGGAGGAAGAGCTCTAAGCAGAGCTCGAAAGTTTCGGACTGAACCCAGTCGACGTGCAGAAGATCGCTCGTCACGACAAGGTGAGGAGATATCGCGACCAGCTTTACCGCGACGTCACGCAGTGCACCAACTGCTTCAACTTCAGGCATGGCACCAGGAACTGCCGCATGAAGCCACGTTGCAACAAGTGTGGCGAGCCCTATCCGACCGACGAGTGCGACAAGATGGAGTGGCCGATCCCAAGTGCGCCAACTGTAGCGATAAACATCGAGCCACCACAAAGGGCTGCTCAAAGCGTGCAGAGTTCCTGGAAACCTGGAAGAAATCCTCTTATCGTTGCAACTACACAAGCGACAAGCAGCAGCAGCTGCGTCGGTTAAAGCTCCAGCACTACCAGCTCCATCCTCCAGCGGACGGCCTGCGTTCCCTTCTCCTGGATTCCGTCGGCAACAGGAGAACGGAAATGTCCCAACGGAAGAATCTGCTCCGCTCCAAACCTCGGAGCAACTGATGCCGATCTTCACGTTTCGACCAGGTCTTCACTCTTGGCATGTTCATCATTGAAAATGGCTCTTAGGGTGGGCCTGGTCAACTGGAACGCTTGCTCGCTCAAGAGCAAAACCATCGAGCTGAAGGATTTCCTTGAGGAGAATGAAATAGACGGCGTTCATCACCGAAACGCACTTAAAACCGAAAGTGCACCAGCCGTTCAGGGAAGATGGTGTGGCCATCGCACTTCGATACAATATTAACTGTTCCAAGTTTCCAGCTGAGTGTCATCGGTGTCGAAGTTACTACTTATGTTGGTACAATTATGCGCATCGTAGCTTACTGCTCATTGAGGGAAATCGTCAAGATATGAGGCATGGACATTACATCATTGCTGGGGACCTGAATGCCAAACATCAAGCCTGGGGCAACAGTCGCGGAGATCGAATCAGCACCATCTGAAGCAACGATATGGAGGAAGACCACTACACCATCCTGAGTCCGGCCCATTCTACCTTTGATCGCATTAGACAACAATGGCTCTAAGGACCGCCTGGTAACTCCTGCAGACAAGGTCGCTGAAATAGGTCGCCACTTTGTCGGCTCGCACAATCTTGGACAGAACATCGTCAGTCCACACGAAGCAGCCGTTAACGAGCATGCTGATAACAGCCATCTTATTCCCAACGACTTCTTGGAAGAGTTAGAGATCTCAACTGACGAATTGACGGCCTATATCGAATCATCGAAAAACATGAAGGCCCCAAGCTTCGACAACATCCTGAATCAAACAAATGAGTGTGTCGAACACTACAACATAATTCGAGAAACAGTTTGGTTTCTGACGCGGTCGATCAACTGTACACCAATTAACTCGAGTTACCAACATCCTGTTCCAGACATTTTCAGTTTTACACCAAAATATGCCGTGTGGCTACTCTTTCTTCATTGTATTTTACCAAATTGATGGTTATGCACTTGAAATCGATTAACGACTACATTTACCTCTATTGGAACATATGAGATGCCCCTGGAACTAGTAGAAGAGGACATTTCTATTTTTACATCAAAATATGCCGCGTGGCAGCTATTTCTTCATTATTTTCCATCAAATAGATGGTTATGCACTTGAAATCAAATCTCGGCTATACTGGCCTCTCCTGAAACCAGCAAGGTGCTTTCGAGGAACCCGTAGAAGGGGACATTTACGTTTTTACACCAAAATATGCCATGCGACGGCTTTTTTTGTAATGATTTTTCGCCAAACAGATGGTTATGCACTTGAAATCGATTAACGACCACTTTTGGAACCTATGAGGTGCCCTCGGGAACCAGTAGAAGAGGACATTTCCATTTTTACACCGAAAAATGCCGTGTGGCAGCTCTTTCTTCATGATTTTCCCATCAAATGGATGGAAATTTCGAAATGTTTAAGGGGACCATCACAGTAACCCAGAAAATATTTTTTTAATATGACATAATTTGCTTTCATGAGTCGATATCGAGTCATAGAACATCGACTCATGGAGGTTTGACTGAAAGTGGAAAAGGCAGATAATGAAAGTTTCATGAAGTCTACCAATGTTCCTTCGAGCAGTGATTTGATACAATTTTATTTCAAAACAAAATAATTCATAGTATCCTTCTTATAATATTAAAGCGATTATAATCATAAATAATTGAAATATTATGCATAAGCTCCGAAATCGGCGATTAAACAACTATTATGCTAAATGGCCATTGTGCCAAACGGCTGTTATGCCAAACGACATTGTGCCAAACGACCTTCATGCCAAACGACTTTATGTCAAATGACCTACCGCCATTTCAAACACTTATTTCATTTATTTAGTTAACATCATTGGCGTAACTACCTCCGATGCCTAGGGGGGGCTATAGCCCCTTTATATTTTTTCTCGAAATTGACCCTCTTTTTGAAAATTCTCGAACATTTTAACATCTCATCATCAAGTTATCAGCGGTAATGTGACAAATGCAGTCCAACCACCTAAGGCAATTGCGGATCCATCACACTCATTCATATTATTCTCTTTTCTCAAGCACGTGCACGTGTGCACGTGTGAGCAACAACTCACAGTCTATGTTTAATTGCGCTCGACTAGCGTCAGGCAGTGGATATATTTGCATACTTCATAAATATTCTATCTATCTCAAATGAAAAAAAATAGTGCAACTTTCCATGGATTCCGCCGAGAATCTTCCATGAATTCTGATGAGAATCCTTTAGTGATCCTGACTGGAATGTTCCAGGGACTCTAACGGAAATCTTTAGATATTTCGACGAGAATACCGATGGGAGCCTCCAGGGATCATGAAGGGAATCCACTAGAGATTTCGGAGAGAATGTTTCAGGAATTCCAACGGAAAAATTTCAGGGATTCCGACGACAATGTAGCAGG
Organism: Armigeres subalbatus; assembly: GCF_024139115.2. Taxonomy (NCBI): domain Eukaryota; kingdom Metazoa; phylum Arthropoda; class Insecta; order Diptera; family Culicidae; genus Armigeres; species Armigeres subalbatus. The sequence goes on along the minus strand of NC_085139.1, from coordinate 96,655,659 downwards.
GATCCTTCACCCTCCAGGAATTTCGACGGGAATATTTCAGGAATTTGAAGGGGAATATTCCAGGGATTTCGTCGAAAACCCTCCAGGAATTCCAATATGATGGTTCCAGGTATTTCGTAAGCATTGTTCCAGGGATGAAGACGCATATCGTCGAAGGATTCCGAAGCAATCCGTCGAAGGACTTCGAAGCAAATCGTCGAGCGACTCCGAATTAATCCTTCAGTTATTTCGAAAAGAATCCTCCAGCGATCCCGAAGGGAATCCTCCAATCATGTTGAAGCAAATCGTTGAGGGATTCCGATGCAAATCATCAAAGGATTTCGAAGCAAATCATCGAATGGTTCCAAAAAAAAAATCATTTAGGGACTCTGAACAAAATCTATGAGAAATTCTGAAGCAAACCGTCGATGTATTCCGAAACGAAACGTCGAATGATTCTGAAGCAATTCTTCGTGGGATTCCGAAGCTAATCGTCAGCCGGATTCCTTATCGTCTAGAGATCCCAACGCAGATCATTTGCAAAACGTCGAGAGACTCCGAATTAAATCTTCAAAGGATTACGAAGCAAATCGCCGAAGGATTCTGATTTGTCAAGGAATTCCTAAACCAATCTTAAAACGAATCTGGAGATATTCCGGAGCAAATCAACGAGAGATTCTAAAGCAAATCCTCCATGGATTTTAAAGGGTATTTTTTACAGATTCCCAAGGGTATTGCTTAACAATACTGGAAAGAATCCAGTAGGAATTCTTCTGGATTACGATTGGAATACTTCGATGAATCCGAAAAGAATTATTTAGAGATTGAAGTGAGAATTCTTCTCGGATTCTGATGAGAATCCTTCTCGGATGCTGATGGGAATCTTTCTCAGAATTCAGAAACAAGCTATTTTTTTTCCACTCATTTCATTAAGTATGATAGAGTGAATATGAGAGATAACTCTTTAATCTTCAAACTTTTTTGGTAATTCATTATGCTATATGTTGAAAACTGATATCACTACTAACTAACTTATCAAATCCTAGGGGGGGCTAATTTTTTTCTAGGGAGGGCTAAGCCCCCCCTAGCCCCCCCTTATTTACGCCAATGGTTAACATCTAAACAGATAACACTGAATCAACAATTTGACGCCACAATACACGGTTCGAGGCCGCATCTCTCCATTCTCGGTTACGCCCCACGCTCGCCAAGTCGTTTTGCACCTGGTCTGCCCATCTCGTTCGCTGCGCTCAACGCCGTCTCGTACCTGCCGGATCGGAAGCGAAGCCCATCTTTGCAGGGCTGCTGTCCGGCATTCTTGCAACATGTCCTGCCCATCGTACCCTTCCGGATTTAGCTACCTTCTGGATACTGGGTTCGCCGTAGAGCTGGGCGAGCTCGTGGTTCATTCTTCGCCGCCACACACCGTCTTCTTGCACACCGCCAAAGATGGTCCTAAGCACCCGTCTCTCGAATACTCCGAGTGCTTGCAAGTCCTCCTCGAGCATTGTCCATGTTTCATGTCCGTAGAGGACAACCGGTCTTATAAGCGTCTAGTACATAACACATTTGGTGCGGTGGCGAATTTTTTTCAACCGCAGTTTCTTCTGGAGCCCGTAGTAGGCCCGACTTTCACAGATGATGCGCCTTCGTATTTCACGACTAACGTTGTTGTCAGCCGTTAGCAAGGATCCGAGGTAGACGAATTCCTCGACCACGTCGAAGGTATCCCCGTCTATCGTAACACTGCTTCCCAGGCGGGCCCTGTCGCGCTCGGTTCCGCCCACAAGCATGTACTTTGTCTTTGACGCATTCACCACCAGTCCAACTTTTGTTGCTTCACGTTTCAGGCGGGTGTACAGTTCTGCCACCTTTGCAAATGTTCGGCCGACAATGTCCATGTCATCCGCGAAGCAAATAAATTGACTGGATCTGTTGTAAATCGTACCCCGGCTGTTACACCCGGCTCTCCGCATGACACCTTCTAGCGCAATGTTGAACAACAAGCACGAAAGTCCATCACCTTGTCCCTTGTCCCTTGTCCCCGGCGCGATTAGAACGAACTTGAGTGTTCGCCCGAAATCTTCACACAGTTTTGCACACCATCCACCGTTGCTCTGATCAGTCTGGTAAGCTTCCCAAGGAAGCTGTTCTTATCCATAATTTTCCATAGCTCAACGCGGTCTATACTGTCGTATGCCGCCTTGAAATCAACGAACAGATGGTGCGTTGGGACCTGGTATCCACGGCATTTTTGAAGGATTTGCCGTACAGTAAAGATCTGGTCCGTTGTAGAGCGGCCGTCAACGAAGCCGGCTTGATAACTTCCCACGAACTCGTTCACTAATGGTGACAAACGACGGAAGATGATCTGGGATATCACTTTGTAGGCGGCATTAAGGATGGTGATCGCTCGAAAGTTCTCACACACCAGCTTGTCGCCTTTCTTGTAGATGGGGCATATAACCCCTTCCTTCCACTCCTCCGGTAGCTGTTCGGTTTCCCAGATTCTGACTATCAGTTTGTGCAGGCAAGTGGCCAGCTTTTCCGGGCCCATCTTGATGAACTCAGCTCCGATACCATCCTTACCAGCTGCTTTATTGGTCTTTAGCTGTTGAATGGCATCCTTAACTTCCCTCAAGTGGCTGGTTTGCTTCCATCGTCCGCTGAGCTGACGTAGTCATCTCCTCCGCTGCCTTGACTTTCACTGCCTGTACTCTCAGCGCAATTCAGATGTTCCTCGTAGTGCTGCTTCCACCTTTCGATCACCACACGTTCGTCCGTCAAGATGCTTTCATCCTTATCCCGACACATTTCGGCTCGCGGCACGAAGCCTTTGCGGGATGCGTTGAGCTTCTGATAGAAATTGCGTGTATCTTGAGAACGGCACAGCTGTTCCATCTCCTCACACTCTGCTTCTTCCAGGCGGCGTTTCTTCTCCTGAAAAAGGCGGGTCTGCTGTTTCCGCTTCCGTCTATAACGTTCCACGTTCTGCCGGGTACCTTGCTGCAGCGCGACCGCTCGCGCTGCGTCCTTCTCCTCCAGAATCTGTCTGCACTCTTCGTCGAACCAATCGTTCCGTGACTTCGTCCAATATACCCGACGTTGTTCTCCGCTGCGTCGTTAATGGCTGCTTTGACTGTATTCCAGCAGTCCTCAAGGGGGGCCCCATCGAGCTCACCCTCTTCCGGCAACGCTGCCTCGAGATGCTGCGCGTATGCAGTGGCGACATCAGGTTGCTTCAGCTATTATCCGTCATCAACAATTGCTTCGTACCGCGGCGGTCGTCGGTACCGAACATTGTTGATGACGGATAGTTTTGGGAGCAGTTTAACCATCACCAGATAGTGGTCAGAGTCGATTTTAGCGCCACGATATGTTCTGACGTCGATAATGTCGGAGAAGTGCCGTCCATCAATCAGGATGTGGTCGATTTGTGATTCTGTCTGCAGTGGTGCTCTCCAGGTGTACCGATACGGGAGGCTGTGTTGGAAGTAGGTGCTGCGAATGGCCATATTCTTGGAGGCGGCGAAATCAATTAGTCGTATGCCGTTTTCGTTCGTCAGCCGGTGAGTGCTGAACTTTCCAATAGTCGGTCTAAACTTCTCCTCTTGGCCAACCTGAGCGTTCAAATCTCCTATGATGATTTTGACGTCGTGGCTTGGGCAGCTGTCGTACACACGTTCCAGCTGCGCGTAGAATGATTCCTTATCATCATCAGTGCTTCCGGAGGGTGGGCTATGGACGTTGATTATGCTGAAGTTGAAGAACCGGCCTTTGATCATCAACCTGCACATTCTTTCATTGATCGGCCACCACCCGATCACGCGCCCTTGCATATCGCCCATCACTATGAAAGCTGTTCCCAGCTCGTGTGTGTTGCTGCAGCTCTGGTAGATGGTATGATTACCTCTAAACGTTCACACCATTGATCCCTTCCAACAAACCTCCTGCAGCGCTACGATGCCGAATCCACGGTCCTTGAGCACATCGGCGAGTATGCGTGTGCTCCCGATGAAGTTGAGAGATTTGCAGTTCCACGAACCGAGTTTTCAATCGCTAGTCCCTTTTCGTCGCAGTGGTCTTCGCCGATGGTTCCGGTCCGTACTCTCTTGTTGATTGTTCGTTGCTTATGATTTTTTAAAGGCTGGCTTGCAGGGCCTGACACCAAATCCCCTAAATTTCCGGAGGACCATTCCTCCTTATTTACGGTGGACCATGGTGCACAGTTTCACTCAGAGTCCCTCGCTGGCACTTGGTTAATGATCAGCCGCCCCTGTCATGGAGAACAGACGCTGTTGTTGAGAGCTGCTTCTAACATGGGGAACAGACGCTCAGTAAGATTTGCACCTCCGGAGAGGAGCAAACCCCCCTTCCTTGTCAGCATACGGTCATAGTTCCTACCGGGGTTGGTTACTCGATCTTCCCTAAGGTTACTCGTATCCCTGACAGCGCCATTTCACAAGAGGTTGAGTGTGAGTGATGAATTTTCTGTCGTCAGATTCCAGAAAAACTTTATGCTATTAGAATAACATATGAGCTTACCCAACAAGCATTGGAGGCTGATAAAGAGCTTATTTCGCCACAATTTGGCTTGTTCAGCTAAAAAACTAGCTTATTCAACTTAAATTGTGTGTTGGGTAGTAAGACGCCTGTGGAGTTTTATCCATCCGAAAGAATTCCAATTTGTTTCTCATCTAAATTTTTGTTACCTCTTCTTGAAAACTCAAGATTTTGCCTTTCTGAAATAGCAGAAAAATCCCCCAAATTACCATTCAAAGCTACAGAAAGAAATGCTTTCAAAATATCAGGATCGATACAGACATATGATACGTAGTATTTGGATCTCAATTTTTCAGAAGAATTCTTTTGATAATACTTTCAGAAAGGCCATGCTTCTTTAAGAACTATGAACACGTATGGTTTAATTAAATATACTCGCAAAACTCTGTTTTAAAATATATAAAGATTAAATACTTGCTGAGAAAACCAATTTTAAATCAGGATTTTTTAGAAATATGCCAATAAGCAAAGCATCCAAAGCATTAAACAGTTTGTCCAACATTTTATGCTGTGTCAATATTAAGACCATACAGACAGTTCAGTATGCCACTAGAACTTTCTTTATCCAACCAAATTTTAGAAATTGTATTTGTTTTCTTAGTCTGTTGCTTCCATTTTTTTATTCAATCAGCATTGCATCAGCATGGAACCACTGTTCCTACTCCAATTTCCCAAAGTAATGATATATGGCACTGTTGAATCAAGGGAGCGTAGTTACGCCAATGACCAACAAACCTAATTTTTTTCACCGATCTCGGCTGTGCGAATCTCGGTTTGAGTTACACATCGAAAGACAGATATGGAGCTATTTTCATGCTCCCTTTATAAGACCGACAACGTTCCCGTGAAAGTCGTGTCCGGTGGCCATTGTCTCTGGAACCAGCGTATCACCACATAGCCACAAATTGATGAGATTTTCTTTCGAACGATATGTATACTTTGTGATTCAGATATAATTTGACTAGTCTTCGCAAAAAGGGTTAAATCGCAAAATTAACATCATTTTATACCATTTTAGAAATTTTTTCTTCAAAGTGCAAATTATAACCACTTTGCGATGGCAGAAAGTTGGAGTTAGTAGCAATAAAAGCGCTTGTCGAAGAGAGGCCTAGCACAAATTTAATCGCATGGATGGCGTCTATCTTGCTTCAGCGGTAAATCATGTAACCATCAATCGTTACAAATGAACAAATATATGGGTCGGTTCAGAACACTGCACTGTTTGCTCTGGTGGGTGCAACTTTGCGTGATAGCAGCGTGAAGGCTTTCGTTGGTAGCTGGGATTCTAGCGCTACGACATACGGAACGAACGGGAATGTGGACGATAGCCGAAATGAGGTGCCGGGAAGCGAACAATGCGGAGTGGTGCCTTCTTGGTTTTCGGCAGTCAAAGTCAATAGTTCGCTAGCAATTTCCCTCCGAAAAATTAATGTGTTAAAAGTTTTGTTGGCTGGAGAGCCTGCACTATTTCTGAAACCGGTTGCTTTGAGCTAAATTGGGCGAGTTTTACCGAGTTCACGCATCGTACCATCCGTCAGCCATTCCGGCGAACCACGCCATCAGTCGGCCGAACCCACCATCGGCAATTTGGAGGATTCCGTCATCCGCCAGCTTTTCAACCGGCCACGCCTTTCGTCGGCCGAACCATTCATCGACAAACTCGCAAGTTCCGCATCGTGTCACCCTTTCGGCCCTTCCGGCGAACCACGCCATCAGTCGGCCAAACCCTCCATCTGCAATTCGAAGAGTTCCGTCATCCGTCGACCCATTTTGGACATCCGTCCGTAAGTCGTGTAAGGACAACGTCACCCATCAGACCTCCAACCGGCCACACCATCCGTCGGCCGAGCCATTCATCGGCAAATCCACGAGTTCCGCCATCCGTCGACCCCTTTTTGGTCATAACTACCGAGTACAACGGAATCCGTTATCCGGCGGCCGAACCATCGGCAATCCAGCAAGTTCCACCACCCGTCGACCCATCTTGGGCATCCGACAACAAATCGAGGACAAGGTCACCCATCCGCCACTCTGACGGCCGGACCAGCAAGCCAAGCCAGTTTTGTGACTATCGTCATCCGCCACCACGTGCTGTCCTGCCATCAGTCGACCGAACCGTCAATCCAAGCCATCCGTCGGCTAATCCATCGAGCCGAGACCCATATCGCCATCGGCGATTCGTGCACGCCGTCGAGCAGCAAGTTGGCCTTGTAGGTAGTCTGGCATTGTCACCCCCATATTTGCCGTAAGTAAACTGTTTGTAACCTAACCTCCAAGCTTCTGATTTTTAGCAAGTCCGAAAACCTCCCCATTAGCTCCATCGACCCTGGGACTCGAGGACTAAAAGAGGCCTTGCGTGCCCACCCCGTAGACTACCGTTGGCTTTAGACCAGTAGTCTGGGGTTTAGGACGGTTCCTCTTCTAGGACCTGTCGATGGTTCCTCGAGGGCAAGAGGCCGTACCAGAAACGGTATCAATCATCAAATGGGCGTCGTTGGCGTCAGTAGCAGTGATCTTTCAGATTTAAAATGTATTGGGTTTGTTGGGGCGTAGAAACACTGCGTCCATTGAGTAGAACTTGTGTGTTATTCCCCTGATTAATATTAACTATTCGCATCTTTTAGGTTGATCACCATTTGTCAATTATACAACCTAAGATATGTCTTTTACCATTGAAATAATAAAACCCACTACCTTTCCAGGATTATCAGTCGAAATTTCTCCTGGTTGCATGAAGTCGCTATTTAGAAAATTTGATCTGCACTTCTGAAATGCATCATAACTGCAAAGTAGATGTTCCGAGGTTTCACGTACCATGTTACAGAAATGACAGATATCATTCTGAACCTAGTGCAGTGTCCTGTTATAAGGCCAGTAAATATGCAAAGAGCTCCAAGAGCTTTTCGGTTACTGAAACATTGGGAATTACAAATCTCTTATTTTTTAGTAAGAAAGGAGCGCCCAAAAAGGACGCCAAGGGCGGTGCTGAGAGTCCACGCTACGGCTCTGATCGCTACATTCTATCGAGATTGTTGCTACGCAAATAGGAGAGCATTTCCAAAATCACCCTCCGAAAGACAAGAGATCACGCCGAAAATTGGCCTAAGAATCTTTTTTCCTTCAAAACCGATTCCTAAGTACCAGAATGGCCAAATTGCCGAAAATCAGTCCGAAACGATATCCGCGGAATCCATACCTTCAATTTGGTTTCGAAAAAATGAAAATCGGTTCGAAAATGAACTTTCGGGAACAAATTCAAGTTGGGGTCATTATTGACTCGCTAATGCACAATGTGTCACTTTTTTGTTTGTTTTGGCGTTCCTAGAAGTCGCTGAAAGCTGATTACCACCTAAAAATATCCATTTCCAAAAGTTAGGAAAGGTCAGACAATTTCGAAACCTTTTTTAATTTCGTTACAAAACTGCAACGTTTTTAAATCATCTCTGGGCCAAAATAGACCCCAATGCACTAGGAAGTCATTAGAAGTGCATTTTGACTCACAACTCCCACCAGTTTTTCCGATGCGTATGTTCTTATTTGATGCAATATTTTTCCTGCTTGGGGGATGCCTGTAAGCTTGTAAAACTGTTTTTTCAGATCTATAGATCTTATAAGTGTTGATGTATGTAAGCGAGTGTTGGCGCTGCATCAGGAGCATGGGAACATGTTCTGTAATTTTTCAATGTTTTAAGAGTAAATGGTTGTTTTATTGATTTTTCAATGATTTTAGATACAAATATTCAAAGAAAGCTTTATGAGAGCTGTCCATGGTGTCTTTTTTTCTTAACTTGAATTTTGTTTTTTTATAGTCTATTCTAGAAAAAAAAAACATCGCAACTAAAGTTCACCATATAAAACATTTTGAAATTTCGCCTTTAAAATTAGTAATTTATGATCAAACTAATTGATCGAACCCACCCTTGATTGGAATAATTTTGTGCCACGAACAGAGATTCGGTGCTAAATCTCAATTACACTCGATAGCCATACCATCAAACCCTGCAAAAAATCAGTCTCATAAACCGGTTCGTATCAATTTTTCTCTCCATATGCTTCATCCAATGATCGCCAGTGGAGTAGCACCAGTTCGATCAGTTTCGTTTGGGACTTGCACCTGACGACAGCATCTCAGACCGTCCGTCAGTCGGTTCAGTTGCCATCATGAAGCAAACGCTGTCAATCGTTCTGGCCGTTACCGTAACGTGGATCGCTTTCGCCCAGGCCCAGGACGTCGCCGTATCCGAGGCCTTTGCCGGCAACGAAATCGTTCCGGATGTGATCAGCCAAGCACCTGCCGGTCTGGTGAAAGTAACGTACAGCTCCTCCGGTGCGGAGGCCAACCTGGGCAATGAACTTACACCGACGCAGGTCAAAGAGCAACCGACTGTCAGCTGGGATGCGGAGCCGGGCGCTCTGTACACGTTGGTCCTGACCGATCCGGACGCACCGTCCCGTGAGAAGCCGAAGATGCGCGAGTGGAAACATTGGGTGGTGGTCAATGTGCCTGAATCGGACGTAGCGGCCGGGGAAACCGTTGCCGAGTACATCGGATCGGCACCACCGCAAAACTCCGGTCTGCACCGGTATGTGTTTTTGGTGTACAAGCAGACCGACGGCAAGGTGCAGTTCGATGAGCCGAAATTGAGCAACCGGTGAGTTGGGTGATTGAAAGTGAATTTATTTTAACGATGGATCGATGGGACAAATGAGAAATGAATCTCATTTAATTAGAGTTGTGAGAATCAACACACTTTAGATTTCGCTGATTATGTTTAGAATTCTTCTAACGCAACGTCTGTGCTAAACAACATAGATGCACTCGTTCTCTCAAGAAGTATGGGAACGATTCTGCCCTTTATCTCATAGCTCCCATTTCCATCTAATCAAAAAAAAAAGAAAAAACAATTTGATTTGTTATTATTTGTGATTTTTTCGGCAGTGAGCACGCATGTTAGCATGTTTATTCATTTGAGGAAAACTGAGCATCGCTCAACGGCGACGATATGTATGTGCATTAGACCTCTTCATGTTTTCAAAAAGTATCAACAATTTAACCGGTCAGCCCAGAATCACAATTCTTATGCTAAAATAAGTCTCCTGTCAAATTTTCAGCTGATTCGGAGAAAATTTCGAGGTGGCTCAAGTCGATTTAGTGTTTTTGAGTTTTCAATTTAGGAAAAAATCTAACAAGAGATATAAACATCGAAAACTATCGCAACAACCTCTATACGGAAGCTTTTGGTGTGCTCTACAAGTCTTGTGAACATTGCGATTCGTTCCGTTCACATTTTGTCCATGTTAAAGTGATTTTCAAGCTTTTAAGTGCATAAAAATACTGTTTCCCCCAAAAGTCGTTGTTCTACAAAATTCTTGAGTTTATGATAAATGATTGTTAATTTATTATTTTATAGTTCCTCTTTTTTTCCTGGAAATTTGAGTAATATAATTGCCCATGTGCGATTTACCGTTAAATTCTTAAAAATCAGAAGCTGAACATTTGTCATAAATTTGCACGCTGAGATTTCTACAAACAAGTTGTTCAAACAAAGAAGCTTCGATTTCACTTGTTACTAAGATGCACTCAATGTTAAAAGCATGCAGACATATGATGAAATTAACAAAATTTGGAAGCCGTTTGTTGTTAGCATCAAATATCATATGATTTAATTTATGTTTTGTTCGAACAACTTGCTTGAAGAAATCCTAACGTGCAAATTTATGACAAATGTTCAGCTTCTGATTTTTAAGAATTTAACGGTAAATCGCACATGGGCAATTATATTACTCAAATTTCCAGGGAAAAAAGAGGAATAATAATATAATAAATTAACAATCATTTGTCATAAACTCAAGAATTTTGTAGAACAACGACTTTTGGGGGAAACAGTATTTTTATGCACTTAAAAGCTTGAAAATCACTTTAACATGGACAAAACGTGAACGGAACGAATCGCAATGTTCACAAGACTTGTAGAGCACACCAAAAGCTTTCGTATAGATGTTGTTGCGATAGTTTTTGACGTTTATATCTCTTGTTAGATTTTTTTTCCAAAATTTATTTTTTTTTAATCTTTATTAAAGTGATTTTTAAGATAATACAAAGTTCATCACTATTTTTTTTTCCAAAATTGAAAATAGCCCAAAAACACTAAATCGACTTGAGCCACCTCGAAATTTTATCCGAATTAGCTGAAAATTTGACAGGAGACTTATTTTAGCATAAGAATTGTGATGCTGGGCTGACCGATTGAATGTTTGATACTTTTTGAAAACATGAAGAGGTCTAATGTGCATGCAGTGATTCGATACTTAGGAACAGATTTGTTCGCAACAAGTTGCATTCGACAGGAGAAGCGGTCTATTTTAGCGCTATTGTAAAGGGTCTCTGTTGGTTTTGCGTTCTGTAGTTATTGACTAAACATCGTTTTAATTTTCTAAAAAAACTAAAGAAAAATAAGGACGATTGTTTTACTGTTCTTGTTACGTGAGAATGGAATTGTGAGCTCTGACCATGAGTAGATTTAGAAATGCGTTTGATTTGGGTGTGAATTTATCTTCGGTGTTCTGCCTGCTAATCAAATAATCAGAAACAATAAAGCAGCAGCACGGAAGTGACGGGATTGAAGTTTCCGTTGCTTAAAAAGTGAAACACCGAGCATTTAAGTATTCATTTATTATGTTTAAAGTACTTTAATATTAATATAAAATAAATGTAGCTTTATAGCATGATGCAATAAAATGTGTCTTAATTGCCGTGCTGAAAGATTGGTGGCTTCCGTGCTGTCCGCAACAATTCTATATTAGAACTTTTGAAAATCTATAAACAAAAATTGGCCTTGAATAAACTGGCTATTAGCTTCATTTTTTTATATATCCCACCGTATTATTCTATAAAATATGTATTTTATAATATATACACAGGATTATGTTTTCAGACATTTTTTTTCGCTCGTATTTTTGATCGTGTGACTTCAGCTTTGCAAACATGTTAAAAAAAACCTTGAATAAATCAAAGAAAAATTACATGATAATTAATATGCGTTACACATTCAGAATGAGTGCAAAATTGAGAAAATGTTAATTGTGAGAAAACAGAATCCAGTGTACTTAAACAATGTTAAGAAAATGATATTTGAAGCCTATACTGACTGCATTGAATTAATTCTTTTTTTTACCACTAATACTATGCTGAACTTTTTGACGTAGGACTACGTCTGTGTTTTATATATTGGGGTACACTTTACGATTGCGAAAATCGGGGACCGTCACGAAAATATTATAGACTTCAAACTTTAATATCTAAGCCGTTTCTCGGTGGATTTTTGGACCATTCGATCAAGGATGAGTCAACGCTTCTTCGATTTTATTTGAAAATACTGATTTTCAACTATTTCGCGCAGAGCAGACGTATCAAAGCGATCGCTGCGGAGCGGACACAGCATCACGAAGGCGCCAATAACATTTTCAAAGGAAATCCATCGCATTGGTGGTGGTACTCGATGTGTTGCTGCTGATCATTCAACCTCAACGAACCAGAATTTCATGTGAAGACAGGGTTGACCATAAAAATAGTACTGTGGCGATCCCGCAACGCCAGTGCCGATGCTGAAAATTTATTACAAATTGTGGTGTCAGCTAGTTGGAAAGTAGCATTGAAAAAAAAATGGTTCTTCTCAGGACCAACATGTTATGAAAAGAAAGAGTTAATTGCGAAAATGGACTGTTTAGTAAGTTTATTTCGGATAGTCGGATCTACCTTCCTCTGTATAAAATGGTGGCTTTTGTATAATATCAATAAAGACGCCACCTCAGGGGAAACTATCTACAACAACCACCCATCGGTGAACGTCGTTCGGACAGACAGATGCCAAGAGATAATGTTTTGTAATATTCGTCTTGAGTCAAATTTCTGTTGTTATTCCTCGCAACAATACGCATCTTAGATAACCAACATCTCATAACCAAATCCAGAATCTTACGAAAAAAATTCATAGGATTTTCATTCTCGGAACGGTCCATTGTCTGTGGAATCCCGATCAAAATGGCTTGCGCGCGTCGAAAAGCAACTTTCTTATATCTAATGAAGTAATTCCATTAGACCCGCCCCTTCGTTAATCGTTTTGAGTGCACATTATATTTACACCTATATCAGATCACAAAGAGGCGGAGCTAACGGGCTTAATTGATTGAATACAAGAAAGCTGCTTTCCAGCGCGCGCGAACCATTTTGATTGGGATTTCGCAGAGAGCGGTTGAACAAGACTTTACGCAGAGCGGTCGCAGCGGAGCGAACACAGCAGCACAGAGGCGCTCTGGTAGCATTTTCAAAGGAAAATCATCGAATTGGTGGTGGAAGTCTGCGTTGGTGGTCGTCATTCAACCTCAACAACAAATAAAAATCTTGTGAGGAAATTCCATTTGACTGCTACTGATGCCATCCATTTGAACAAACTCATTGCAACATCTCCCTCCGACGCGCGCTTGTGGTTGGCCTACCAAAGGGCAACTTTCTGTCGTCGCCAAACGATGGTAACCCGGAAAAAATCGATATCATTTCTAATGACTAACGAAACAAAACCAAAGAATCTTGCCAGAAAATTTCAGTTTCCGTCGACGACGGCTAAATCGATGAAGACGCCACCTTAGTGGAAAATGTCGTTTAGTTGCCTTAGTTTTTCAAACGGCGCATTATTAAAAACAATAAATCTTTTCAAAATTGTCGTTTAAACAGCCGAACAGTCTGTTTGTCTGGGTAAACAATTCTCTCAACGGTCAAAACCTCTTCTCGGATAAGTCCTGAAAAGGACTGTTTGTAATTTATTCTTGAAGTCCCGCTCACTTTGCCACCAGCGCTATAGAAAACGATGCATATCGAAACGGAAAACGGAAGTCGAACGTTGCAAATTAATATATTTGTGTTTGGTTTCGCGCCACCTCCGATTCTGCTTATTTTTCCTTTATTCCGGACATTTTTGAGCGAAATGTGTTTTAGGATTTTGATGATATCCACTGAAAGATAGGCGAGTGGCTTCAGTGGTGATGCGGCCGATGAGTCGTTCCTTTTCCACGGCTGGTTCATCCAGCTGGGAGCTATTTTCAGTTTCTTGATTCGGTTGACCTCCGAGCAGTTTGCACAATGCTAATAAATTTACACAAACTATGATGAAAAATACCCTCCATTTCGTATAGCTACGTAGTCCTACGTCACCTTTGCGTACAACCCGATTGGGCTGCACATTTGAGTTTTTTTTTTCTTCCTAAGGGGGAATCTGCTCAACAGACATCCTGGGTTGTCCAGGAAGTGCGGGGTTAGGGGCCACTTCCAACAGCAAACGAGGGAGGTAGGACTGCATCCCCAACCCGCTAAACCGTTTCCATTGCCGCCAAGCCCATCGTCCCTTCGGTACAACCAGAAACTAATGCTTCAAAGAGGAGCGAGTGCATAACGCACCCTCGAGGTTAGCTGCGTGTCCTTGCAGCATCGAACATCGTGACTCGCTTTTTTAGAAGAACACCATGGTATCGTGCCAGCGCATTGCCGGCTTTCCAGGTGGCCTTACCACGCCCTATGTCCTCGGAAGGCGGGAAGGGTTGACTTCGCACCTGCTTCCCTCTGCACGACTGGTATCAAGAATGATGATGCCGCGTGCACCCCAAATTGACCTTTCTGCGATAGGGCCTATTCGCCAGCACACAGAGGGACTTGCCGACGCGGTGCCTACGCCTGCCCCAGCCTTGACGAGGACCCCTTTCCGTCCTCGGGCTCGGAACCCACCCGGTTGACCGACGCCGCGAAAGCGACGATACCATGTTGTTCTTCACGCGGCCACTTGTTCGATAAAAGGATCGAGTTCGACCACAGGGCACCGGCATGACCCATGAAGCCGACTCCGAACCCTTGGACCAACTCTTATTTGCGCCTGAACTACCCATTCCTCGAGTCCACTCGCCACCTTCTGTGTAGCTCCGAGACGATTTGGACGATAGCCGATAAAACGGCGTTCCAGCCAACTTTATCTTTACACATCCTCCGGACTAGGTTGTCCGGGGTAGTGTCCAGACCACATGTGGCAAGCATGTGGTCACGCATTGTGCGAAAACGCGGGCACACGATCAACACGTGTTTCGCCGTTTCCTCTAAACTGCGCACACCGGACACTCGGGCGAGGCCGAGTGTCCGAACCGGTGTAGGTACTGTCTGAAGCAACCATGGCCTGTAAGGACCTGGGTCAGGTGGAAAGTGATTTCCCCATGGCGCCTCTTGACCCACGTACCTATCTCCGGTATCAACCTATGTGTCCATCTACCATTAGTGGAACTGTCCCACGAACGCTGCCATTTGACCATTGAGGCCAACCTGACAGTCCTACGGATGCCTCTCGTGCCGCGCATTTCGAAACACTCTATGTCTTCACCGATAACGATGTCAATTGGCATCATACCGGTGATGACGCAGAGTGCATCGTGCGACACGGTACGGTACGCGCTCGCAACTCTTAGGCACATGAGCCTATTCGTACTTTATAACTTCGTTCTGTAGCAGTTAATACGCAGGGCCGTGCCCCAAGCTGGCCCTCATACCTCAGTATGGACAGAGCAACGCTAGCCAGAAGCTTGCGCTTGCTGACATAAACCGCAGAGCTATTGGATATCATCCACTATAGCTGTGGAGACACGCTTGCAGGCGTAATTGACGTGGCTACCAAAGGTGAGCTTATCGTCGATCATTACCCCCAAGAGTTTGATGGAGCGTACAGATGATGCTGAACTTGCTTCTTGTCATCTTTGCCTGTACTGAGACTGGACTGGGATTGGTCTTGGACTCGGGCTGGGCTCGAACTGGACTTGGGCTGGGCTCGGACTAGACCATTCTTGCAAAAATACTTTTCTAGATATTTGCCTTGAAGAGAAGAAAAGAAAAGAAGCTTGAAATATGCTGAGTCCATCCTCGTGCCTTCGGACGAGTGCTCAAACGCCTCGGATTAGCAATATTGTTCTTGTCCGCCCTAATAGACCCAGGCGAGCCTACCTACTTATCACACCTCAGATCAACATAGAGACTTAGAGACTGTGAAGGTAGTTGAGAAGCGAGATGTTGAGTAGTGAGAAATGAGTGGAGAGATACATAGACAGAAAGAAAAAGGAGGCGAAAGAATCTCGTTTCTTACTTCTCGTTCCTCGGTTCTCATTTTTCACTTTTTACTTCTCATTACTCACTTATAACTTCTTATATCTCACTTCTGACTTCTCATTTCGTTTCACTATTCACTTCTCACTACAGTCAAACCTCTATGAGTCGATATTGAAGGGACCGTCGACTCATGGAAGTATCGAGATCAAGAATAAAGAACCCCTGGGAAACTGTTTGAAGGGATCATCACAGTAACCCAGATTTTTTAATGTGGCATAATTTGCTTCCATCAGTCGATATCGAGTCATAGAAAATCGACTCATGGAGGGTTGACTGTACTACTTTGCAGTGCAAATTTCTTGCTTATGACTTCTCACTTCTCATTCCTTACTTCGAAATCCTCATTGCTCTCTTTTAACTTTTCATTTCTCACTTGTCACTTCACACATCTCACATCTCTCTTCGTACATCTTACCTCTTATTTTCTGGTGAAGCTGACGAAGAAAATTACGGAAAATTTTACAAAAAAATTTCCGAAGGAATGTCTTAGTGAATTCTCGGCGGAATTTTTAAAATTTACAATGGAGGAGATCTCGAATTATTTTGTGAAGAAATTTTCGCAATAAAAATCTGGTATGAATTTTAGGGGAAATTTTTTAATGAATCCAAATAAAATTTTTTTTAGAGAAATTTCCAAAAGAATTATTGTATATTTTATCAGGAATACGGAACACTCGAAGAAGTTAGCCTTGCGAGCAAAGGCGTAGGATTGCCAATCCGTAGATGGCGAGTTCGATTCTCGTTCCGGTCTACGATTTTCTGGGTGGGAAACATTCTCGATTTCCTGGACATAGTGTATTAATTGTACTTGCTACACAACTTATACAATAGTGGTCATAGAAAAGCTTTTAATTATTAGGGAGGAAATGAGAAGGAAACTGGGGAAATGCTAATAGAAGTGAAAAGAACTCTAGTTGGAATGTAGAGCCATTGAAGAAGAAGAGGACTTGGGAAATTTCATTTAAATACCCGATAAAAATCCTTGAAATCTTCAGCATTTCCTTTAAAAAATACTTCAAGAAATCCTTTGAGATTTTTTTTCAGGAACTCCTGTAAGAAATCCTCTGAAAATTCTGTAAGTTTCTTTGAAAGTTGCCTTAATCCTTCCGTTACCAACCACCCTTTTGAAAATAAAAATCTTTTTGGCTGTAACTTTTTTGTCTTTCACCTTTTTTTTTCGCAATTTTCACCAAAAGAAGCGGAATTTGTTCAAGTTTCATGGGCTCTATGCATCTTTAGGACTGGCCACTTGATACCGGAGTTATTCCGGATTTAAAATGGGTGTTCGCTTTTGGCCATATGCCAGAACGCATACTTCGGAAATGATTATTTTAGATACTTTGAATAAAACGACGCATAAACTATACCAAATTTGATCAGGAATTTGATCGGTCCGAAATATGGCCTTTATTCCGGAATCCGGACGTTCCACCGGAACCTGTTACGGAGTCACTTTACGGAAATAAGCAAACCCCATCATGTGGTATATCAATCTTCATGATTTCAAAAGCTATGACATTCTATGGCAGTTTTGTACTTCCTTGACCGTATTTGAAACGATTGGAACCGGTAAATTGATTAATCGAGTACCGGTTCAAGGGTCAATATTGGGAAATAAGCAAACCCCATCATGCGGCATATCAAACTTCATGATTTCAAAAGTTTTGGCATTCTATAGCAGTTTTGTACTTCCTGGACCGTAGTTGAACCGACTGGAACCGATTAAACGGTAAGCGGTTTTACCATGTACCGGTTCAAAGGACAATTTTGGAAAATAAGCAAACCCCATCATGCGGCGTATCAAACTTCTTGATTTTAAAAGTTATGGCACGCATCGGATTTGCTCGAGTTTGACGTTTGCTCACTAGCGCCATCTGGTTCGTGATTTGCCCAACTAAGGTGTTTGTACGACGATGAACTTGATGAGTGAATGTCCAATGTGTTATGTCAGTTTGTCTGTAGTAAAACCGTTCATCGCAACCAATCGGCTCAAATACGGTCCAGGAAGTACAAAACTACCATGGAATGCCATAACTTTTGAAATCATGAAGTTTTATGGGTCGCATGATGGTATTCGCCTATTTACGTAAAGTGACCCCGTAACAGGTTCCGGCGGAACGTCCGGATTCCGGAATACATATTTCGGACCGTTAAAATTCCTGATGAAATTTGGTATAGCTTATGCGTCGTTTCTATTCAATATATCTAAAATAATAATTTCCGAAGTATGCGTTCTGGAATATGGCCAAAAGTCAACACTCATTTTAAATCCGGAATAACTCCGGTATCAATTGGCCAGTCCTGAAAATCCATAGAGCCCCTGAAGCCCCTGAAAGAATAAATTCCGATTCTTTTAATAACACCGATTCGGATAACAACAAAACACGACACAAATTGAGCCTAAATTGCCTGTTTTGCGAATGTTATTGATATAGGAGCATGTTATTAATAATGGAACAGATACCCTAGTTGTTCACTTTTCGTTTCTAACACCTATCACTTGTCACTTCTAGTTTTCATTTCTCATTTTTTACTTCTTACTTCTCACTACTCACTTCGTACTTCGATTTTCTCACTTCTAACTTCTTACTTCTCACTTCTCATTTGCCACTACTCACTTCTCACTTATTACTACACACTTTAAACTCCTCCTTTGTCACTTCTCACTTCTAACTTTTCACTTCTCATTTCTGACTTCTTTTTTCTCACCGTGATGAACTTATACGTAATTATAAAAAATCACGAAAATAGAGTTACAAAAAAACAGTTTTTTCTCATTCCTCACTTCTTGCTTATCACTTTTTACCTTACATCGTGCATGTAACGCTTCCAGACAAATCGAATTAGCGAGCTAAAAATGCATTGGAAAATTACTTCGACTTAGAGAATATCAAGTCCGGAAGATATCGTTTTACGGAGGGAACGCAGTATGCTAGCATAGGTTCAAGATAGGGGAACCGTTCGGTACTTCATCCCATAACTCCTATTTCCATCCCATCAAAAACAAAGCAATGAAAGGGAATTTTGTTGGTTTCTTATTTTTGTGATTTTTTTCACCAGTGAGCACGCGTGTTAGCAAAAAGAAGCGTCAAGATTGGTGCTGTATTTCTTTGTTTTGCCATAAGATGAATATATGTTCAGTGAGATGGAAAACGGAACAGTTCCCCTATCTTGTATTTCATCGAGTAAGGGAAAATATTGAGTTACAGAACATTGAGTTAGGGAGAGTTCACTGAAGTAACTAAAAGTGACTGAATTCTCCGTCAAACGAAACTTATTGCAGTCTTATCTTTTGGAGTATTATTGGTATAAAAAATTGGCACACTCTAATGTACGAGAAATTCAAGAATCGATAAAAAATGTTAATCTATTATTATTTTTTTCTCCACTATCTCATCTTGCGCGCAGCAACCCAAACCGAGGAAAATTCCGTGTCGCCGAGTTTGCTGAGAAGTACCACCTTGGTAGTCCGATCGCTGGAAACTTCTACCAGGCTCAGTACGATGACTACGTTCCACAGGTGTACGCTTCGCTCACGGAAACGAAATGACAACGATGACGATGATGATTATGGCGCCTAACACCGCCCAGCTGCTGAGGGGCAGTGGCGCTTCTCGTTGTCTCCTTCCGGCCCAACCACTCACCGTCACCATCACAAGCATCACTCAATCTGTTTGGCGCCCGGTACATATTTGCATACACAAACACTACAATAGTGCCGCTTAGTACAACCCACTTGTTTTGGCACCACTTGGCAATAAAAATCACACAGTGCACGAATAAATAAAAATCATAATCTATAAAAACCCAATAAACATCGCTTTCGTTTTCGTTCTCCAATCACGCCACACAATGCAATCGAGTTCGCCTCGATTTGAAACTTTTGGGGTCACCGTTGCATAGGAACCGGCAGAATGATTGAGGCCATTCTCAGTAGATTTCGCTGGGGCCGAAAGAAATTTCTTATTCAGTTTCGCACATTCCTTCGGTGCAGTTTCGCCCAATGGCATCAGAGTTGGTTCGTGATTTCAAGAATCACAAAATCGTACCGGATGTGATTCCGGTGCCACCGGAGTCGCTGCTGCAGGTGACCTACCCGGGCGACCAGAAGGTAAACCTTGGCAACATTCTGATGCCGAAGCAGGTCAAGGACATCCCGCTGGTACAGTGGGCAGTCGAGCCGAAGACCTTCTATACGCTGTGCATGACCGACCCGGACGCGCCGAGCCGGACCGCGCCAAAATTTCGCGAGTGGCACCATTGGCTGGTCGTCAACATTCCCGGGACGGATGTCGAGCGTGGTGAGGTTTTGTCGGAGTATATCGGGGCGGCGCCACCCAAGAAGACCGGACTGCACCGGTATGTGTTCCTGGTGTATCAGCAGCACGGGCGACTGAGCTGTGACGAACCGAGACTGTCCAATCGGTAATTGGATTCATCTTATTTATAGTTTTTAAGAAATGATTTTATTCTAAATTGAGTTCTGTTACAGAAGTTCACAAGGACGGGGAAAGTTCTCGATACAGAAATTTACCGAAAAGTATCAGCTGGGAATCCCGGTGGCGGGTAACTTCTTCCAGGCGCAGTTCGATGACTATGTTCCCAAGTTGTATCGACAGTTGGGGCAGTTTCAGAATGCTTTTTAGTGGTGCAACCCATAAAAAGGAATGCTCACATGCGATACGATTGATGGGCGTTGCGTGATGGCTTGTGCCCCGTACCACGCGGATAGTGTGTCAGCTCGCATACATGTAGTGTCAAATATTGTTACTATTGATGTTGATTATGTACCTATGTTGAGTGTTTAGTAGTTCAAATAAATGTTGTGTTTGCATAGAATTGTTTATTAGAAATGTTATAATATAATCATAATTTAATGGTTTGGGATTGCGTTTGCAGTTGATATCGATCGTTTCTGCCTTTCTCGAACACCAGTGGATTTCAAGCTTGTTTTAAAGTGGAATACTTCTTTGATTCTGATATGGATGGAGGGGTACACTTCACAAGTTTAAAAAATGGGCGCGTCACGAAAAAATGATAGATTTTAGTTTAGTTTTAACAGATTTTCATTTTTTTCCTAATAGAAACTTTCGTGAGAATCGATTTTTTGAATCAATCGTTTAGGGAGTGAGTGCTAGTAATGGACCCCGTGCGTATAATGGTCCCCCGGAACAAAAACCGGGAGTTTACTCTTGAATCTACAATTTCCTGAAAACTTCCATAGAATAAAGTTGCTTCACTTATCAGGGTAGTAGTTCCATACAGGAAATGCCTGCTAGCTGGTTGGACGGCCTCATTTGCCCTCTCTTTAAGAAAGGGCACAGACTGGAGTGCGCCAATTACCGAGGAATAACCCTCCTTAATTCGGCGTACAAAATTATGTCCCGTATTCTGTTCAACAGATTGAGACCGGTTGAAGAGTCCTTCGTCGGCGAATACCAAGCAGGTTTTCGTGAGGGCCGATTAACGACGGATCAAATGTTTACCCTGAGACAAATCCTTGATAAATTCCGGGAGTACAACTTACAGACACATCATCTGTTTATTGATTTCAAGGCGGCGTACGATTCAGTGAAACGGAATGAATTATGGCAAACTATGCTTGAACATGGTTTTCCGGCGAAACTGATACGGCTGATTCGTATAACGTTGGACGGATCGAAATCAAGTGTAAGGGTTGCGGATGAAATATCGACGTCATTTGTTACCTTAGATGGATTAAAGCAAGGTGATGCACTTTCAAACCTACTGTTCAATATATATAGCGCTCGAGGGAGCGATTAGAGAGCTGGTGTGCGAAGAAGCGGTACCATTATCCCAAAATCGCATATGCTCCTGGGATTTGCGGACGATATCGATATTATCGGAATTGATCGCCGTGCCGTGGAAGAGGCTTTTGCGCCTTTTAAGAGGGAGACAGCGAGGATTGGACTCACGATCAATACCAGCAAAACGAAGTACATGGTCGCTGGCAATCAACGTGGGTTCATTAGTGGTGGTGGTAGCGAAATAGTGCTGGATGGTGAAAAATTTGAAGTGGTAGAAGAATTTGTGTATCTTGGAACATTAGTGACGTGCGATAATGATGTTACCCGCGAGGTTAAAAGGCGTATTGCAGCTGCAAATAGGGCTTATTACGGACTTCGTAACCAGCTTAAGTCCCGTAGTCTGCAAACGAAAACTAAACTCGCGCTGTATACTACTCTGATTCTGCCGGTGGCTTTATACGGCCATGGAACATGGACGTGAAAGGAGGCTGATCGGAGAGCTCTCGGAGTGTTTGAGCGTAAGGTGCTGCGGACAATACTCGGCGGTAAACAGGAGAACGGTATCTGGCTGCGTCGCATGAATCACGAATTGTACCAGGTGTAAAAAGGGCTGGATATTATTAGGCTTATACAACACGGCAGACTACAGTGGGCTGGTCACGTTGTTCGTATGCCGGAAGAACGTCAAGCGAAGATAATATTTAGTAGAGAACCCGGAAGAGGCCGCAGGCTTCGTGGAAGGCCGCGTACACGATGGCTTTTTGCAGTTGAAGAGGACCTGAGGGCGCTCAATGTTCAGGGCGACTGGAAGCGATTGGCCCAGGATCGAGTCCAGTGAAGAAGGATACTCCATTCGGCGTAGGTTCATCGAAGAGCTGTAGCCCATCAAGTATCAAGTAAGTAAGTTCCATACAATTGTTTTGCACTGGGAGACTGAAATTTAGTTATATGAACTAATTTATGAATGTAAACGCGCTAGAGGGTCCATTACTAGCACAGAAGGGGGGATTCCATAATAGACAACAGGAACATGTGGAAATGGAACATGTAAATCAAATAGGGAGACCATAATACGTATGTAAACAAACTCGATGTTGCGTATTAATAATAGGCAACCTGGCTACATAATTTTAAAATACATATTTTAGTAGTAAAAATGAATGTTTTACCATGTGTTATGTACGAAACGCGATGCTGATACCTGTTGCTTGTCATCTAGTGCTGCAGAATGGCAATTTGCCATGAGTCTTACTCTAGCGAAGCGATTGAAGTAAGTTTCCGTCGTTAAGGGGTCCATTACTAGCACTCACTCCCTATTTGGAAGGCTCATTTGCCGTGAAGTCTCGAGTAATTATTCAAAAATACGTATGTGGTTTTGTAAACAAAGATTGAAACGTTGATTTCTCTGATAGCACTCCCACGCAAACCATCATCACAGACTGGTAGGGGGAGGCTTCGGCTACCTATTCGTGGTGTTGGTTTGCGTGGGAGTTCCATCGGATTGGACAAATCGACGTATGAATCTTTGTTTACAAAATCACATACGTCCTTTTGAATGAGTACCCGAGAAGTGTTCTTTTGGATTTAAACCCTGCTCTCGATACATCATTCCGACCATCGCCGGCTTTATTCTCACTATTGGCTTCAGCAAGTGCACTTATAGTCTCTCACACTCTCTCAAGTCAGGGCAGCAGGGACTATGTCCAAGGGCTTGACGACCCCTCCCCATGGCCACTGCGAGTTAATGGGCCTGCTTAGGATGTGGTGGGGTTTGACATTGGGCTCTGTTAAACCTCTACAAAAATCTGCATGTATCCGTAAGCAGGTCCTATCAAAGCGACCGTGCAACGGCAACGTCAACGGATATGAGCGGAAATCAAGATATACAACGAATCTAGGGCTGACAGTTGTGTCATTCTACTCCCTGAGTAAAGCCGGGTGACACCGTCTTGAAATTGCGAGTGGGCTAATGTCACAGCTGCCTTGCGTCCCGTAAAACCATGGCAGGCATTAGGGCACGCCGTCCCAATCCAGCCGTCTTGTTTAACCAACCAGATGGGAGCAGAACCAGTTGATTCCTGCCTGGCTTACGCCGATCCGGCTCTGAACACCGAGGTGTCAACTCCTGCATGGCCTTACTGCATCAGCAAAGAGAACCATGGGATCAAGAAGACGACTATTCCAGTTGGGTTCGAGGGGGACCCAACAAACATGAATAAAGCCAAATTAACCAACAAAGCAACGGAAGTGAGCCCCTTCGAAAGGAAAGGTTTGGAGAGATCTCCATCCAACGCATCGGGTGCGAGAGAGATGAAGCAGGACACGAGTAGCGAAGTAGTTGTCGTGGAGAGCGATAACGATATGCCAACAGTTGACAAGCAGCAGCGCAATACAGTGGAGATATGGTCAAGTGGCGTCCTGCCGAGCTTGACCGTAGTCATGGTGCAACTCGATGACATTTTCGACTTCACCGGGGCAATATATCGAGGGATCTGAAGCTGAACTTGCTCAAGCTTCGCAATTTGGTTCTTGCTGCAAAGCAGGAACAGGAAGTGCTTGTGGCTAGGCTGGAAAGATGTGGTAAAGCGGAGAAGAGCACACGGACTGCTGCCTTCTCCTTCCATAGTAAAACAACCATGGCACAGGGGGCGTTAGACTTTGCACTCAGCGATAGAGCGGTAGAAAGGAGGACACACAAGGGAGCCAGGGACTCGCCTGGCATTAAGCGGCATAAACAGAACGCAAAAAGGCGTAGGGAGAGCGCAAATCAGGAGAGCGGACCCACGGAAGCTGCGAACATGGGCGAACTGCGTAAGAAAAAGCAAGGATGAAACGAGCCAATCGGCCACCGGAGGAGGGAAGCCATCCCGACCAAGACAACCAGCGGTCCGACGATCCCTGGCAAACGGTAGTGAGGAAACCGAAGGTGAAAGGGGCAAACACACGCCCGGCGAGAGCCAGGGTGAAGGGTGCAGCACTGCTCATTAAAACAGAGAAAGAGCGCTACGCCGACCTGCTCAAGGCGATTAACAGCGCCGAGAAACTGGCGAACCTAGGTAAAGGGGTTCGCAGCGTAAGGCGGACGAGAGCGGGCGAAAGTCTTAAGAAAGGGCTCACAGGCGAACGGTACCTCATATGGAGCGCTAGCCCAGGAAGTCCTAGGCGAGAGTGTAGAAGTGAGTGCTCCACACGACGAAGTGACCCTCCAATGTAAGCAGCTGGACGAGGTCACGACATCGGAAGAGATCGCCTCGGCCATCAAGGACCAAGGTGGAGTGGTGGTAGCAAAGGCGTCCATGCGCCTGCGAAGAGGACCGCGAGGGGAGGCAGATTGCCACGGTGAAGTTACCGGCCACCGACGCTCACAAGGTAATCAAAGTTGGTAAGCTGAAAGTTGGCAGGTCAGTATGTCCAGTTATCCTCTACCAACCACCGGTAGTCGATAAGTGCTTCCGCTGCCTCGCAGCGGGATACAAATCGTGGACATGCAAAGGGCCGGATAGGAGTAACCTATGTAGGCGATGCGGCGAAGAGGGTCATAAGGCGCACACGTGCGAGAAAGCGCCATCGTGCACGCTATGTGCGAGCAGGAACCAGATACACAACCACGTCATGGCTGGGCCTGCTTGCCCGTTGAGTGTTAGTACGAGGAAGCCGTGCAAGTAACGCAGCTCAACCTCAACCATTGTGCGGCCGCCCAGCAGTTGCGGTAGCAGTCGGTAGAAGAAGCGAGAACAGACGTAGAGCTATCCTGTCGGACCCGTACCGCATAACGGGAACTGTGTAGCTGACGGATCCAGATCCACCTCGATTTGTACGACGGGAAGATTTCCGATCCAGGAAGTGGTAAACACAAGAGCGGAGGGTGCAGTTATAGCTAAGATAAATAGAGTGTACTACTACAGCTGCTATGCGCTACCAAGGCGGCCGATAGAGCAATTCACCCAGATGGTCGATCGGCTGACATCAGACCTGGCAGGTCGCAAGCCAGTAGTCATTGCAGGGGACTTTAATGCCAGAGCGACGGAGTGGGGAAGCCGCCTTACTAACCGGAAAGGGCAAACGCTAATAGAGGCCTAAGCTAAGCTGGACGTCGTACTAAAAAACGATGGCTCCCGCAGTACCCTCCAGCGAAACGGAGTGGAATCGATAATATATGTAACATTCTGTAGTCCAAGTGGCCGGTGTCCTGCAGTGGAGGACGGCTATACCCATAGTGACCAACTGACTAGCCGGTACAGGATAAGCAGCGAGCCAAATAGAGGAAGTCGGAGAGCCACTCCTCCTACAACCAGAGCGTAGCCTACTTCGACAGTAGAACCTTCAGTGAAGTTTTGCGATCCTCCTCGATCCTCGGAAAACACGGAAAGTTTGAGTGGGGATGAACTAGCTGCGGTTCTGTCACGAGCGTGCGACGCTACCATGCCGAGGAAGGCACGTCCGCGGAATTATCGACCTCAGGTATACTGGTGGAGCGAGCATATTTATTGCAGCCCTTCGAGCAGCCTGCCTCCGGGCTAGAAGAAAAACGCAAAGGACACGCTCGTGCGGAAGTGAGGGAGGAACGCATCGAGAAATTCAAAGCAGCGAGACTGGCTCTAAACAAGGCCATCAAGAGGAGCACTGGCACCTCCCGAGCGATGTCCAACGAGGTTGAAGACGGTAATCGAAGCACTATTCCCGCACCACGGTCCAACCCATTGCCCGCCAGCAGCGAGGGTAGGAGCAAATAACGAAGCAGTGGCAAGGGTGACGGTAGAGGAGCTAATGACGGTGGCAAAGTCTCTCGACCCGAGTAAAGCACCTGGTCCGGACGGGATCCCGAACATGGTGTTGAAGGCAGCCATGATGACTAATCCGGACATGTTTAGGTTAGCCATGCAGATGTGTCTGGACGAGCGGATATTCCCGGATATATGGAAGAGACAGCGTTTGGTCCTGTTACCGAAACATGGTAAGCCACCAGGAGACCTCTCAGCGTACAGACACGGTAGGGAAGCTACTGGAGAAGTTGATCCTGAACAGGCTGTCGCCGTACGTGGAGGAGGTAGGAGGATTATCGAGCGAGCGATTCGGCTTTCGGAGAGGAAGGTCTACTCTGGGTGCCATTAAATCGGTGATTGGCATTGCAAAGGTCGTCATCGAATGCAAGCGGCGTGGTATACGTTACTGCGCAGTAATAACACTCGATGTGCGGAATGCATTCAACAGTGCGTGCTGGATGGAAATCACGAACTCGTTGCTTCGGCTGGAGGTACCTGTAGGGCTGTACAAGATTCTGGGAAGTTACTTTGCGTTGAGTGTAAACTGCAACGTGCGAAAGCTGGAGAGTACTCATAGGCTAATGTGCCTGAGAGTCATCAGCGCATATCGCACCGTATCTTGCAAAGCGGCATGTGTACTCAAGGGCATGATGCCTTTCAAACTAGTGGTGAAGGAAGAGATAATAGGGCTCAAGGCCTGAACGCTTTTGTGTGCTTGCTGGCACCAACAAGGGAGACAAAGGGCTCAGACGTAGAACAGAACATCGAAGAGAGGCACTGTGAAAGGTACTATGAGGAGTACTTTCAGTAATACTTTCCCCCACAGAACTAATACTGTAAGGTAGTCCCGGGGGGTACAGGGCATTGAAAGAGAGGGTAACTCAAGTAACCCTCTGTTACTTGGGTGTCTGACGGGAATATTCTGATATCTGATATTCTGATATATATTCCAGCGTCTGACGGGAATATTCCAGATATTCCAGATATTCCAGTGAGAATCTTCTAGATATCCTCCATCCTCCAGGAATACAGACAGGAATATTCCAGGAATTTGAACGGAAATGTTTCAGGAATTCGAACAGGAATGTTACAGATAATCTGACTGAAGAATTTCAGAGATTCCAATGAGAATCTTCTAGAGATTCCGAATGGAATCCTCCAGGAATTCCGACGGGAATATTTCACGAATTCCGCGGGAATGTTTCAGACACTCCGTCGGAAATTCACCAGGAATTCCGACGTAAATGTTCCAGGAATTTCGTAGGCAATGTTCCAGGGGTGTAGAAGCAAATCGTCGAAGGATTTTGAAGCAATTTGTCGAGGGATTCCGAAGTAAATCGTCGAGGGAGTCCGAACTAAATCTTCAAGGTATTCCAAAGCAAACCATCGATGTATTCCGGAGCAAATCGTTGAATGATTCCGTAAAGAATCTTACAGGGGAGTTGAAGCAAATCATCGAAGGATTTCGAAAAAAAATCGTCAGAGGGATTCCGATTATCGAGGAATTCCTAAGTAAATCATTGAGGATTTCCAAGGCAGATCCCATGGGTATTGTAACCGTAGTTAATATTTGTTTTTTTAGTTTTTTGTAAATTAAGTTTCTAAATTTGTAAATATAAATTTCTTAAACTGTAAATATATATTTCTTTGTTAAATGTAAATAATTATTCTAGACTTAATTCAAATTCGTAAAATTCGATACAACACAACATGGAATCTCTTCTATATACATAAAAATGAATTTCTATCTGTCTGAACCTTATAGACTCCGAAACTACTTAACCGATCGGCCTGAAAATTTGTATGCAGAGGTTTTTGGGGCCGGGGAATGTTCTCAATATGGTTCGAGGCCCCTCCCTCCTTTGGAAAGGGGGGCTCCCATACAAATGAAACACCAATTTCTTCAAAACTCGAGAATTAATCAGAGAATAAATCAATTTCAGACGAAACAAAGTTCGTCGGGTCTGCTAGTACCAAATGCAGACTTGCATGCAATTTAAATAGAACGTTGCTTGAAGAGGTTAGTTGCTACGCCTGGAACGCATAAGCGCTTTTGAAGCGGATCACCATTCGTGACACCGTTACATAAAATCCGAGCGATGAGGAAGGGTTCGACTTGCAATCGGGAATATGAGCAGCAGACCAAACCGCTTGGGAGGGAGATGTTTACAATCTATCTCTTACAATCAGGGTCAACGTAATCCATCGCGCTTCAATTTCCGGTTACATTGCCAAAGAACGTAAATCTGAGGATTACTTGCAATCGACTCGTTCACTTTGACACCGAAAAGCGCTAAGAGTAGATGAAGTGTTTCAAGACCGCACAAGCTAGGGAAGTTAAGGGGAGCTAGTTAGGCCGGCCAACGTGATCCGGAATAAAACGCCAATTGTAATGATGATCTCAAACAAAATGTGTTGTTAATCATTGTTAAAAGTTAGTTACAGATATGATTGATGAAGTCCGAGGGGCATTTCACGTTTCGCGTTATTTTTTGTTCTGTCCGCGTATATTGATTCGATTTGCTCGTCTTTCGAAGTGAGAAGGAAAGATGGGGCGCGAAGATTGTTTCTTTAAACTGTGGACACGTGATAGGATTTGGGAGTGTGCTGGGTTTTATTGGTCAGGATTGGTAGAGTGTGACTGTCAGTATGGTGGGTTATACAATTCGAGTGTTGGGTGGTCTGTTACGCGTGTTTCTGGTGTTTTGAACAAATTCCGGACTCTTTAAGTAACCAGTCTTTAGTCGGACAAAGTAACACGACGGGTGGTCCTCTTCGGAGGTGGCGCGTAAGCCATCCGTTGCAAAATCCATCAGGAACAGCCGCGGCACTGCGACCACTACAATATTCCTCAATGATACTGAAAGGAATTCAGTGTGAATTCTTCTGGATTCCGTTTGGAAGTCTTCGATGATTCTGAAAGGAATTCTTTAGAAATTCCTATGAGAATGCTGCTAGGCAAGCTGAAGTCTGCTGATAATCTGTCTATCCAGTCCGTGATGGTTGACCACATGTCTTTGACTGCTGGCGAAGTACCACGATTGCTTTGATTGATATTTTGGTGGCTCTTCGTTGTTGTTCATATAGGTTCATATCAAGCTTATTTTGATGCTTTCAATTAGAATCAATTAGATAATTCTTTTTTTATCTTTGTTTGCGAGGTTTCAGCCTTAGGCTGGCTCACCTCTAATTAGATAATTCCTTTTCATAATTAATACCAATGAATCTTTCTCTGAAATCAGAAACAAGCTCATTTGTCTTCCACAAATTTCATTATGATAGGATGAATATAGGAAACATTCGGTCCGTTACAGTTTTGTAAATATTTAGTATAATTGAATATGATCTTAATTTAAATATAGAAAGTAGTTTAATTAATAGTTTTTGTGAATAGTACCAAATTTGAAATTTCCTAGCATTCCGTTGTACCGCGTTTCCAGAAAATCAAAAATCTCTTCTAGCTTCCAAATTCTCTCGCGCTCGCAAAGCAAAGAACATTCTAGACCAACAGATCAACGTGCAAACCATGTGTTGGCAAAGGCGAGCGCATGTGATTACGTCACGGAGTCGGTTAGTGACCATCCACCTGGGGAAAATCCCAACAAAGCCTCTTTAATAATTTTCGGGAAAGATCGGCAGGCAAAGTAGGCTGTAATCCGTATGGATTAATTGCTTCCTGCACTTCGATCGTTAGGGGGGAAATGCGATCTAGGGACTTCGTGAGGTCAAAACCGAAGGCTAAGAATTAGGACAATCTTATATATTTAATCTGAGGATTCTTGACTGTGACTCGTTCACTTTGATCTGGATTGTGGAAGAGGCAGGAGTTGTCCGATTTAGTTTCGCGTCGTGAGGTGATTTGTAAGGTAGAACAATAGTGACATGGAGGCCACTTGAACTTACTAATTCAAGTTAAAACTTCTCTCTCATAGATAAAAAGTAAGTCGATCGAACTATCGTGCGATCGATCAAACGTGCTAGCAGTAGGAATCCTAAGTAACAATTTTCATGCTTGTTAGATTTATTTAATTCTTATAGCGGATTTATGACAGCAGTCACCATGGCTAGTTGCTCAGATTTATTGGCGATCTTATTGCTATCAATAAACCTCTAATAAATCTGTTCGAAAAGCTTCAAACGTCAAATGCCGACTGGTCTTGTTAGCAGCTCTACGATTGTAACGAAGAGCATAATAAGTCCAATTTTCAAAGCTTGATCAAAGCCATAATTTTGGGTCGTAATGTGGTCAAATGAATAACCCCAATAAGAATATTTACATTGCAAAGGGTTTATAACGGTGTTTAATAAAAGCAACATTTTTCTGATCGAAATCTATGATGGCCATATTGGAAATGGAGAATCATCTTCAAGTCAGTGAAATTTATCACTGGAATTTATGATTAGACGGTGTTTTCGCCGCAGAAGAACGTTTTTGGTAAAGGATATAAAAAACAAACATATCTGGGTGTAATATCAATTAGTTTAGTGAAGATTTACGTTATTGATATTATAATAATTTTAAATTCATTGCCCAAAACTATATTATTTTGCGGGCGCGTAGTGCTTAATCTCATTTTTGCACTAGCTTTCACCATGAAATCGAGCGCGCACCTTATTTCCATGACAGTACATTGGAGAAAAAACTTAAAAAAGTATTATTTTGTAGTCATCCTCATCATGATTTTCATCAACACTTTAGTTTGTTATTATTTGTTTGCAAGATTTTGTTTCTCTTTTTTCAAAGCAAATTTTTGACAGCTGCCGCAGCCAAATTCCCTTTTTTGCGGGTGGCTTGAAACGGATTTTTATATACTCTTATAAGAGGTTTTTAGTGGTAATCTAGGGAGGGCCACTTGGACATATCTTACTCTTATAGTGGTCATCAGAAGGTAATCCTGTAGTAATGGGTTTTATTGTCAGTTCTTGTAATTCTATCTTGAAAACCATTTCTAGAGCGGAATAAAACTTGAAATGTTACTTGGGAAGTGTTCGAGTGTGGAGCGTAAAACCGGTAAATCACGTGCTATATAATGTGCTTCTTAGTGTGATGGTAATAGCGCGGGAAACACGTTTCTTTCCCAGAGTTGTGGCAAGTGTGCCGGAGACCCGTTACCTCACAGGTTTTTGCCAACGACTATTCCTGACCCCACCTTGCAGCTTCAAAGTTTCCCGACGGCCCACTTTTGCCGCGATCGACATTTTCGTGCCCAGGCAGGGCGAAGGCAAAGCAAGAAAGTCAGCAACAGTAACCGTTTTCCCGCTTTCGGTGACGACCGAGAGCGCAATAGCAGCAAAGTAAGGTCCACATTTCGTTGGCGAGGCGCCGTCGGCGCATGAAGACTACCGTAGCGTAGTAGAAAGAGGAACCGCAACAGAGTGCGTACCGCGACCGCGGTGTAAAAGACTGGCATCGTGTAGATGAGCCGTGGGTAAGCGTCATATTCTCTACCACCCCGTAAGCACATGGCAAGCTTCGCCATCTCCATCGGTATAGCACGTGCGTAGGCGTCGTATGCTCATCAGGCAGCCTGCGGCACCGCACCGTTCGTCGACCAGCCAACAGTATCGTCTGGCCGGCGAACAAACAACAGCAGCGTCCCCGTCGTGGAGCACAACGCCGACAAAAATACAGATGGTCCGTGAGTAGAAACAAATACTTACTTACTTATGGATCCTGTACACCTCCGGTGGTGCAAAGGGCCGACTTGAAAGATCCCCATCCTGAGTGTTGCCTGGCTATCGCTTTAACCTGTTGTCAGGTTAGATTTCAGTCGACTTCTTTTATTTCTTTATTTAGGCTTCGCCGCCATGAGCCTCTGGTTCTGCCTCTACTGCGATGTCCCGCTGGGTTCCAGTCTAATGCTTGTTTACAGATTTCGTTTCCGCCCCTACGTAGAGTGTGGCCGACCCAGCCCCACTTCCGATCCCGAATTTCTGTTGCTATCGGCCTCTGGTGACAACGACGATGGAGCTCGTTGTTTGAGATCCAGTTGTGAGGCCACCAGGCCCGAATTATATACCGCAGGCATCTGTTAATGAACACCTGCAGCCGTTGAGTGATCTTCACTGATACACACCATGTTTCGCTAGCGTATAACAACACAGATTTCATGTTAGAGTTGAAAATTCGTATTTTGGTGCGTTCACTTATCTGCCTGTTTTTTCACATATTTCTTAAACTCGCAAAGACAGTCCTTGCTTTCTTCTACCAAGATATTGGAAGCTTTCAACATTCTCCACTGGTTGCCCGGCTACTGTGAAACTGGAAGGAGTCACCGTGTTTACATCCAACGATTTGGTTTTGTTGACGTTGATGACTTAACCTGCCGAGGAGGAGCGCTCGGCAAGGTCGTTGATATCAGAGCGCCATTGCGCGAGGAGTGCAACGTCATCCGCCAATTCGAAGTCGTTTAGGTGCTCCATGGTTATAGGCTGCCATAACAGCCCGCGGTTTGGTTCACGGTCAATCGCATCTACCAGAATCTCATCGATTACGATGAGGAACAGTAACGGTGATAGAATACATCCTTGCCTCACACCAGCTACGACCCGGATAGGGTCGGACAGGACCTCATTGTGCAGCACTCTACACGAAAAGGCCTCGTACTGTGATTCGATGAGGCCGATGATTTTCTCAGGAACCCCGTTGCGTCTCAGGGCGCCCCACATATTCTCGTGATTGAGACGGTCGAAAGCTTTTTCGTAGTCAATGAATACCAAGTGAAGGGACTCTTGGAATTCGTTGACCTGCTCCAGAATGATGCGGAGCGTGACAATATGGTCCACACATGATCTTCCGGCACGGAATCCGGCTTGCTGCCGCCGGAGAGTCGCATCGATCTTCTCCTGAATCCGGGCTAGGATAATTTTGCACAGAGCTTTGAGAACGGTACACAGCAACATAATGCCTCGCCAGTTATCGCATACAGTCAGGTCACCCTTTTTGGGCACCTTCACTAAGATACCTTGCATCCAGTCGACCGGGAAAGTTGCGGTGTCCCAGATATTACGAAATAAACGATGCAATAGTTGAGCGGATATCATGGGGTCAGCTTTGAACATCTCAGGGCAGCAGGGACTATGTCCAAGGGCTTGACGATCCCTCCCCAGGCCATCTGCGAGTTGTGGGGCTTGCCTAGGATGTGGTGGGGTTTGACAGTGGGCCCTGTTAAACCTCTATAAAAAGCTGCATGTATCCGCAAGTAGGCCCCACCAAAGCGACCGTGTGCCGCTCAAAGCGCACAAGCCCAAGTCCTGGTGTTAGGTGGGACGCTAAACAGCCCTGACACGACGGCCCTCCGACGAGACAGGAGGTTTGCGCTGGCCCAATAAGCCGCCTAGAAAACCAATCATTACGAACAATATAAGAGATAATGCGACTCGATATAATCGGCAAAGACCTAGGCGACGAATACAGGATCACGATTGGAAGCTTGGAACATGGAATTGCAAGTCGCTAGGTTTCGCAGGTTGCGACAGGATGATCTACGATGAACTACATCCCCGCAACTTCGACGTCGTGGCGCTGCAGGAGATTTGCTGGACAGGACAGAAAGTGTGGAAAAGCGGGCATCGAGCGGCTACCTTCTACCAAAGCTGTGGCACCACCAACGAGCTGGGAACCGGCTTCATAGTGCTGGGTAAGATGCGCCAACGCGTGATTGGGTGGCAGCCAATCAACGCAAGGATGTGCAAGCTGAGGATTAAAGGCCGTTTCTTCAACTATAGCATCATCAACGTGCACTGCCCACACGAAGGGAGACCCGACGACGAGAAAGAAGCGTTCTACGCACAGCTGGAGCAGACATACGATGGATGCCCACTGCGGGACGTTAAAATCGTCATCGGTGACATGAACGCACAGGTAGGAAGGGAGGAAATGTATAGACCGGTCATCGGACCGGATAGTCTGCACACCGTATCGAATGACAACGGCCAACGATGCATAAACTTCGCAGCCTCCCGCGGAATGGTAGTCCGAAGCACCTTCTTTCCCCGCAAAAATATCCACAAGGCCACATGGAGATCACCTAACCAAGAAACGGAAAACCAAATCGACCACGTTCTAATCGACGGTAAATTCTTCTCCGACATCACGAACGTCCGCACTTACCGCAGTGCGAATATTGAATCCGACCACTACCTCGTTGCAGTATGCCTGCGCTCAAAACTCTCGACAGTGTACAACACGCGTCGAAGTCGGACGCCGCGGCTTAACATTGGGCGGCTACAAGATGGTAGACTAGCCCAAGAATACGCGCAGCAGCTGGAAGTGGCACTTCCAACGGAAGAGCAGCTAGGCGCAGCGTCTCTTGAAGATGGCTGGAGAGATATTCGATCCGCCATTGGTAGCACCGCAACCGCTGCACTTGGCACGGTGCCCCGGATCAGAGAAACGACTGGTATGACGGCGAATGTGAGCAGTTAGTGGAAGAGAAGAATGCAGCATGGGCGAGATTGCTGCAACACCGCACGAGGGCGAACGAGGCACGATATAAACAGGCGCGGAACAGACAAAACTCGATTTTCCGGAGGAAAAAGCGCCAGCAGGAAGATCGAGACCGTGAAGAAACGGAGCAACTGTACCGCGCTAATAACACACGAAAGTTTTATGAGAAGTTAAACCGTTCACGTAAGGGCCACGTGCCACAGCCTGATATGTGTAAGGACATAAACGGGAACCTTCTTACGAACGAGCGTGAGGTGATCCAAAGGTGGCGGCAGCACTACGAAGATCACCTGAATGGCGATGTGGCAGACGAAGATGGCGGTATGGTGATGGACCTGGGAGAACGCGCGCAGGACATAATTCTACCGGCTCCGGATCTCCAGGAAATCCAGGAGGAGATTGGCCGGCTGAAGAACAACAAAGCCCCTGGGGTTGACCAACTACCAGGCGAGCTATTTAAACACGGTGGTGAGGCACTGGCTAGAGCGCTGCACTGGGTCATTACCAAGATTTGGGAGGAGGAAGTTTTGCCGCAGGAGTGGATGGAAGGTGTCGTGTGTCCCATCTACAAAAAGGGCGATAAGCTGGATTGTAGCAACTACCGCGCAATCACATTGCTGAACGCCGCCTACAAGGTACTCTCCCAAATTTTATGCCGTCGACTAGCACCAACTGCAAGGGAGTTCGTGGGGCAGTACCAGGCGGGTTTTATGGGCGAACGCTCCACCACGGACCAGGTGTTCGCCATTCGCCAAGTACTGCAGAAATGCCGCGAATACAACGTGCCCACACATCATCTATTCATCGACTTCAAAGCCGCATATGATACAATCGATCGGGACCAGCTATGGCAGCTAATGCACGAACACGGTTTTCCGGATAAACTGACACGGTTGATCAAAGCGACGATGGATCGGGTGATGTGCGTAGTTCGAGTTTCAGGGGCATTCTCGAGTCCCTTCGAAACCCGCAGAGGGTTACGGCAAGGTGATGGTCTTTCGTGTTTGCTATTCAACATCGCTTTGGAAGGGGTAATACGAAGAGCAGGGATTAACACGAGTGGTACAATTTTCAATAAGTCCGTCCAGCTATTTGGTTTCGCCGACGACATAGATATTATGGCACGTAACTTTGAGAAGATGGAGGAAGCCTACATCAGACTGAAGAGGGAAGCTAAGCGGATCGGACTAGTCATCAACACGTCGAAGACGAAGTACATGATAGGCAGAGGTTCAAGAGAAGACAATGTGAGCCACCCACCGCGAGTTTGCATCGGTGGTGACGAAATCGAGGTGGTAGAAGAATTTGTGTACTTGGGCTCACTGGTGACTGCCGAAAATGACACCAGCAGAGAAATTCGGAGACGCATAGTGGCTGGAAATCGTACGTACTTTGGACTCCGCAAGACGCTCCGATCGAATAGAGTTCGCCGCCGTACCAAACTGACAATCTACAAAACGCTAATTAGACCGGTAGTCCTCTACGGACACGAGACCTGGACGATGCTCGTGGAGGACCAACGCGCACTTGGAGTTTTCGAAAGGAAAGTGCTGCGTACCATCTATGGTGGGGTGCAGATGGCGGACGGTACGTGGAGGAGGCGAATGAACCACGAATTGCATCAGCTGTTGGGAGAACCATCCATCGTTCACACAGCGAAAATCGGACGACT
This sequence comes from Armigeres subalbatus, assembly GCF_024139115.2. NCBI lineage: Eukaryota > Metazoa > Arthropoda > Insecta > Diptera > Culicidae > Armigeres > Armigeres subalbatus. Next base: position 96,619,274 of record NC_085139.1, on the reverse strand, counting down.
GCGATGGGCCGGGCACGTAGCCAGAATGTCGGACAGTAACCCGGTGAAAATGGTTCTCGACAACGATCCGACGGGCACAAGAAGGCGAGGTGCGCAGCGGGCAAGGTGGATCGATCAGGTGGTAGATGACTTGCGGACCCTCCGTAGACTGCGTGGCTGGCGACGTGTAGCCATGGACCGAGCCGAATGGAGAAGACTCTTATATACCGCACAGGCCACTTCGGCCTTAGTCTGATTAAATAATAATTGAGCATCTCGGCTGATATGCGGTCGACCCCTGGGGCTTTATTCGATTTCATGCTTTGGATGGCTGTTTGAATATCTAGCAGTGATGGAGCTTCGGTATTGACGCGTGTTATACGTTGGATCCTAGGCAGATCATGCCGAGGTAGTGATGGCCCGGCTGGCACTTGAAAAAGTTGTTCGAAGTGCTCGAACCAGCGTTTCAACTGGTCAGTTGGGTCGGTCAATAACTGATCATTCGCGTCTTTCACAGGCATCGTTTCATTCATCTTCGCCCCGCTTAAGCGTCGTGAGATATCGTAGAGGAGGCGAATGTCCCCGGTTGCGGGGGCTCTCTCTCCTTCGTTGGTCAGAGAGTCTGCCCACGCTCGATTGTCCCGTCGACATGAGCGTTTTACTTCCTTCTCAAGAGCCGCGTATCGTTGACGGGCTAAGACTTTGGCTCCTCTGGTTTTCGATCGCTCTATCGCGGCTTTGGCTTCTCTTCGCTCCTCTATCTTCCTCCAGGTCTCATCGATGATCCATTGTTTTCTCTGGGTGCGTAGTTCGCCCAGATTGTTCTCGCTGGTGGCGATGAAGGCATTCTTGATGGCGGTCCATTGGTCTTCCACGCTGCCACCTTCCGGAATATCTGGAGCACACGTCTCCCGTTCTTCAACGAAGGATCGTTTCACCGTGGCATCTTCTGTGTTGAATCGTCGTCCAACTCTTTCCTCCTGCCGACGAATCCGCGCAATGCGCAGGGGTATTTCGCCGATGAGGAGGTGATGATCAGACGCGATATCGGCACTACGTTTATTCCGTACATCAAGAAGGCTCCGTTTCCATTTTCGGCTGATGCAGATGTGGTCGATTTGATTTTCTGTAAAGCCGTCACGGGAGACCCACGTGACCTTGTGAACCGGTCGATGAGGATGTCGTTAGCGATTCCCCGATCACCATGTCGTTATTACCACAAAATTCTGCGAACAGCTCTCCGTTTTCGCTCATTTCTCCGAGACCATGGCGTCCCATAATGCGCTCATGGTTCGAGTTGTCGGATCCGATCTTCGCATTGATGTCGCCCAAACAGATCTTGATATCACCCTTCGGAATTTTAGCTACGACGGCATTGAGTTGACTGTAGAACTTCTTTGTCTTGTAGATCGGCAGCATCGGTTGGCGCATAACATTGAATTATAGTAAGGTTTCGGACCCGTGTTTTAAATCTGGCAACGATTATCCTTTCACTTATAGGTTCCCACTTCATAAGCGCAGAGTGTGCCTGAGCGCTTAGTAGGAAACCAACTCCACGATGCCGGGGAGCGTGTTCACCTCGTAAACCAGAGTATAGCAGAACTTGTCCCGACGGCGTTCTGTGTTCTCCAAAGTTTGGCCAACGGACTTCACTCAATCCCAGGATCTCAAGCTTCATGCGGCGTGCCTCATTGGCAAGTTGTGCCAATTTACCCTGCTGGGCTAGGGTTAAAACGTCCCATGTTCCTATTCGTGTCCGTTGTTTCGCGCTAAGAGTCGTCGCCGTAAAATCAGTTCGTATTCTTTCATTATCGGATTCTTGAACAAATTGATGTTTCGGGAACAGTAGTAGTAGAAAGAAATGCATGCGAATTAAACTGCCCAAGCGCGCTTGGCGAAGAATACTTTTTGGATTTGCCTGCTCCGAATTTTGGTGGGTGATGCGTGGCCGTGAGAGGATCTTTCTATGTTAGCCGATCACAGAATGTGAATGCCCACACCACACAATTAAGCACGTGATAGGAGATAATAAGATTACGAAAGAACAGAAACGAACAGAAGAAGGAATGAGAGAGAGTTTTGAAGTTATTACGTAGTTACGTTACGTAGGCCTACGACAAACAATAATTATCAATGTGTATGAATTAAACTGTTTAACCATTGTGTTTGAGATGGAATAACATGTTATAGGGTACCACAGACAATCCGAATTGTTTAGTTCACAGAAACAAGAAGAGGTAATGTAGAGGAGGTTTTCATGTCACTCGGTATCGGTTTTCAGTAGTTTTTCTTAGAGATTGTTTTACTGGGGAGGTTGGCCCTGAATCCAACCGACGGACACTCTCCATTTTTTTTTTTCGATTTTGGGTCGAGGTGAGCAGTTTATAGCCAACCGATAAGGAAAACAACTGTAAGCGGATATTCTGCTTTCGACTAGGTTGTCTTTGTTCCTATTAACGATCGATCGTGTTTTGAATGGGAAGTAATTTTCTTTTGAATCCCTATAGCCTGTCGATCTTCGCGCTTTCCTTCCATTATTAGAAAACAATAACCCTTTCCCCTGAAAGGTCTTAGGACGGGCAGGTGGATGGTCTCCATTAGGAATGGTGCCTAAACCATCCGCTAATCCTTTCGGAAGGCGCGGCCGGATCGTACGGTTATAGTCTTTTGCCTTCAAACTTTTTCAATAATTCATTATGCTATATGTTGAAAATTTATATTTTTAAGTTTAAGGAGTCGACTGTGATTGAGGTTATGTATACAGTTCTTGGCTTTAAGTCTGAATAAGGATCATAAACGGATATCCGTTCTAAACCTAACGTTTCGGTCACATTTATTGTGCCTTTTTTTCCTTTGAAAAAGGCACAATAAATGTGACCGAAACGTTAGGTTTAGAACGAAAATTTATGTCTTTATTAACTAACTTTTCAAATCCGGGGGAGGGGGTGTTGGTCGGTTTAGGCAAATTTTCTTCTAAGGAAAACTAAGCCCCCCCTATTTCCCCATAATTTACGCCATGGGCCAGACGGTGGGCCTCAGATGTTCTTGTCCTGGGTGGGGTGTTCATTATTATTCGCAGGAATTTATTTTGAACCCGTTGTAGTTTTGGATGGTGGGTTTTGGCTCAGCTCTCCCAGGCAGGCATGCCGTATTCCATCACGGGGAGAATAATTTGCTTGTAGACAATCAGCTTATTTTTCGGGGACAATGATGATCGACGGTTGATCGACGGGTACAGTAGTTTCAACAAAATGTTACACAAAATGTCACCTTGTTGTCAACTTGTTGCCGAAAAATAAGCTTCCTGTCGAGGGTCAAGCCAAGGTAGTCGGCCTCATTTACCCATTCCACAGTCGTGCCAATGAGGATGGTTTTATAGTCCCCTGGCGCGCGATCACTCTACCTTGGTAGACTTGTTGGTAGACGATGGAGGTGTCATCTGCGAACAGAGACAGAATGCCGCCTTTTGAGATTCTGGCTTGTCAGAGGTGAACAGATTGAAAAGCAGGGATCCGATGATTCTACCTACCTTGGATCGAAGTCTGGTCCATAATGTTTTTCGGTGATTTGATATAGGGCGTCAATTCGCCAGCTGAGATCTTCTCAACCAAGTGGGGAATCTGTTAATATGTTCGTGTAGTGGCGTTCCTCCATATACCTGGTAGGTACAAGAGGACGTGGAGCGCAGCGAGCGACGTGGGTTGACCGTAATCGAGGATGGCCGTATATTGTGGCTTCGAATTGTCGATTCAGTGTTATCTGTTTATAGATGTAAGCCAAATTTTAATGTAAGCTTTCTGTTGAAATCTTCGAAAAATGTCGTGGGAAAGAAGGGGAGCCGGATTACAAACATGAAGGTGGTTTAGGTGATTTATCACGTTTTAGTTTTTCAGTGTTGATGTTTTATTAAAAATAAATGAACTTTATTGAACTAAGAGCATTCAGCACAATCCCTAAATGCACAGGATATTACTTTGCTTCCTCATGCAAAATGTTTTCTCTCATGCTATGGTTAATGGTTTTCTCCATCATCGTCTTCTGCATTTAAAATATATTTTTCATCTAAGATTTCGCTTATTTACTCTTTTATCGATTTTTGTTGTTTTACAAACAATTTTGTTTCTATATTTAGCTACTTTACAATGCTAAACGAAAAAATCCATCTCCGATGCTTATTTTCCCTAAAATAGTTCGATTAAAATTTTCAAATAGAAAGCTGTCGAGTTTAGAGCTTTCCATCGTTTTGCTTCTTAATATTACAGATTAGTACCGTCTAATAATTTCATTTAAATAAAAATAGAATCAACTAAAAACTCTCATCTAACGAATAGCAAGTCGCGTCATCCGTTCAAATTCGCTTTTGCCGTCGGTCGACTCGACTTCGGCACACGTTTCGACAGTTCGTCAAGAAGATGAACACGGACAGGGCGAAGAAGAAGATGCACGTCAGCAGGAGACCCAGCACAGTCGAGGAGTACATATCGGTCGGATCGAGCACGTGATCCTGTTGCAACAGAAGGTGATCGACCAGCACGGCGGTTCCGTTCGGTGGCGGGCAGGGCTGTTGGACGATGATCTCCTGGTGTTGAACCTGTTGGGAAAGGGAATTGATGAAGGGTGGCTCGAAAGAGAAGATCATTGAAGACAGGTCTCACTTGTTTGTTTCGGCACATTTGTTGACTGGATTGCATAGCGATGGTTTCCGCACTGTACTCTTGCTCGGTGAGCAACGGAAGGATCCACTTTTCTGGCGAGATGATTTCGGCCCATTTCAGGTAGTCGGGTACATTTCGGGGATGGATCGAGTAGCTACCGACGGCGGACAGCAACAGCATCACCAGAGTGGTCAAGATCGTGCCCGATATCCCGCACGATACGAGATGGGAAACGAAGAGCACTATTGTTTGTATGGCCATGAGGTAGAGCAACAGATAACCTGATGGAAATCGATCATAATGGTTTTAAACAAATGAACAAATGAAAGGAATTCTCAAATTACCCATGTAAATGTAAATTATTGCATCGTTGTTACTCGGAGAAGCGTACAAGCCGGCCATACTATGGGCCGGAAGCAGATAGGCCAGCCATATGCAAAGACTGGGAAGAACGCTGAGTGTCGTCTGTATAATGATGTATAGAAATCTGCCGTACAAACTCAACCGGAGGTCCTTCTCGGCGTATTGTCGATCCTCCTGTACGTCTCGGATCTGAAGAATCAGCAAAGGCCACAGTGCAACCATCAGGATGCAGTGGAGGAAGCTGTGATGTGGACGATACGATTGAACATCGAACGTTGCAGACTTAACAAATACTATGCACTTACCCTAATCGATCGTTGAGGTTCAACTGAGGATCGGAGCCAGGAACATCCCAAAAGATGCTTCCGACGAGAAGTGACAGTACGGCGGCCGAGATCAACCGGCTAATCCAATTTAAAAGCGATCCCGGTTGTTTGTATGACATGTACCTGGAACATCAAAGTTCATTTTACTTCGTTCTGTCATTGAATAATATATGAGAACCTACCTCTTAGCAAGAGCGTGTATCTGCCCGAAGAACCCGGCGCTGCGAGTAGGTTCTGGCAGATTGGCAACAGGAGCTGCGAGCGGTGGTTCCGAGTTGATGTGATCCCACGAGTTGGCTAGTGATTCGATTCGTGCAGATGATTCCAGCAGGGCTGCAGCGGACAGGTCATCCAGTGTCACCAAGTCCAGATAGTAGTCGGCGGGATTTTTGAACGGAGGGCAAGGGTAACCAAGCTGACCCATGTGGCGCGGTAGATCCGCTCGGCTTCCTGAGTATACTGTTCGGCCACCGGACAGCAGGAGTACTCCGGAGCACATGGAAAGGATTTCGAAGGTCGGAGGCTGCAGGGTCATGATAACCATCCGGCCCGCACTGCACCATTGACGGAGGTATTCCACCAGGAAGAACGTATCGAAGATGTCCATGTTGACCGTCGTCTGATCCAGAAGCAGTATCGAGGATTGTGTCAGCAGCTGGCAGGCCACGTTCAGTCTTTGCTTTTCTGAATGAGTCAGACGGGATACGTTGGCTGAGCGAACGGCGGTAAGCCCGAGGTCTTCCACCAGGATGTCTACGCGCTCCTTGAGGTCACTGCGGTCGTATGGTCCTCTGAGAGCCGCATGAAACGACAACGTACTCTGAACGCTCATCCTTGGGTCAAGCGGTGCTCGCTCCAACGCCGGAACGTAACCGCACAACTGTCTAAGAATACGGCGATTAACCTGTTGACCGTTTACCAGTATTTCTCCACTCATGCGTTGCCTGAAAGTGTATCAATGTTTAGACAAAGCAGAAGAATGACGAAAAGAATTTCATCTTACCGCACACCGGCCAGTGCTTCCACCAGTGCTGTTCCCTCTCGTTGTGAAGTGGCCATAATGGCAAATAGATCGCCGGCCTTGGCCTGCAGCGAAACTCCTCGCATCCCCGGTAGTACGTCCAAACAGTGAACCTGAATGTTCGGGTACACCAGCCCAGCTATCGAATGCCTTCGGCTTTGTGTGTTGTAGATCTCCTCCGGATAGAGCCGCGTTTCACCGTACATAGGAGAATCGTCGTAGTCCCACTCGGCAAGCAGGTCCGCCTCACTTTGTGACCGTAGATTGTGATGTCGCTGATTGGTGGCGTATGGATTGTACACGTGGGTTCCTGCTATACTGGCCCGACTGTTGGCTTGTTTCAGCGCTGCAAGGGGGATGCCTTGAGCTCTCGAGTTTGGCCGTGAGTTGGTGGTCGCCCCTATTGCACGGAAATCCGATTCGCTACGATATTTTCTGGAAAAGAGTTGTTAATGTTGATATTGACGAGAGATTTACTTCTGCACGAACCTTAAATTAGCTGGCACTCTACCGCGATGGGTTTCGTTATCGCTGCTGTCGTACCCTGATGATCCCGGCCCCGGACCGGTACTGTCCCGGTAGCCACGGTTCACGCGACCTCGGCCGTTTGCCTTGGATGAGTTACGACCACGGCCTCCACCGCCACCCCCTCCTCCGCCGTTCGGAGGAAACACTCGGGGAAGGCCAAATTTGAGGTAGGTGTACATGTTGGAGTTCAGTGGGTTGGATTTCGATCCACCGTAGCGTGGGTGGTTGGAGATGGCTTGCTCTTCCCGGTAGCCATTGCTACGGTGCTGGGGACTGTAAGGCTGTGGAGATTTGTCTGATGAACCGAGAGCCGAATCGGCGAAGTCTGAATTGAGATTTTGTCTGCAAAATGGGGAAAGAAAAAGTTGAACAAAATAATTACGAAATTCGGTCGACAACATTGGACGCAACTTAGATAGTGCTTTATCAAGATCTGTATGCAATTAAACATAAAACAATCTGTGGGGTTTGAGCAATATATCCTCAACGTGTTCTTAGTAGTGTTGTACCTCTCAGCCTTCATCTGTTCGTGAAGTGGCTACATAATGCATGATTCAATAACAGTTGTCGATCAGTGAGCAGCAAGCCATGAATCTCCTGATGCCAGACTTCTGTGGCGTGGACCAAGATGAATACACAACTAGGTGTTCCAATCTGTCAAATTCACGATTCAGCCAACTTGGATTTTAGTATGGCAGAGCCGGCGGGTTTGATTTCGTTTTGCACTGAAAATGAATTTTTCACCCCCATAAACTTGGCAGATTGGAGCACCTAGTAGTGTATTCATTTTGGCGTGGAGTGCACACGCATCCACGGTCAGCTTGGCCTACAATCCTATCTATCGAATATCATCTAAGGTAGTAGTAGTAGAAGTAGATGAGGAAATTGAAGGACTGAAAAGTCTAGGTTTGATTGAAGAATGTGAGAATCATTTTATCAACTCACTTTTGTCGGTTAACCGATTCAATCTGCATTTTTTTTCTGCACCTCATTTTAATATATATTTTGGTTATTCATACATTTACAGTCGACTCTCTACATCTCGATGTTCTGTATCTCGATATCTCTCCCTATGTCGATGGTTTCCTCGGTCCCTTCAATCTACATATATTTGGGCATTCGACATCTCGATAAACTCCCTAGCTCGATATCTCTCTATCTCGATGTGATCTGATAACATTTTGTTCTGGATTCAGCCTCCTTATGTCGATATGTTCAAATTTTTAGGCTACTAGACCATCTTCGGAGAATAACAAACATATCAACAACAGGAAATGACATTTGTTTTGTTGTAGTTTTTCATAGCAACGAGCTTTTTTGGATCTAGTGCCCATTTCAGTTTTCCTTCCATTCCTCGATCTCTCCCTATCTCTATGGTCCCTTCAATATCGAGATGTGGAGAGGCGACTGTAATTTATTTAGCTTACATCAAAACACACTCAAAATAATTTTCACTTAAGAGTTACATGAAAACATATGCGGATATTTTCCATCTAGTTTCGTTTGTAGAAGTTAAATGATTTGTTAGTGATGGTACTCACTGCTCTCAATTCACAAAAAAATGTAATTAAATTTAAGTGATTTGAAATTTCAACAAACACATAGATTTTAAGTGAATTGGAATAATAGTTTGCGCAATACCCGTGTGAGTGATAATAAATCCCGTCCACTAGAGGCGGACGGGACCAAAAATAGAGTTATGAAATAATTATTTCATACTCAAGACTTATTTTTGTAAATTGCTCTCATGATGTTTCTGCACAATTTTTCATTAGCGATTGATGCAAAACATAGACTTCGGTCTGAGTACCCCACTCATATATTTTTCATACATTCGTGACAAGTAGTATTCACTAAAAAAGAATATAGATATTGTTTTCTACGTTTTCATTTAAATTTCACTACATTTCTTTTTGGTAGGCATATGACATGTGAGTAAGTTTTATTAGACACAAGTAAGGTCGTCATAAATGTAGTTTTTTAAAGCCTACCTGATTTTTATAGTGGAAATTAAGTGACAATTATTTTGAGTGCAGATAACACTACCTGGTAAGCTCACCTCGCTCGCCGTGCTTCACGCCTTTAGTTATATCAGTTCTAAAAGTGATACAAACCATTAGAAAAATATACACCCAGGTTTTTTTACGCGGTTGGAATTAATTAGTTTCTTGGTTAACCCGAGCTTGTGCAGCTTTTTAAATAACCTCCTGAATTTTCTTTGATTTTTTTTTGTGCATTTTTTCGTGGGGTTAACTCATTGTTTATCATAGCACTGGAGTAACGTCGATTGGAGTAGATGGGATAACTAACGATGGTATTCCAACTTCGCTTCATGGCATTTTCGCTGGTCCCCGAAAATCCCGGCCAGTTTGCATGTCCTTGAACTCTCTGAAGAAGATTTCCTTCGGCCATATGGATGGATCGAGGGCCATTTGTTTACGGTGTCAGCCGATAGATGGACGAGTTGCGATGGTAAAGTTAGCTCAAATGAATGAGATGCCGTCGGGTGTAGAGGTTCTTTACGTGCCGATTGGTAGCAGCTGCGACGAAAAGGGACTATTGATTGGAAACTCGGTTCATGGAACTGCAAATCTCTCAACTTCATCGGGAGCACACGCATACTCGCCGGTGCCACAGTGGGATGGTTTTGAAAAAAGTGGGACATCGGTATTATCGGCGAAACTAGTGATTGGAGACTTTTGATGTCTTCTGGAAAGTGTCTTTATTTTTAAGCACTTTATTTTAGTAGTAAGAAAAACCGAGTTAAAAGGGTGCACCCCGAGAAAAAAAAATATTTTTTTATTTTTTTTCTAAAATTATTTATATTGTATGGAGACATTGTAGAAATTACTATTTCAAGACACTTTGTCGAAGACACCAACTTTCTATCTCTGAAGTGGACAAAGTTATGGGGGTGCGAAGTTAGTAACCCCTTAAAATTCATTTTATTGCTCTAACTTTTTCATTTTAATTTTTACATTTTTCCAATGTTCTACAAAGTTGTAGGTGCTTCAAAAAAACATTTTGTCGTAGAAGAATGCAAATCGCTATCTCTTCATTTTAAGGAGCTATATCAGATTTTAAAGTTTTTCAACATTATTTTTAAACGGGTATATCTTTCAGGGTAGCAGGTTGTAGCAGCTGTTATTTATGTCATTAGCTTCAGTAACTCTCAGTCTTTTGTTACATATATAAATCTGAGGTGGATCTAAGTGGATTCTTAAAAATATCCAGTAATATGCACCTCAGCTTTTTGATCCATTATTTTGTTTCTTCGTGTATAATTTAGTTATCATGATTTTTTTTCCTTGTCAATTTTTCCCTGTATGGTGTCTGCTGGTCCAAGTGTAGCGTTGTTGTTTGGAAAATTAAAAATGTGATTCGAAAACGGTCGAAAAACTCCTGAAATTTGTTAAAGAGTGTTTTAAAAGTTCACAAAATTCTTCTGAAATTTTATTGAAGCCCCCTCAAGATGTTGGCTTCGTGCAAAAAAGCTGGGGGGTGTAGCGGTAAACATATTTTTTATATTTGTATCGGCCTTATTGCTCAAGTTGTTCATCTTTTATGAAGACATCGCATAAACGGCACCTTATTTTTTTCGAGAACACCTCTCAAGTAAATGATGTTAAAGTGATGCAAAGTTAGTCCCTCTTTGAAAACAATTTGTTTGTTGTAACTTTTTTATTTTGATTTTTTTTTTGCATTTTTAATGTCCTGCAAAATAGTAGGTGTTTCGAAAAAAACATATTGTTATAGAAGCAAGGATCGATGTTATCGATCATTTAGTAATTTACGTTCGATCATTTAGTAGTTTATCAATATTTTTTTTTAATCTTTCCTTTATTTGGAAGGCTCATTAATAACTCATTCTTAAAGCTGAATTTCTAAATGTGTTGTATGCGTTGTATGACTTCTTGTGCGAAGGTTTTTCTACAGCTCTGCCTAATGGTTCATAGTTAGAATTCAACTAATAACGGAGTTATAACGCTAGTTGCAGTAACTTAAACTAAACTTTGGAATCATCTAGTCTAAGATACTGAAACTAAAGCTATAACTCCGTCACTAGTGGAATTCAAATAACGAACCATTAGGCAGAGTTGTAGAAAAACGTACGCACTAGAAGTCCACCATAGAAAAAAATTTGAAATTCAGCTTCTGGAATGAGTTATTGACAAACTAGCAAATGATGGAACGCAAATTACTAAATGATCAATAATATCCTTGCACAGAAGTGCCATCCGAAAAAAAAACATGTCTTGAAAGAACAAACTGGTAAGGCTCCTCACAATGAAAAGGTTGCGATTTACTCTCTTCTATGTTTTTTCCACATTGAAAAAATGAACAAAAAATTAATAAATGAGGTGAACAAAATTAGGGTGGTATCAACATTGCACCACTTTAATTTCCTTCCCTTGAAGATTGAAATTTTATGTCTTCGATAAAGTATATTGTCTGTTTCTAAAATGTATCTACACAAGATAAATCATTTTAGGATTTTTTTTTCTCGGGGTGCACCCCTAGAAATAAATACACGCTCCCACCAAAAGGCTCGTTTCCGAATCACATTTCAAATTTTCTAAACCACAACGCTGCACCTGGACCAACAGACAGCATACAGGGAAAAATAACGAGAAAAAAATAATTATAACTAAATTATGCACAGAGAAAAAAAAAATAATGGATCAAAAAGCTGAGGTGCATTTTACGGAATATTTTTATGAATCCACTTAGATCCACCTCAGATTTATATATGTAACAAAAGACTAAGAGTTACTGAAGCTAATGACATAAATAACAGCTGCTACCACCTGCTACCCCGAAAGGTATACCCGTTTAAAAATAGTGTTGAAAAACTATAAAAACTTATATAGCTCCTTAAAATGAAGAGATAGCGATTTGCACTCTTCTACGACAAAATGTTTTTTTTAAGCACCTACAACTTTGTAGAACATTGGAAAAATGTAAAAAATAATATAAAAACCCCAGATTAATCCACCTAGCGGCGATGATGCCTTTCTCGTGCATCGTAAAATGTACTGAAAAAATCACATAGGAAAGGTCAAAAAAGCACTTTAGGGGGATAGATCGCATATTTTCTATCATTTTGCATGTTTTTGCATTAATTACTATGCATTCCCACCATTCTTGAAATTTTTTTTTTTTTTTTTATTTTAAAATTTTTTTTCCAAGGGGGGACCCTTGGGAAAAAACAATGATTTTTTAATAATTCCGAAATGCAATTTCCGATCAGGCCAATTTTCAATAGCAAACAATGGGACCGCATTCCCCGTCGAATGCGACTTGTTGCGAGTAAATCGGGTAATGCTAAGTTCCAAAAAGTGTGTCTACAAAATTTGTACACATACACACATACACACACACACACACACATACATACATACACACAAACAGACATCACCTCAATTCGTCGAGCTGAGTCGATTGGTATATAACACTATGGGTCTCCGAGCCTTCTATCAAAAGTTTGGTTTTGGAGTGAAATTATAGCCTTTACGTATACTTAGTATACGAGAAAGGCAAAAAGTTAGAGCAAAAAAATGAATTTAAAAGGGTTACTAACTTCGCACCCCATAACTTTGTCCACTTCAGAGATAGAAAGTTGGTGTCTTCGACAAAGTGTCTTGAAATAGTAATTTCTACAATGTCTCCATACAATATAAATAAATTTAGCAAAAAAAAAAAAAAAATTTTTTTTCTCGGGGTGTACCCTTTTAACTCAATTTTTCTTACTACTAAAATAAAGTGCTTTTAAAATAAAGACCCTCTCCAGAAGACATCAAAAGTCTCCAATCAATAGTTTCGCCGATAATACCGATGTCCCACTTTTTTCAAAACCATCCCACTGTGCGGTGTGCTCAAGGAGGTTTATTGGAAAGGATCAATGGTGCGAGCGTTTAGAGGTAATCATACCGTCTACCAGAGCTGCGGCAACACACACGAGCTGGGAACAGCTTTGATAGTGATGGGCGATATGCAAAAGCGCGTGATCGGGTGGTGGCCGATAATCGAGATAATGTGCAGGTTGAGGATCAAAGGCCGGTTCTTCAACTTCAGCATAATCAACGTTCATAGCCCACACTGCGGAAGCACTGAAGATAATAAGGACGCATTCTACGCGGAGCTGGAACGTGAGTACGACAGCTGCCCAAGCCACGACGTCAAAATCATCATAGGAGATTTGAACGCTCAGGTTGGCCAAGAGGAGGAGTTTAGACCGACTTTTGGGAAGTTCAGCGCCCACCGGCTGACGAACGAAAACGGCCTACGACTAATTGATTTCGCCGCCTCCAAGAATATGGCCATTCGCAGCACCTACTTCAAACACAGTCTCCCGTATCGGTACACCTGGAGATCACCCCTATAGACAGAATCACAAATCGACCACGTTCTGATTGATAGACGGCACTTCTCCGACATTATCGACGTCAGGACATATCGTGGCGCTAACATCGACTCTGACCACTATCTGATGATGGATAAACTGCGCCCAAAACTATCCGTCATCAACAATGTTTGGTACCGACGACCGCCGCGGGACGACCTAGAGCGACTGAAGCAACCTGATGTCGCCACTGCATACGCGTAGCATCTCGAGGCAGCGTTGCCGGAAGAGGGTGAGTTCGATGGGGCCCCTCTTGAGGACTGCTGGAATACGGTTAAAGCAGCCATTAACGACGCAGCGGAGAACAACGTCGGGTATACGAGACGAAGTCGACGGAACCATTACTTCGACGAAGAGTTCAGACATATTCTGGAGGAGAAGGACGCAGCGCGGGCGGTCCCGCTGCAGTAAGGTACCCGACAGAACGTGGAACGTTATAGACGGAAGCGGAGCCAGCAGACCCGCCTTTTTTAGGAGAAGAAACGGCGCCTGGAAGAAGCGGAGTGCGAGGAGATGGAACAGCTGAGCCGTTCTCAGAAGCTCAATCGCATCCCGCAAAGGCTTCGTGCCGCGATCCGAAATGTGCAGGGATAAGGATGGGAGCAACTTGACGGACGAACGTGTGGTGATAGAAAGGGGGAAGCAGCACTACGAGGAACATTTGAATGGCGCTGAGAGTACAGGCAGTGAAAGTCAAGGCAGCGGAGGAGATGACTACGTCAGTTCAGCGGACAATGAAAGCCAACCAGCCCTCACCTTCAGGGAAGTTAAGGATGCCATTCAACAGCTAAAGACCAATAAAGCAGCTGGTAAGGATGGTATCGGAGCTGAGCTCATCAAGATGGCCCCGGAAAAGCTGGCCACTTGCCTGCACAAACTGATAGTCAGAATCTGGGAAACCGAACAGCTACCGGAGGAGTGGAAGGAAGGGGTTATATGCCCCATCTACAAGAAAGGCGACAAGCTGGAGTGTGAGAACTTTCGAGCGATCACCATCCTTAATGCCGCCTACAAAGTGGTATCCCAGATCATCTTCCGTCGTCTGTCACCATTAGCGAATGAGTTCGTGGGAAGTTATCAAGACGGTTGCGTTGACGGCCGCTCGACAACGGACCAAATCTTTACTGTACGGCAAATCCTTCAAGAATGCCGTGAATACCAGGTCCCAACCCATCATCTGTTCATTGATTTCAAGGCGGCATACGACAGTATAGACCGCGTAGAGCTATGGAAAATTATGGACGAGAACAGTTTCCCTGGGAAGCTTACTAGACTGATCAAAGCAACGGTGGATGGTGTGCAAAACTGTGTGAAGATTTCTGGCGAACACTCCAGTTCGTTCGAATCGCGCCGGGGACTAAGACAAGGCGATGGACTTTCGTGCCTGTTGTTCAATATTGCGCTAGAAGGTGTTATGCGGAGAGCCGGGTGTGACAGCCGGGGTACGATTTTCAACAGATCCAGTCAATTTATTTGTTTCGCGGATGACATGGACATTGTCAACGGAACATTTGCAAAGGTGGCAGAACTGTACACCCGCCTGAAACGTGAAGCAACAAAAGTTGGACTGGTGGTGAATGTTTCGAAGATAAAGTACATGCTTATGGGCGGAACCGAGCGCGACAAGGCCCGCTTTGGAAGCAGTGTTACGATAGACGGGGATACCTTCGAGGTAGTCGAGGAATTCGTCTACCTTGGATCCTTGCTAACGGCTGATAACAATGTTAGTCGGGAAATACGAAGGCGCATCATCTGTGGAAGTCGGGCCTACTACGGGCTCCAGAAGAAACTGCGGACAAAAAAGATTCGCCACCGCACCAAATGTGTCATGTACAAGAAGCTGATAAGACCGGTTGTCCTCTACGGACATGAACAAAGACAATGCTCGAGGAGGACTTGCAAGCACTTGGAGTATTCGAGAGACGGGTGCTTAGGAGCATCTTTGGCGGCGTGCAAGAAGACGGTGTGTGGCGGCGAAGAATGAATCACGATCTTGCCCAGCTCTATGGCGAACTCAGTATCCAAAAGGTAGCTAAAGCCGGAAGGGTACGATGGGCAGGACATGTTGCAAGAATGCCGGGCAGCAACCCTGCAAAGATGGTGTTCGCTTCCGATCCGACAGGTACGAGTCGGCGTGGAGCACAGCGAGCAAGGTGGGCAGACCAGATGCAAAATGACTTGGCAAGCGTGGGGCGCATTCGAGGGTGGAGAGATGCGGCCTCGAACCGTGTATTGTGGCGTCAAATTGTTGATTCAGTGTTGACTGTTGACAGGTGCTGACTGTCGTCTGCTTGGTCGTGGCTGCTGCTGCCGTGGTTTTGTTTTTCTTTGACTGCGTGGCAGAATGAATGATGAAAAGAAATGTCAACCGTTCCCGTCCACGGTGACAGCCAAGTGAAATTTTCTCAAGATTCTTATTTGGGTTGCAGTTTGTGATTGGGTAGGTATTGAAAATAATTCAGGACCACAATTTTGTGGAAGCGAAAGTTTAGCCGAGACGAATTTTGTTTGAAGAGCAAATTATAATCGTTTGGCGACAACAGAATATTGCCGTCGGTAGTAAAATCACGAGCGCGTATCAGAATGACAAAAATGTATTCGCATTGATGAAAAAAACTGAAACAAGTAGCAGACTACCTACTAAAATTATAATTTTCAAATTTCACTTGACTGCTACTGTTGCTATCCATGCGAATAATTTTCTACTGCGTCTTTCTCTGACGCGCGCTCCTGATTCCGCTACCGACGGAAACTATCTGCCATCACTAAGCGAATCATTTGTACTTCGATCAAAATTCGTCTCGGCTCAAATTAGGGCATTACAGCTGTTTTCACTGATGATAGCCGATCGTTAGTACTTAAGATAAGTAAATTTAATCTGAGCGCTGCTGATGCTGACGACGACGACGACGACCGCACACCCTAGAACATCGGTGGGTATACAATTTCCGGTAGGATTTCCGCCTATGCCGATGGTGGGACCGCGGTCTGCTCTTCGCGGCATCTTGAACAAAATGGCTCTTTTTTTTAATTTAAATTCGTTTATTTTTATTATTTTTGTTTGTTACATTATTTTTAACATTTCAAGTGGATGGCCACTGTCATGTGGCCCTGTATCAGAATAGCCTTATGGAGGCATTTTTTAATTTAGAAAATTTGATAACCCAACTACTATGTACACTAATATTAACAATAATAATTTGATAACCTAAATTGGAACCTAAATTGGAAATGGTTGCCTGGTCCGATTGTAAGCAATGGACCCTAAGCCTTTCCTTACACTCACCAAAGCGCTCGTGAAGAGTTTTAATACCGGCCAGACGGCCAGACCTCAGAAGTTCGTGTCCTGGGAGGGGTGTTGAGGATCATCCTCAGGAACTTGTTTTGAACTCGTTGGAGTTTCAGATGAAGAGCTTTTGAGCAACTCTACCAAACCGGCATGCCATATTCGAACACAGGGAGGATGATTGGCTTGTAGACAGCAAGCTTATTTTTCAGGGACAATGACGGCCGACGGTTGATGAAATGGTAAAGTAGTTTCAACAATACGTTAGGCATTCCAGTTCGAGAAGTGTTTTTTCTCGTTCGTTCGCTGTTTACGTTTTCGCTTCGTCGCGTTGGCGTTATTTTCCCCCGGACCCGTCATGGGAGACTCGGTGGCCGATTCGGTCGCTGGAAAAGTGCCTAAGCGCACTGCTCTTGGAGGCGCGGGTAACCCCTCCAAGCAACTTTTGCAGAGCAACGTGTTCTCGCCGTTGTCGTTTGATGACGCCGGCAATCCGCCGAAAAAGAGGAAGAAGCAGCAATCGCAGCTGTCGCAGGTGCAACCGGAGCGGAAGGAGAAGTGCCCGCCCGTGTTTGTGAAGGGCGATCCGCCGGATTTACGCCCAAAAACTCGCCAGCTGATCGCTAAGGGGCTGAAATGTACTTTTCGGCTCTGCAGCGAGGGCGTGAATATAATGCCGGCAAATAAGGACCATCATCAATCCGTCGTGGAGTTCCTCGAGGTCCACAAGTATGAGTACTACACTCATGACCACCCCGGCATGAAGCCGCTAAAGGCTTTGCTGCGAGGACTCCACGACATGAAGGAAGATGAGCTAAAAGCTGAGCTCGAAAGTTGCGGATTGAAACCGGTGGCCGTGCACAAGATCGCTCGTCACGACAAGACAAGGAGATATCGCGACCAGCTTTACCTGGTCCACCTGGAGCACGGCTCCACCACGTGGAAGGACCTGAAGCTGATCGGCGTTATAAATTACACCGTCGTTGACTATGAGCGATATCGGCCAGTGCACCGCGACGTCTCGCAGTGCACCAACTGCTTCAATTTCGGGCCCGGCACCAGGAACTGCCGCATGAAGCCGCGCTGCAACAAATGTGACGAGCTCCATCCGACCGATGAGTGCGACAAGGTGGAGGTTGCTGATCCCAAATGCGCCAACTGTGGCGACAAGCATCGGGCTACAACCAAGGACTGTCCAAAATGGGCGGCATTTTTGGAAATCAGGAAGAAGGTCTCCACCAGGTCCCTTCCGAAAAAGAACCGAAAAAGTCAACGAGGTGAACTTTCCGTCCATCCCGGCTCCCCGGCGAGCGATACCAATTCTTCCGCCTTTGCAGCCACACAAACGGCTGGCGGCTGCTGCAGCATCAGTTCAAGCTCCAACACCATCCACCAGCGATTGGCCCCCGCTTCCACCCCCTGGATTCCGTCGTCAGGATAATGAGCCCCTTCCTGCCGAGGGCGACCCACCGCTCTACACATCGGAGCAGCTAGTTCCGATTTTCACACAACTGGCAACGCGACTACGCGGTTGCAAAACTCGCTTCGACCAGATCTTCACCCTGGGCATGTTCGTCATTGAAAATGGCTGCTAGGGTGGGTGTGGTCAATTGGAACGCTTGCTCACTAAAGAGCAAAATCATCGAGCTCAGCGATTCCCTTCAGGAGAAGGAGATTGACGCGGCTTTCATCACCGAAACCCACCTGAAGCCGAGGTAAGTGCAACATTTCCGGGTTTTAGGTTGGTGAGGTTTGATCGAACAAGCTCCAGAGGGGAGGAGTGGCAATCGCCTTGCGAAGCACCATCGCCTGCCGCCTGCTGCCGGACTTCAAGCTCAAATTCATCGAAGCCGTTGGAGTGGAAGTCACCACTTCCGTCGGAGTCGTTACTCTCATCGTGGCTTCCTGTCCCACACAAGCCAAAGTCGACGATGGCTCGTCGGCTGAGCTACGAAGGGACATTGTCAAGCTCACTCGGCGGCAGGGGCAGTTCATCATCGTCGGAGACCTGAACGCAAAGCACCAATCGTGGGGAAACACCGTCTCCAACCGGAACGGAGTCGTCTGGTCCAACGACGAACTAGAGGGCCACTACACCATCCTGAGCCCTGACAGCCCTACCCGGTTGACACGGTCCGGGGCTTATGCTACGCTCGACATCTACATCACGAACATGTACGATCACGTTTCCCAGCCGGTCATCTTCCAAGAACTTAGGTCGGACCACTATCCGGTGGTGGCTGAGGTTGGAACTTCAGTAAATCGGCACGAGCTAACAAGGTGAAACTACCATCGAGTGAACTGGCAGCGGTTCCAGCAGTGCGTCGACAACTTCGTCGATTACGAGGTGCGTCCGGAGACGCCGGAAAGTATCGACCGCCAGCTGTGCGCCATCGAAGAGGCAATCTCGGTGGCCCGGGAGCAGCATGTCCCGAAGGCTCGACAGGTAAGCAACTCCTTAAACATCGATACACTAACCAAAGATTTGATTCGATTGCGGAATGTCACTCGCAGGCAGTTCCAGCGTACAGGACTGCCTGAGCTTAAGGCACGCTGCAATCGAATCACAAAAATTATCAAGGCCAGAATGGTGGACCTCAAAAATAACGACTTCTCGAATAAGATCCGCACTCTCCCAGATTATGCTAAGCCGTTCTGGAAAATGACCAAAATTCTAAAATCCAAGCCTCGGCCCATTTCACCTTTGATCCCACTAGACAACAATGGCTCTAAGGATCGCTTGATAACTCCTGCAGAAAAAGTCGCTGAAATAGGTCGTCACTTCGTCAGCTCACACAATCTTGGGCAGAACATCGTCAGTCCACACGAAGCAGCCGTCAACGAGCATGCTAACAACATCCATTTGATTCCCAACGACTTCTCGGAGGAGTTGGAGATCTCAGCTGGCGAATTGACGGCCTATATCAAATCGTCGAAGAACATGAAGGCCCCAGGCTTCGACAGCATCCTGAATCTCGAGCTCAAAAACATGAGTGCTCCGTTTTTTGAGCACCTCTCGCTGATCTTTAATCAGTGTCTTCGGCTCAGCTACTTCCCATCGTCCTGGAAGTCAGCGAAAGTCATCCCCATCCGGAAGCCTGGGAAGGATCCTTCCTCTCCCAAAAGTTATCGACCTATCAGCCTTCTCTTAGGGTTATCCAAGCTATTCAAAAAAGCTATTCATCACCGGTTACTTGAGTCTGCCGAAAATCTCAACATCTTGCTCGAGGAACAGTTTGGTTTCCGACGCGGTCGGTCAACTGTACACCAACTGACTCGAGTTACCAACGTCCTCAGACGGAACAAGTTTGTCTCAAAAACATCCGCCATGGCCTTACTCGATGTAGAGAAGGCATTTGACAATGTATGGCATGATGGCCTGGTGTACAAACTACAACGCTACAATCGTCCTGGTGAAAATAATCAACAATTACCTGTCGGCAAGGACATTCCGGGTCTCAATCAGCGGAGCGAGTTCCAATGCGCATAACATCGTCGCAGGGGTTCCCCAGGGCAGTATTCTCGGGCCCCTGCTTTTCAATCTGTTCACCTCCGACATGCCAGAACCTCCAAAAGGCGGCATTCTGTCTCTGTTCGCGGATGACACCTCCATCGTCTACAACGGTAGAGTGATCAGAGCGCTAGTGGCAAAACTCCAACGAGGCCTGGAGGACAGAGTACCTCACCAGCTGGAAGATCTGTATCAACGCGGCGAAGACCCAGGTCATCATTTTCCCCCACTCTAAATTCCCTAAACATGTTCCGCCTGGGAACTGTAAAATCATCCTCAATGGCATGACTGTGGAATGGGTCAATGAGGCCGACTACCTTGGCTTGACCCTCGACAGCAAACTTATTTTCAGGCAACAGGTTGACAAAACGGTGACAAAGTGTAACGTCTTGCTGAAACTACTGTACCCTTTGATCAACCGCCAGTCGTCATTGTCCCTGAAAAATAAGCTTGCTGTCTACAAGCAAATCATCCTCCCTGTGATCGAATACGGCATGCCGGTCTGGGAGAGCTGCGCTAAAACCCACCACCTCAAACTTCAACGGGTCCAAAACAAATTCCTGAGGATGATCCTCAACACCCCTTCCAGGACAAGAACATCCGAGGTCCACCGTCTGGCCGGAATAAAAACCTTACATGAACGCTTTGGTGAGTGTAAAGAAAAGTTTAGGGTCCGTTGCTTGCACTCGGACCAACAAGCGCTTAGGGCGCTAGTTCCAATCTAGGTTATCAAATTTTTATTGTAAATATTAGTGTACATAGTAGTTAGGTTATCAAATTTAAAAAAAACAAACTGTATTTTAAAAATCAAGTAAAAACATAATAATAATAATAATAACAATAATTGAAATTGAAGTTGGAGGGCCAAGCCGGCCGATCACTGTACTTGTTAAAAATAATTGTAGAACAAAAAATGTTTGAATAAAGAAGAATTTTACTACTACTACTTTGCCTAATAAACTCTAATCTTCTCGCGGTTTTCAGCATAACATTCTGTATTTAATCTTACAAGAACTGAATGAGTATCATTGTTCTTGATCGTAAATTGTACCGTCCAACTGCAAATCACTGTTTTTGGATGTTTCTGCATACATTTTTCCATATAAACTTCAAACGAGTTTAGCACCGCTCAAACGTTGACCGATTTGGCTGAAATTTTGTCCAGAGCATCAGGGCATCAAATAGAACCGAATTAAAGGGCGGCCCATCAAAAATTTTGAAAAAGTGTTTTTTGAGCCACCCTAAATTGACCATCTATAATCAACACTGCGAAACTATTGACTCTACAATGTCTCGGTAGAACCTAAAAAATATTTTGTCACAATTCGAAACGTACACATCTAAAATTACATTAAATGGCAAAATTAAACACTAACACTAACCAATCTATTTTTATTTTTATACACTATAATATGTCGGTTGACGAAGTAAATAAATAAATAAATAAAATAAATAAATTTAGCGGACGGAAGAAGGGGCGAGGCCTAGTCCTCGTATGTGGAAGACATCATACTTCGACGACGAGGTGTTTAAGGAAGCACTCCGCCGCGAGCACAATACAATATCGCGGGGCTCTTCCCACGTCATGACCTAAGCCCCTGGCCTCACTTTGTGGAGCTGCCAGGGGCCAGGGTGGCCGACGAGGTAAGAGTAACTGTGGCGGAACTTGCGGAGATTGCACAGTCCCTTAGTGTAGGTAAGGCGCCATGACCGGATGGTATTCCGAACCTGGCCATCAAAGCGGCCATTGCTGAGGCTCCCGAGATGTTCAGATCTGTCATGCAGAGATGCCTGGACGAGGAAGTCTTCCCTGAAGCATGGAAAAGGCAGAGCTTGGTCCTATTGCCGTCAGCATATAGACCAATATGCCTGCTTGATACGGCGGGGAAGGTGCTCGAGAAGATCATCCTCAACAGGTTGTTGATACGCACGGAGCGTGCGGATGGTCTATCGAGTAACCAGTTTGGCTTCCAAAAGAGTAAGTCGACCGTAGACGCTATCTTGTCGGTTACCAAATCCGCGGAGATAGCTATCCAGCGTAAGAGGAGGGGAGTTCACTATTGTGCAGTAGTGACTCTCGACGTGAGGAATGCATTCAATAGTGCCAGTTGGGCAGCTATTGCAGATGCGCTCCTGCGTCTTGGAATTCCCGAGTACCTGTACCAGATTCTCGGAATCTACTTCCAGAATCGAGTACTGGTATACGATACGGAGGCGGGTTGGAAGTGCGTTGACATAACCTCATGGGTTCCGCAAGGTTCCATACTGGGTCCAGTGTTATGGAACGTCATGTACGACGGTGTCTTGAGGTTGAAGATCCAGGTGGGCGTGGTAATCGGCGGCTTCGCTGACGATATTACGCTGGAGGTCTACGGCGAATCGATCGAAGAGGTGGAGTTGACTGCAGCCCACTCGATCGCAATTGTGGAGGAGTGGATGAGTTCCAGGAAGTTAGAACTGGCTCACCATAAGACTGAGGTGGTTGTTGTTAACAACCGAAAGTCGGAGCAACAAGCGGTGATAAGGGCAGGAAACTGCGCGGTTCCAACGCTCCATCAAACTCTTGGGGGTAATGATCGACGATAAGCTCACCTTTGGTAGCCACGTCAATTACGTCTGCAAGCGTTCCTCCACAGCTATAGTGGCATTGTCCCGGATGATGTCCAATAGCTCTGCGGTTTATGCCAGCAAGCGCAAGCTTCTGGCTAGTGTCGCTCTGTCCATACTGAGGTATGGGGGGCCAGCTTGGGGCACGGCCCTGCGTATTAACTGCTACAGAACGAAGTTAGAAAGTACGTATAGACTCATGTGCTCATGAGTTGCGAGCGCGTACCGTACTGTGTCGCACGATGCACTTTGCGTCATCACTGGTATGATGCCTATTAACATGGTTATCGGTGAAGACATAGAGTGTTTCGAAATGCGCGGCACGAGAGGCATCCGTAGGACTGTCAGGTTGGCCTCAATGGTTAAATGGCAGCTTGCGTGGGACAGTTCCACTAAGGGTAGATGGACACATAGGTACTGGAGATAGGTACGTGGGTCAAGAGGTGCGATGGGGAAATCACTTTCCACCTGACCCAGATCCTTACAGGCCATGGTTGCTTTAGCCAGTATCTACACCGGTTCGGACACTCGGCCTCGCACCGTTCTTCTAAAAAAGCGAGTCACGATGTTCGATGCTGCAAGGACACGCAGCTAACCTCGAGGGTGCGTTATGCACTGCCCCCCCTTTGAAGCATTACTTTCTGGTTGTACCGAAGGGACGATGGGTTTGGCGGCAATGGAAACGGTTTAGCGGGTCGGGGATGCAGTCCTGCCTCCCTCGTTTGCTGTTGAGCAAATTCCCCCTCCATTGCTTAGGAAGAAAAAAAAACATCATACATAAACACGCATATAATTTTTATTATATACTATCAGACCCGACGAACTTTGTTTCACCTAAAATTGATTTATTCTCTGATTAGTTCCCACGTTATGCAGAAATTTCTGATTCATTTGTATGGGAGCCCCACTTTCAAAAAGGGGGAGGGGTCTCGAACCATCTTAGGAACCTTCCCCGAACCCAAAAACCTCTACATACAAATTTTCAAGCCGATCGGTTCAGTAGTTTCGGAGTCTATAAGGTTCAGACGGACAGAAATTCCTTTGTATGTATATAGAAGAAGAAGATTAGGTATCCATATAATTAGAAGCGTTTGGTACGGGAGGTCCACGCTTCTTCCTTTCCCTTCGATTCCAAGCTATTAAGTGACTTTAGGTATTCCAGAAGTCGCTCAATATCTAGGAGTCATCTCTGCGGTACGTCTAGCCGTATAAAAAGAAAAATAACAGAATTCAAAAACCGTTATTTTCCAGGATCTAGTGGTTTCCTAACAAACAATTCAGGCTAAATAAGTCATTATTTTTAGTTAAATAAGTCCTTCATCAACTTTCAATATTGTTGAGTCTAGACTTTATTGGAAATGAGAAGAAAGGCTGCATAATTTTAAATAAGATAATTATCATAAAAACTTGGCTAAAAATATGAATTTCCGTCAGATAAATCTAGACAGTAAGAATACCATCGGCGTGGTTATACGGCGGCGGGCCGAATTATTTTTCACGGCGGCGGCGGCCCTTTCGGCCAAACGACCCTTTCAGCCAAATGACCCTTTCGATCAAATGACCCTTTCGGCCAAATGACTTTCGGCCAAACGACCCTTTCGGCGGCGGCCCTTTCGGCCAAACAACCCTTTCGGCCAAACGACCCTTTCAGCCAAATGACCCTTTCGATCAAAGGACCCTTTCGGCCAAATGACTTTCGGCCAGATGGGTTTCGTCTTAATGGTTTGTTCGGCCTAGTTGCATTCGGCCAATTGGCTTCCGGCCGAATGGGTTTTGGCCAAACGACCTTTCTTCCAGATCACCACACAAGACACATAGTTATGCAATTGATCGGTATAGATAAGCTTTCAATAGAATTACCTTGGCTACACTGATAGAATTGTTGAAAAGCAGGTCAAGTTGCAGATGTCATGTAAAGCCATTGGGGAAAAAGAAGATTGCCAGGGTTTCTTATAAATGGGGGGCCTCATTGGGCCCCACGAAAACCTGTTTAAGGATGACCGGTCCGTTGTCAAACCACCGAATGGCCTTACTACACATAAGATCATGCTTCCGAAACAATTTCATGAATTTTAATACCCATATTGCCAGGTTTTCCTCAGAATAAGTTTGTGGCCACTTTAGGCCCTACGGGAACCTATTCCGGGATGATCGGTTCGTTGTCAAATCATTGTAACGGTAGTCAATATTTCTTTTGAAGTTCTTTGTAAATTAAGTTTCTAAATTTGTAAATATAAATATCTAAAACTGTAAATATATACTTCTTTGTTAAATGTTAATAATTATTCTAGACCTAATTCAAATTCGTAAATTTCGATACAACACAACATGGAATACCATATAAAACGAACCGTGTAGCTGGTGCAGACTTGCATGCAATTTAAATAGAACGTTGCGTGAAGAGGTTAGTTGCTACGCCTGAAACGCATAAGCGCCTTTGAAGCGGATCACCATTCGTGACACCGTTACATAAAGTCCGAGCAATGAGAAAGGGTTCGACTTGCAATCGGGAATATGAGTAGCAGACCAAACCGCTTCGAATGGGAGGGAGATGTTTACAATCTATCTCTTACAATCAGGGTCAACGTAATCCGTCGCGCTTCCATTTCCGGTTACATTGCCAAAGAACGTTAATCTGAGGATTATTTGCAATCGACTCGTTCACTTTGATCCTGACCGTGGTGAAAGAAGGGCGCGATCCTTTAGTTTGTTCCGTGGTGTAATTGGCTAGCCTAGTTGTAAATTGTGCGGTAGAGTTTTTGTGAGCTGTGCGACCGTCTTGTGTGTTAAAGCCTAGACGACAAAGCCACCGCCTGAACGCCATCACCATTGCTCGTCGCCATCGCCAACCCTTGCCACGCTCTGGACTCAAGGTTTCCCGCCTTGACGAAGGCGGAAGGGAGTAGCAACCGTCTAACTGCACTCCAACCGGCGACCCCCAGTCAAACCCCGGCCGATTGAGTCGGCCCGAACCGAAAGTGTTTCCAAACCTTTTTTTCCGGACCCGTTCGTGGTTCCGAGTGTGCTGTAGTCAGCGAAAATAGGCGAACCGTCGTAAACTCCAGTCGGAGTCCATCACAGTGGCTGAAATGGCCAATTTGAATTAGTCGTTGTAAGCAAGACACGTTGGGTTTCGTTGGTCAGGATTGTAAGAGTTTGGTTGTCGGTATCGTGGGTTAGACAATTTGAGTGTGGGTGGTCGGTTACGCGTGTTCCTGGTGTGTTGAACAATTTCCAGACTGGTTCATTAACCAGTCTATAGCCGGGCAAACTAACCCGACGGGTGGTCCTCTTCGGAGGTGGCGCGTAAGCCATCCGTTGCAAAATCCTCCAGGAACAGCCGCGGCACTGCGACCACTACACCATCCTATGGGCTAATTACTCAAATGATCATGCTTCCGAAACAATTCCAAGAATCTAGATATCCGTATTGCCGTAGGGTTTCTTCTAAATGAGTTTGTGGCCACTTTTGGTCCAACGATAACCTGTTCTGGAATGTCCGTTCTAAGACCAAATGATCAGGTGGTCCTAATACGCTGTCAAGTCTTCTTATTTTTCTTCTTATTGGCATAGCATCCCCACACTGGGACAGAGCCGCCTCGCAGCTTAGTGTTCATAAGCACTTCCACAGTAGGGTGTCCCAAAAAAAATCGATGTTCGAAAAGTCATGGTGTTCAACCCTAAAATGAAAGATATACCTGTCTGGATAATTTTTGTAGAACAAACCGAATTTCTAAAAAATCGTTTAGAGGTCGCGCCAGATCGATTTTTGAAAAATGAGCTTTTTTTAGGTCAAAAATCAAATATTGGGTCCTTTCACAATTTTTTTTCAGAGTCACCCATTCGTTTTATATTTTTTTATTTTTCTGTGGATCTTTGCCCATATTCTCCATGAATTAGTTTTTGGTATTATACGTGTTTACAGTCTGCAGAACTGTTTAAATATCGAAAAAAGCACATTTTTTTGACTAATTTTCGAAGTTATTTCATCCTCAAACAAAAAATATTTTTTTCTCGTTCAGAAAAACTTACATACTACAAAGAGCTATTTATAGGGAGTATTTTCATAAAATAAGATCCAAGAAATGTTGTTCTGGGGCTGAGATATTGCAGTTTTAGTAAATAGTCAAAAAGTGTACAAATTCGGTACTTTTTCTTTACATGTTATAATTTCATCAAGTTGCACCAATAATTTAATTTAAATTAACAACAATTCAAAAGCAAATAAATGGGAATATTTTCCAGGTAACATAGCTTTTATTTCCGATGGAGTTGGTTACCTGAATTACATGATTTGGTCGGAGTATATGGATGGAGCCAGTTATAAAATGATATCACATCCAACAGTTAATATATAGCAATAAACAACTAATCAGGTTTACTATGATCTCTTTATTAGTTTTGATTTAATCATAGGATGCTTTTCACGGTATACAAAAAACAAGGCAGGCTCAGCACGTATGTAAACATTCAGTTTGAATGTAAACATGTGTCGTCACTACTATCTTCGCACAAGCTGAACTGAGACGATGCTCTACGGTCTCAGCATGCTTACTTTTGTACTCTAACATGTGGCGTTAAAATATGCGTCACTCTTGACGTGTCACTTTTCTTACGAGCCTACCTTGTTGTCTGTATACCTGTTTTTGATATGTCATATGAGTTTCAAACAATTTTTTTCGTCGTATCAGTTCGACAGCTTTTCAGTTCACTTGAGATATTGGAAAAGTAAAAACGGAATAAACGTAAAGTAAAAACGGAAAAATTACACTTCAAGTGAGACACATATTTTAACGCCACATGTTAGAGTACAAAAGTAAGCATGCTGAGACCGTAGAGCATCGTCTCAGTTCAGCTTGTGCGAAGATAGTAGTGACGACACATGTTTACATTCAAACTGAATGTTTACATACGTGCTGAGCCTGCTTTGTTTTTTGTATACCGTCCTATAGCATCCCATAGCATCCTATGATTGAATCAAAACTAATAAAGAGATCATAGTAAACCTGATTACCTGTATATTGCTATATATTAACTGTTGGATGTGCTATCATTTTTTAACTGGCTCCATCCATATACTCCGATCAAATCCTGTAATTCAGGTAACCAACTCCATCGGAAATAAAAGCTATGTTACCTGGAAAATATTCCCATTTATAAATTAAAATTAAATTATTGGTGCAACTTGATGAAATTATAACATGTAAAGAAAAAGTACCGAATATGTACACTTTTTGACTATTTACTAAAACTGCAATATCTCAGCCCCAGAACAACATTTCTTGGATCTTATTTTATGAAAATACTCCCTATAAATAGCTCTTTGTAGTTTGTAAGTTTTTCTGAACGAGAAAAAAATATTTTTTGTTTGAGGATGAAATAACTTCAAAAATTAGTCAAAAAAATGTGCTTTTTTCGATTTTTAAACAGTTCTGCAGATTGTAAACACGTATAATACCAAAAACTAATTCATGGAGAATATGGGCAAAGATCCACAGAAAAATAAAAAAATATAAAACGAATGGGTGACCCTGAAAAAAAATTGTGAAAGGACCCAATATTTGATTTTTGACCTAAAAAAAGCTCATTTTTCAAAAATCGATCTGGCGCGACCTCTAAACGATTTTTTAGAAATTCAGTTTGTTCTACAAAAATTATCCAGACAGGTATATCTTTCATTTCAGGGTTGAGCACCATGACTTTTCGAACATCGATTTTTTTTGGGACACCCTATTCCACAGTTATTAACTGCGAGGTTTCTAAGCCAGGGTACCATTTTTGCATTCGTATTATCATGAGGCTAGCACGATGATACTTTTATGCCCAGGGAAGTCGAGACAATTTCCAATCCGAAAATTGCCTAGACCGGCACCGGGAATCGAACCCAGCCACCCTCAGCATGGTTTTGCTTTGTAGTCGGGCGTCTTACCGCACGGCTAAGGAGGGCCCCCTAGAAACGCTGTGAAGTCATAATGAAGAATTTTCTACGAAATCGGTCACTCAGGGTCAGGATACAAGAAATCATCATTTTGTTTCTATAACATCAAATTATCCTTAAGAAAATTATTTTGAGCTTATTAGTGTCGGTACGTAAAGAAGTAAATATAATCAGAAACCTGTCATCCCAGCAAACACAAGATCGTATATCATAGCGAATAAGTGTACAAAGTAGAGGCCATATACGTGCATTTTGCACGCAGTCAAATGGAGGAAAGCGCCTATATCGCCTTCACCTTGTACACTTATTCGCTAGCATATGCGATTTTGTGTTGGCTGGGATAAGACAACTTGTGGATTCAAATAAAAGAGTACTAATCTCGTCTTATGATATGATAATTCGTTTTTATTTTCCTACTTTATTGGCATATCATTGCTTCGCAAAGCAGTTAGGAACAGCATTCACTTGACCACCCAGTCTAACAGAGACGACATTGTAATGATAAACTAGATTCAAATCGTATTAATTTCCAACCCGGACACAGGCGTTCAATTTAGCACACGCACTTCCACTTGCCCACTGTATGTGCATAACTCATGATTGACTCTATCCTTAGGTACCCAGTCGGAAACGAGTTTCATTTATTTCACACCTAGCACCAATCAGCCGTAAAACATCGTGTTCGTCCATCAATTTAAGCTTAAGTTTTCGATTCATGAGCTCTCACAGATGCGATAATCGAAGCCGCACTACACTAGATAACAGTTATCGGACCCTGATTTCCATAATTCACAAATATTTCGGTATGGGAGAATGGTGTTTGACCATTTCTAGACTATAGTTTAATGCAACTTTACTGAGGTAGCACCACGTGTGGAACAAACTTTTTGGAATTTCGATTCCCGCTATTTTTTGATATCCATAGTCTTATGCTGGTTGCAGTTCCTCTCAAGCAAATAGGGGAGTATAGTCCAATGTAAACCTTTAAGGTGTCTGAACATACAAGTGGCGCAATATTCCTGTAATTACAAATCTTGTACTTCTCTTTAAACAACAATTTGAATATTGGCATTTCCTCTTTTTGTCTTTGATAGCCTTATAGATAACTGGATAACTTTCAGACCATTCTCCCCACGTATGTACATTTCGTTATGTTCATCATAGTATTTGAATTGAGCACCAGACTGTTTGTGCGTAAAAAACGCATAGGAGAGCATACTGATAATTGACCCGCATCGTTCATCTCCCGGGTGCGATCGTCACCACTGGATGGTAATTCAGTGCATCAGTTTTTTCTTGCTCAAATCGACGCGACCTACTTTTTCGATATTTTCCCTGTGCAAGACTGGGGGTCCCTATCACTCGCTAATAGACATTGATAGCACATGAAAGTTCCGATACAAGTTACTCTTACTTTACACCTGTTCGGGATGATGGTTAGTTGATATCTGTTTCACCGGAGAAAGTTATGGCAAATGGTGTCTTCTTTACATCCAGGTATTATTAGTCCGCTTGGCCATTATTGAGAACCATTTCCGGATAGTTTCTTAGTGTACACCGGATTTACCCAGGTACCTTGCACAAAGTGTCATCGTGTTTACCTCATGATATACGAGGCGGTATAGGTCCCAGTGGGAAGTATCTAGTGCCAGCAAAAAAGAAAGAAGTTTAAACTTTTGAGGTGCATCTAGAATACGAATTTGAATGCCGACAATAAGCTTATAGGCCCTTTAGCAATAATCTTATAAATGCTTTCAAGAAGAAGTGAAGAACGCGATGTGAAATTCACCGATCAGTCCTAATTGAATGAATAATTAACCCAACCCCACCTACCAGGGCCACAATCGTACAAAACAGTCCGCCAACTTTCCATTTCCGTTCGATGTTGTTTCTAGATATTCACCTCGGCTGAAGGTACACTTCGGTTCCAACTACAATTAAGTAATCTCGATGAATTATCTTCCCGAGGCATCGCGCGCCAACCATAATTGAAGTGTGTCCCGCGCGGACTGCAATCTGCTGGAAAGTTAATCAATTATTGTCTACCCTGACCGCGCAGCATCCAAACACGGCCAGGTCTGTGCGCCTAGTACGGAGCGGTTTTCGTGCCGGATGACGGATGAAAGTGAGAGTGAACTTCACCGAGTTTTCCTGCTGCTGCTGCTACCAAATTAACCGTCCGCGATTATAATCGCGGTGGGTTTTCTGGTTTTCCGTGGGTCGGTTGGCTTAAATTTTCGTGGGGGTTGCTTATTGGGCTCGGTGGTGGAAAATTGGATGGGAAATTTCGACGAACCGCGACGTGCTCGCCGTTGGTGCTGTGCGTTCAGCTGCGAGACAGGTACGTTGAGACTTCGGCATGTGGTGCATCGGTTCAGCCGTAGAGAGCGATAAATAATCAGATGAAGTGACCGACCAGAGAGTTGGTTGAATTTCTATTTCGATTCGATTTCCAATCACTTGTCCGAAGCGTTAAGATGTGTGGAAAAGGTAAATTGTTTTTGTTGGTCATTTATCCAGCAGCTATTGAATCGAGTAATAGTGAAAATATATTAAAGGGAGGTTTTGAATGAAAACAATTGTAATGGTATCCATCTACTCTACGTCCAGCAAAAACGTGGGCGTATGTGTTTGAGCTGAGGTAGTTAGAGAGCACAAAACTATTACTCGAATAAACCATTTCAGTACACAATCAATTTCAAAGGATATGAGATTACTTTTGTAGAAATTTATATATTGGACCAACCATCCGGATTTATAAACTACATCCAACCAGTGAATGTTAGATTCTCTCACAATTATAAGAACCTAAAACAAAATTAATAAAAGATGTGCATACCAATAAAGGCCGACGGTGAACAAAAAAAATAGAAACCAGAAATCCATAATGGCAAATCAAGAATCAGAAATCAGAAATCAGAAATCAGAAATCAGAAATCAGAAATCAGAAATCAGAAATCAGAAATCAGAAATCAGAAATCAGAAATCAGAAATCAGAAATCAGAAATCAGAAATCAGAAATCAGAAATCAGAAATCGGAAATCGGAAATCGGAAATCAGAAATCAGAAACAAGAAATAGGCAATCGGAAATCAGAAACAAGAAATAGGCAATCGGAAATCGGGAATCGAAATTCAGAAATCAGTTATCAGAAATCAGAAATCAGAAATCTGAAATCAGAAATCAGGAATCGAAAATCAGAAATCAGAAATCAGAAATCAGAAATCAGAAATCAGAAATCAGGAATCAGGAATCAGAAATCGGAAATCGGAAATCGGAAATCAGAAATCAGAAACAAGAAATAGGCAATCGGAAATCAGAAACAAGAAATAGGCAATCGGAAATCGGGAATCGAAATTCAGAAATCAGTTATCAGAAATCAGAAATCAGAAATCTGAAATCAGAAATCAGGAATCGAAAATCAGAAATCAGATCAGAAATCAAAATCAGAAATCAAATCAGAAATCAAATAAAAAATCAGAAATCAGAAATCAGAAATAAAAATCCGAAATCAGAAATCAGGAATCAAAAATCAAAAATCAGAAAGCAGAAATCAGAAATCCGAAATCCGGAATGCGAAATAAGAAGTCAGAAATCTGAATTCTGAAATATAAAATCCGAAATCCGAAATCCAAATTTCGAAATATGTAATCTGATATCCGAAATTCAGAATCGAAAATCAAAAATCGAAAATCCAAAATCCGAATTGCAAAATCCAAATCCAATCCAAATTTAATCCAAATCCAATCCAAATCCAATCCAATCCAAATCCAATCCAATCCAAATCCAATCCAAATCCAAATCCAAATCCAAATCCAAATCCAATCCAAATCCAATTCAAATCCAATCCAATCCAAATCCGATCCAAATCCAATCCAAATCCAATCCAAATCCAATCCAAATCCAATCCTTAATAAGCAATAAGCCAAACATCCGGATTTATAAACTTCATCCAACCAGTGAATGTTAGATTCTCTCACAATTATAAGAACCTAAAACAAAATTAATAAAAGATGTGCATAACAATAAAGGCCGACGGTGAACAAAAAAAAAAAGAAACCAGAAATCCATAATGGCAAATCAAGAATCAGAAATCAGAAATCAGAAATCAGAAACAAGAAATCAGAAATCAGGAATCGGAAATCAGAAATCAGAAATCAGAAACCAGAAATCAGAAATCAGAAATCAGAAATCAGAAATCAGAAATCAGAAACAAGAAATCAGAAATCAGAAAT
Organism: Armigeres subalbatus; assembly: GCF_024139115.2. Classification (NCBI taxonomy): domain Eukaryota; kingdom Metazoa; phylum Arthropoda; class Insecta; order Diptera; family Culicidae; genus Armigeres; species Armigeres subalbatus. The sequence continues at coordinate 96,586,423 of NC_085139.1, read as the reverse complement.
CAGAAATCAGAAATCAGAAACCAGACATCAGAAATCAGAAATCAGAAATCAGAAATCAGAAATCAGAAATCAGAAATCAGAAATCAGAAATCAGAAATCAGAAATCAGAAATCAGAAATCAGAAATCAGAAATCAGAAATCAGAAATCAGAAATCAGAAATCAGAAATCAGAAATCAGAAATCAGAAATCAGAAATCAGAAATCAGAAATCAGAAATCAGAAATCAGAAATCAGAAATCAGAAATCAGAAATCAGAAATCAGAAATCAGAAATCAGAAATCAGAAATCAGAAATCAGAAATCAGAAATCAAAAATCAGAAATCAGAAATCTGTAATCTGATATCCGAAATTCAGAATCGAAAATCAAAAATCGAAAATCGAAAATCCAAAATCCAAAATCCAAATTGCAAAATCCAAATCCAATCCAAATTCAATCCAAATCCAATCCAATCCAAATCCAAATCCAAATCCAAATCCAAATCCAACCCAAATACAATCCAAATCCAATCCAAATCCAATCCAAATCCAATCCAAATCCAATCCAAATCCAATCCAAATCCAATCCAAATCCAATCCAAATCCAATCCAAATCCAATCCAAATCCAATCCAAACCAATCCAAAACCAATCCAAACCAATCCAAGTCCAATCCAAATCCAATCCCAATCCAATCCAAACCAATCCAACCAAACCAATCCAAACCAATCCAAACCAATCCAAACCAATCCAAACCAATCCAAACCAATCCAAACCAATCCAAACCAATCCAAACCAATCCAAACCAATCCAAACCAATCCAAACCAATCCAAACCAATCCAAACCAATCCAAACCAATCCAAACCAATCCAAACCAATCCAAACCAACCAAACCAATCCAAACCAATCCAAACCAATCCAAACCAATCCAAACCAATCCAAACCAATCCAAACCAATCCAAACCAATCCAAACCAATCCAAACCAATCCAAACCAATCAAACCAATCCAAACCAATCCAAACCAATCCAAACCAATCCAAACCAATCCAAACCAATTTAAACCAATTTAAACCAATCCAAACCAATCCAAACCAACCAAAACCAATCCAAATTCAATCCAAACCAATCCAAACCAATCCAAACCAATACAACCAATCCAAACCAATCCAAACCAACCAAACCAATCCAAACCAATCCAAACCAATCCAAACCAATCCAAACCAATCCAAACCAATCCAAACCAATCCAAACCAATCCAAACCAACCAAACCAACCCAAACCAATCCAAACCAATCCAAACCAATCCAAACCAATCCAAACCAATCCAAACCAATCCAAATCCAATCAACCAATCCAACCAATCCAAACCAATCCAAACCAATCCAAACCAATCCAAACCAATCCAAACCAATCCAAACCAATCCAAACCAATCCAAACCAATCAAACCAATCCAAACCAATCCAAACCAAATCCAACCAACCAAACCAACCAAACCAATCCAAACCAATCCAAATCCAATCCATATCCAATCCAATCCAAACCAATCCAAACCAATCCAAACCAATCCAAACCAATCCAAACCAATCCAAACCAACCAAACCAATCCAAACCAATCCAAACCAATCCAAACCAATCCAAACCAATCCAAACCAATCCAAACCAATCCAAACCAATCCAAACCAATCCAAACCAATCCAAACCAACCAAACCAATCCAAATCAATCCAAACCAATCAAACCAATCCAAATCCAATCCAATCCAATCCAAATCCAATCCAAATCCAATCCAAATCCAATCCAAATACAATCCAAATCCAATCCAAATCCAATCCAAATACAATCCAAATCCAATCCAAATCCAATCCATATCCAATCCAAATCCAATCCAAATCCAATCCAAATCCAATCAGAATCCAATTCAAATCCAATTCAAATCCAATCCAAATCTAATCCAAATCCAATCCAAATCCAATCCAAATCCAATCCAAATCCAATCCAAATCCAATCCAAATCCAATCCAAATCCAACCCAAATCCAAATCCAACTGCGGGGAATGATATTCGATTTACGTGTTTTAGGTTCATGCAGTAGCTTGGCTTCAGATACAAACAGATATCCGAAAGCTGATGAATCGGCAAACAATAATAGAAACAATTAAGACTGATTGGCTTGGTTTGGGGTTGGTTACTGCTATCGACCTCACTCAATTATGGTGCCTAATCAAAATCGTAATTTCTTCATGACTCTTGGCTTTGTTTTTGTGAAGATTGCTGTTTCTATCTTCGCAAAAGTTCATTGACATAACCATTTACGAGCATTTAAAGTGGTTGGAAGCGCAGTACGTTGGCATGAAGATGAAAATTAATGGAACAGTTTATTAAAAGCATAATCATGCGAAAAGAGTAATATTTTTTTGGGTTAAACTTCTATTTTAAACTATTTTTATAAGGCAGTAACGAATATTTTTCCGAGTTTCGCTTTTTACTGACCTCAATTTTCTCGACTTAATTATTTTGCGAAAAAGGAGATTTAAAAAAAAATCTTTCGACTACTTTTGTCAACAGTGACGAAGTTTACATTTTTTAGAGTACTAAATTATAAAAGTAATTAACAATTGTTGTGCCTTACCTATAGATGGACCACGCGTGAAGATCGTCCGCTACGCCGGGTGGAAGCGATCCGTGCATCCCATGGGGTACCGAAAACCGTCGATCCTCACGCTGTTGCTTCGGGGTGGTCATCGTGCGTAGTTCCATAACATTCGTGCCGATTTCTGTCGAAATAAGGAAAGAAAACAGAAAGATCAGGTGAGCAACATCGCCAAATTGCGGATTCGCTGATTTTGTCGCTGACAGACAAAAAAACAACACCCTCCCGCTGCCAAGACGAGGGGATAGATTGTCTTTCCAATACAATACACGTGTTGTTTGGGGGATCTTAAACAGAGAAACCACTGACGTACATGACACCCTGCAGCCCCAAGAAGTGAAAGTGAGAGTTCGTGTCCACGTCCCACACGGACAGATAAATCAACCCAAACTTTGAGTTCAATATACGCACTATTGAGAATATCGCAGACAAAATTTACCCAAATTTGGGTAGTTTTCCCTTTCTATCCCATGATTGCTATCAAAACTAGAGCAAGATGCAAACACCTCACCGAGGTTGCTAAGCCCAATAACCCAAATTTGAGTAAATTCAATATTCTCTATTTTGGGTTGATCAAGGTCCGCTTTGGATAAATTAAACTTAGCTTTGGGTAAATTGTTTACATGGGATTAAAGGCAAACTACCTAGTGCCAGAAAAGTCATTTTACTCAAATTTGGGTTATTGGCCCAAACCACGGTTTTGAGTGCAAACAACCCACTTTTGAGTAGTTTTGGTTTTCAGTGCATGTGTTCAACCGTCGCAATTCAAAATATCAACAACATCATCAGCATCAACAACAACAGTCGTCATTCTTCTTGTCGTCCGCGGACTTGGGGATGGATGGTGTGTGCATTGTATGCAGAAGAGGGCAGTCAGTCAGCGTAGGAATGTGTTTATTCCTTTCCTCTTGGCTTACCATCAGCGATCGAGCGTGTTCCATCGCATCGTCGGCGCTGATGGAGAAGCCACAACAAAACAACAACACAGAACTGTAACAACCGGCCCATTGTCGACGCTCGTGGACCATGTTAATTTGGTTGGAAAAGGGCGTCGGGTACACATCCATGCGAGTACCTACAAGGAGTTACGTAAGCCTTTCATGCGAGTGAGCAATCCAGTGCTCCTCATGCATGCTTGCTGTGTTGCTCCGAGTAGGCCAACCAAGGAGGAAAGTCACCGCCTACTCGACACCGTTACCATAGTGATTATGATTATGATTATTGATAGGAAATTATTCAAGCCATTAGCGATCGGGTCCGTCCGATGGGATTGGTGACGACGACGACGGTGACGACTACGTGTTGATCATACAGTTGAGTGACGGCTCGGAATTGAGCCAATTTGTCGGTCCGACAAACAAGATTTTTGCTCAAGTCATGTGCGCTCACTCATGCATTGACAAACGGCATGGAGATTATGTGTCACGCTGGATGCAATTAACAGCAAGGCCTGCTTTGATTCTAATAAAGTGTTTTAAGCCGAATGAGGCACGATGGAGTAATGAAAAAAAGCGGCGTGTGTTTTACCGAGGCAAAGTAGGCATGACTCGGATATAAATGGAAATCCTTCCGAAATCCTTCTCTTAACCAGTACTGCAATTTCTCAATTTCAATAAGAGATGTCATGCGATGTACTGCTCTTAACTATTTTTTATTGAAAAAGGAGATGAGTCATTTCGAAAATTTGTTTTCGAACTTCAATTAATTATTTGAATACATGCCTTCTAAGCTCCTACGGAATTAGTCAATTTTTTTCATTACTTGAAAATACTTGTACTTGAAAACTTTATTATTCAGCAAATACACTTTAAAATCTTTGCATTTCTTGTTGTCATTGTCACTGTTGACGAGGAATGAGAAAACTATTTTAACTTATTTGAACTGTTCGTTTATTATGAAACCAACTCATATGTCTAATTAAGATTATCTGTCGGTATTCCTGTTACAGACTTTACGTAACCCGTGTCCGACGTTTATAAGTTCAATTTCAAACCAAACCAAGCTCCCCTCTCGCTTTACCATCCCGTTTCAAATCTCCCGAGCAGTAGTGCGGATTTAGCATATCGCATAACAAATTCCGATTGCACTCCGCTGACTCGCATCGGTACGCGAAAATCAGGTTTTACGCGCTTGATCACAACCCTTTCGCCTGTGCGTCGTCACTGCCGCCGTCCATCGTATAATCTCGATCTCCTGATCTTGCACCGAACCAAAAACACCCAACACTCAACATAGGCTCGGATCGGCCTCGGCCGACACACCTGAGTTGCATAAATTTTTGAGAAGAAAGTTTCCGCGGGACCCCCGAAAACCGGCGGCCACTTTCTCCCGCCGCCGTGGACGAGCCACACCTGATGTGGCCATGTTGATTGTGGTCTTGTTCGCGCGCGGTTTGCGATTCGACGCTGCTGGTTGACATCGGATCGAAGCAGGGAGGCAGACGAGCACCGCGGAAAGGGTGAGTTTCGGTAAGATGTGGCGATTTGAGCGTCGAAAAGAAAGTCCATTCAATGATGATGAAGAAGGTGACCGGCATCATTAGCATGGTGCGGTTTGGTTTGAGTAATCGCGGCGCGAACAAGTGACACGACATATGGCGAGGCGGAAGATATGTAGTGTGTTGTAATGGGATGGGTGACAAATTGTTGTATAAAAGGTTGAATCAGGCACAGACAAAAGACGTTGCTCTAGAATATTTAATGTCATGTGTTGACTTACGTATTGATATGCCCAGCCCTGAAAAAAAATGTTAGTTTTGTGATTTCTTCAAATTGTGTGAGTTTGTGAATTTTGTAAATTTTGTAAATACCTATAACTAATCTGCAAAATTTACAAAGTTCAAATAATTCTCAAAATTTATGAAATTCACAAAATTTGTGAATAAAAAAAATCACCATATTTACTAAATAACCAAAGATTACAATATTCAAAATATTAACTAAGCTTACAGGGAAAATCTTACAATATTTCGCTTAATTTACAAAATTTTATAAAATTTATAAAGTTAAAAAAAAAATACATTTTTTTTAATTTACAAAATTTACACAATTAACAAATCTCACAAAATTTACAACCAGGGTTGTAAATATTCGGCAGCACTGGATGAAGGTGATGTTTCATTTTTTTATTTTCTTCCTGCTTTGAAATCGACCTCACATTCCCGGAGAGGCAGAAAGGTAAACAACAGAACTCACATCACCCACAGCGCCGCGAAGATGAAATTTACCACAGCAAAATGTACACATTTACCCAGCAAATTGAAAAAAATCACCACGCGTTTAAATGGGCCACTCACAGTCATACGGTAAGGCGCGAACTGAGCAGCATGTCAGAGCGACTTGTGAGTGGCTGAATGCGAAATTGAATGGTCGGTGTTGGAAATGATTTTTCGGCTGCACCCAGTCGCACTCACCACGGCGGCGATGAAGGCGACAGCAGATTATGCTGAGATCCATGTTTTTCACTGCATTGACTGTGACATATTTCTACCCTGTTTACAACATTCATAAAATTTATTAAAATTACAAAGTTTACAATTTTTGATCAAAATGACAAAAGTCACAAAATATGGTAAGTTTACAATATTTATTCTCTTTACAAAATTTACAATTTTCAAAATTAAAAAAATCAAATCAAAAATTAAAAAAAAACCCGAATCATCCACCTAGCGGTGATGATGCCTTTCTTGTGCACAATAGGAGAGCATTCGAATGCAGCTTGTTTTCGATAGGAATCAATGGGACAGGATTCTTGTTGCGAGCGAATCGGTTAAGGATATGTGCCTGAAAAATGAGTGACACTTTTACTTCATTTTGTTGGGTGGGTGCGCACAGACACACACACATACACACAGACATCACCTCAATTCGTCGAGTTGAGTCGATCGGTATACAACACTACTGGTCTCTGGGCCTTCTATAAAAAGTTTGCTTTTATACTTAGTATACAAAAAAAGGCAAAAATGGAAAAAAAATACAAAAATTAACAAATTTTATATTTTTTTCTAAACTCGTAAATTTGGCAAATTACAAAAAATATAAAGTTTGGAAAATATATTATTTCTAGACCAACATTTGAAAAGGGCGTCACAGCCAAAATTCATTCCTTCTAGCTATATATGTAGACAAAGAATCAGATGCAATAAATTTTGGCAGTGACGCCCTTATCAAATGTTGGTCTAGATTCATAACAATGCAAAAAATACGAAGCGAATTCATCGGAATAACTTTCTTTACTTAAAACAATGGATGATAAATCCATACTTACTTACGGATCCTGTACACCTCCGGTGGTGCAAAGGGCCGACTTGAAAGATCTCCATCCTGAGCGTTGCCCGGCTATCGCTTTAACCTGTTGCCAGGTTAGATTTCGGTCGACTTCTTTTATTTCTTTATTGAGGCTTCGCCGCCATGAGCCTCTGGGTCTGCCTCTGCTGCGATGTCCCGCTGGGTTCCAGTCTAATGCTTGTTTACAGATTTCGTTTCCGCCCCTACGTAGAGTGTGGCCGACCCAGCCCCACTTCCGATCCCGAATTTCTGTTGCTATCGGCCTCTGGTGACAACGACGATGGAGCTCATTGTTTGAGATCCAGTTGTGAGGCCACCAGGCCCGAATTATATACCGCAGGCATCTGTTAATGAACACCTGCAGCCGTTGAGTGTTCTCCACTGATACACACCATGTTTCGCTAGCGTATAACAGCACAGATTTCACGTTAGAGTTGAAAATTCGAATTTTGGTGCGTTCACTTATCTGCCTGTTTTTCCAAATATTTCTTAAACTCGCAAATGCAGCCCTTGCTTTCTTGATCCGTGCGCCTATGTCGATCTTGGTACCGCCGTCTGACGGCATTTGGCTACCAAGTTATTGGAAGCTTCCAAGATTCTCCACTGGTTGCCCGGAAACTGTGAAACTGGAAGCTATAGTGTTTACATCCAACGATTTGGTTTTGATGACGTTGATGACTAAACCTGCCGAAGAGGAGCGCTCGACAAGGTCGTTGAGGTTACTCTGCATATCAGAGCGCCGTTGCGCGAGTCATCAGTCAATTCGAAGTCGTTTAGATGCTCCATGGTTATAGGCTGCCATAACAGCCCGCGGTTTGGTTCACGGTCAATCGCACCTACCAGAATCTCATCGATTACGATGAGGAACAGTAACGGTGATAGGATACATCCTTGCCTCACGCCAGCTACGACCCGGATAGGGTCAGAAAGGACCCCATTGTGCAGCACTCTACACGAAAAGGCCTCGTACTGTGCTTCGATGAGGCCGATGATTTTCTCAGGAACTCCCTTGCGTCTCAGGGCGCCCCACATATTCTCGTGATTGAGACGGTCGAAAGCTTTTTCGTAGTCAATGAATACCAAGTAAAGGGACTCTTGGAATTCGTTGACCTGCTCCAGAATGATGCGGAGCGTGACAATATGGTCCACACAGGATCTTCCGGCACGGAATCCGGCTTGCTGCCGCCGGAGAGTCGCATCGATCTTCTCCTGAATCCGGGCTAGGATAATTTTGCACAGAACTTTGAGAACGGTACACAGCAACATAATGCCTCGCCAGTTATCGCATACAGTCAGGTCACCCTTTTGGGCACCTTTACTAAGATACCTTGCATCCAGTCGACCGGGAAAGTTGCGGTGTCCCAGATATTATGAAATAAACGATGCAGTAGTTGAGCGGATGTCATGGGGTCAGCTTTGAGCATCTCGGCTGATATGCGGTCGACCCCTGGGGCTTTATTCGATTTCATGCTTTGGATGGCTGTTTGAATCTCTAGCAGTGATGGAGCTTCGGTATTGACGCGTGTTATACGTCGGATCCGAGGCAGATCATGCCGAGGTGGTGATGGCCTGGCTGGCACTTGAAAAAGTTGTTCGAAGTGCTCGAACCAGCGTTTCAGCTGGTCAGTTGGGTCGGTCAATAACTGATCATTCGCGTCTTTCACAGGCATCGTTGCATTCATCTTCGCCCCGCTTAAGCGTCGTGAGATATCGTAGAGGAGGCGAATGTCCCCGGTTGCGGCGGCTCTCTCTCCTTCGTCGGCCAGAGAGTCTGCCCACGCTCGCTTGTCCCGTCGACATGAGCGTTTTACTTCCTTCTCAAGAGCCGCGTATCGTTGGCGGGCTAGAACTTTGGCTCCTCTGGCTTTTGATCGCTCTATCGCGGCTTTGGCTTCTCTTCGCTCCTCTATCTTCCTCCAGGTCTCATCGGTGATCCATTGTTTTCTCTGGGTGCGTAGTTCGCCCAGATTGTTCTCGCTGGTGGCGATGAAGGCATTCTTGATGGCGGTCCATTGGTCTTCCACGCTGCCACCTTCCGGAATATCTGCAGCACGCGTCTCCAGTTCTTCAACGAAGGACCGTTTCACCGTGGCATCTTCCAGTCGGCGTGTGTTGAATCGTCGTCCAACTCTTTCCTCCTGCCGACGAATCCGCGCAATGCGCAGGCGTATTTCGCCGATGAGGAGGTGATGATCAGACGCGATATCGGCACTACGTTTATTCCGTACATCAAGAAGGCTCCGTTTCCATTTTCGGCTGATGCAGATGTGGTCGATTTGATTGTCTGTAAAGCCGTCACGGGAGACCCACGTGACCTTGTGAACCGGTCGATGAGGGAAGAGCGATCCCCCGATCACCATGTCGTTATTACCACAACATTCTGCGAACAGCTCTCCGTTTTCGCTCATTTCTCCGAGACCATGGCGTCCCATAATGCGCTCATGGTTCGAGTTGTCGGATCCGATCTTCGCATTGAAGTCGCCCAAACAGATCTTGATATCACCCTTCGGAATTTTATCTACGACGGCATTGAGTTGACTGTAAAAGTTCTCTTTGTCTTGCAGATCGGCAGCATCGGTTGGCGCATAACATTGGATTATAGTAAGGTTTCGGACCCGTGTTCTAAATCTGGCAACGATTATCCTTTCACTTAAAGGTTCCCACTTCATAAGCGCAGAGTGTGCCTGAGCGCTTAGTAGGAAGCCAACTCCGCGTTGCCGGGGAGCGTGTTCACCTCGTAAACCAGAGTATAGCAGAACTTGTCCCGACGGCGTTCTGTGTTCTCCAAAGTTTGGCCAACGGACTTCACTCAGTCCCAGGATCTCAAGCTTCATGCGGCGTGCCTCATTGGCAAGTTGTGCCAATTTACCCTGCTGGGCTAGGGTTAAAACGTTCCATGTTCCTATTCGTGTCCGTTGTTTCGCGCTAAGAGTCGTCGCCGTAAAATCAGTCCGTATTCTTTCATTATCGGATTCTCGAACAAATTGATGTTTCGGGAACAGTAGGTTGTTGGCCCAAGGTTCCCTATCCACCGGAATGGGGCTGCCATCTTAGGTATAGCTTCCGGGGAATAGCATTTCATACTCAGCCGCTGGATGCCAGAACAGACGCTGTTTTAGCCGCACCTCCTTGGTGGACAGACGCTCGATCAGTCGAGTCAAATTTGTTTAAAGTCCTACCCAACACCAGGACTAGGCTAGTGCGCTTTGAGCGGCACACGGTCGCTTTGATAGGGCCTGCTTGGGGACACATGCAGCTTTTTATAGAAGTTCAACAGAGCGCACTGTCGAACCCCACCATATCCTAGGCAGACCCCACAGGACGCACCCTCTCACTCTAGCTGATGTCAGAAGGACAACAGTGCCCAGGCTGCACTACCAGCTAAGTACGCAACCCTTAGCTGGCGGTCAATTGTCATCGGAAGACCCGTGGAAGCGTGAGTATTGGAACTTGTGAGGACCAGAGCTATGTTAGGCGCCCCTTCTCGGATGTCAACTCACCATTTCGCAGCCCATATCCATACGTCCATACGTAAACATAAAATACGCTTCGATAGGGTTTCGACACTTTTTGAAGCGAAATCATTTTTCGAAGAATGAGCGAAACGATGCGATTCTGCGTGAAAAACTCATGCGCGATGCTCTCTCTGTCAGAGTGTAAAATACACGCTTAAAATCGATAACACAGAGATGTGTTTGCTTCACACAAAACGGACCTAATGCAGAACATCCCCTAGATGAGCGACAGTTACACAGGCACAAAAATGCGTCCTACGGTCGTGATAACGGTCCTTTTCAACATGTAAACGTTTGTACAGATTCCTTGTTTCATGAGGAACCAAATACTGTTGAAAATATTGAAATCCAAGCTTCAATAAAACCACACGAGCTTTTTTTGTGGCTGTGTAACTGTCGCTCATCTAGGGGATGTTCTGCATTAGGTCCGTTTTGTGTGAAGCAAACATATCTCTGTGTTATTGGTTTTAAGCGTGTAATCGAAGTTTTTTGGTGAAGTCCACCTTTCTTCACTCGTCAGCTCACTTTCAGACGCATTCATAGTCAGCACTGGACTGTCAATATTCGATTGAATATTCATGCACATTCTATAAATTGCTAAATTATCTGAAATCTAAACACGTTTTAAATGAGTGAAGTAATTTACCACATAGAAACAAGTCCGATTTGCATCCGTGAGGCACTTTCAACGGTAAACATCAATATAAACAATGCTAATCGTGTTTTTTCTGTACATAGTAAACACACTCAGTGAAAATCGAATGAATGAGTTCGTGGAGAAGTCGTCTGACTATTTTATTCTATGTTTTGAATAATCATGCGATGTTTGTCAAAATTCGGACTGAAGTAGTTTCATGAAAATGAATATTGTCGGCGTAGCACCAAGTTAGAATTCGGAAGTCGGGACTTCCGAACCGAACTTTCTTCCGAAGTTTTATTTGTCAAACTAATTGATTGATTGTTTAGCGCATCTTTAGGCGAATCCAGCGCACTACTTCCGAAGTTGAGAAAATTGCCTGTATCTGGAGAAAAATCCAACTTCGGTATAAAAAGCGGTATAAATTTATTCCGGATACACAATATTTTACGCTCTGCTCTCTGTAGAATCGCAAGCGAGTCAGCTAGAACATGAGGCTTCGGTGAGTGAGATTTGAACATAATTCTACCAACACTGCAGCCAAAAAAGTGTATGAAGGGCTGTGGGACAAAAGATCAAAGAAATCTTCAAAAACACCGAAACAAAATTATGAAATATGTTAAGAATATACTTCTTAACTAGGATATTAAATTTAAAGGTTCAGAAGCCTTGAGGCATAAGGCTTTTTTTTCAGAAAAAAATCTTGGTAGCCTTTTTCTACGTTTTCCGAAAGCATCCTTCCAAGCAAAATAATTGAAATATTAAATTTGAAGGTTAGGACAAAGGCTTTAAAAAAAACTATTGGAAGCCTTCTTCTACGCGGTTCAAAAGCCTAATTCCAAGGTCCCTTCAAGAGACTTGGAAACCTCCTTCCGAGGTGTTCAGAATTCTTCTTTCAGCCAGCCCCCTTTCTTGTGGTTCGGAAGCCTCTTTTCGAAAGGGTCGGAAGCACCCTTTCATGGAACTCGGAAGCCCCCTCTTCAAGAGAGTTGGAAGCTTCTTTTCAAAAGACTCGGAAGCCCCCTTTCAAGAGGCTCAGAAGCCCAAATTCAAAATTAGTCAAAAGATTTAAAATTAAGATTCGTAGTAATTTAAGTTGTTTGTATTCTCATCATTCTTTCTAGATGTGGCGCCTTAAATGGAATATTCCTTATGCTGCAACGATTGTGGAATAAATAAATAAATAAATAAATAAATAAATAAATAAATAAATAAAAAAATTAATAAATAAAAATTCTACCTTCGAGAAGCTTGGAAGCCTATTTTTAAAAGGCTCAGCATCGCCATTTCAAGAGGCTCGAAATTCCCATTTCTTTGGGCTTGAAATCCTTCCTTTAGAGGTGCTCACAATTGTTTCAGCCAATCCCCACAAGTGATTCGGAAGCCTATTTTCAAAATGGTTGGAAACCCAGCTTCAGGAGACTCGGAAGCCCCATTTTTAAAGGTTTCAGAAGCACCCTTTCAGGAGACTCGGAAACTTCAAGTGGTTCGAAAGCTTCTTTTCGAGGGGCGCGGAATTCTTCCTTGGAGAAGCTTGGAAGCCTAAGGCTCAGCAACGTCATTTTAAGATGCTCAATGCCTCCTTTCAAGAGACTCGAAAACCGAATTCTTCTTTTAGTTAGCGCCCTTTGAAGTGGCTCGGCAGCCGCTTTTCGAAAGGGTCGGAAGCCTAGTTTGAAGATGCTAGGAATCCCTCTTTCAAGTAGCTCGGAATTTTCCTTTCGAGTGGCTCGGAATCCATCTTTCAAGAAGTCAACTTTCAAACAGCTCAGCAACGTCATTTCAAGATCTTCAAAGCCTCCTTTCAAGAGGCTCGAAAGACTCCGTTCATGTGGCTTGGAAGCCTCCTTTTGAAAGTCTCGGAAGAAAGAAAAGGGAGATTTTTTTGAGGGGCTCGGAATTATTCTTTCAAAAGGCTTGGAAGTCTACTTTCAAAAGGTTCAGAAACGTCATTTCAAGATGCTCAAAAGTCTCTTTTCAAAAGGTTCGAAAGCACTCTTTCAAGATAATCTTATGAGTTACGTTTATTAAAATACGAAGTTCCTCCGGGAATTCCTCCGGAAGTTCCTCCGGGAAATCCTCCGGAAGTTCCTCCGGAAGTTCCTCCGGGAATTCCTCCGGAAGTTCCTCCAGAAGTTCCTCCGGGAATTCCTCCGGAAGTTCCTCCGGGAATTCCTCCGGAAGTTCCTCCGGGAATTCCTCCGGAAGTTCCTCCAGGAATTCCTCCGGAAGTTCCTCCGGAAGTTCCTCCGGGAATTCCTCCGGGAATTCCTCCGGAAGTTCCTCCGGGAATTCCTCCGGAAGTTCCTCCGGGAATTCCTCCGGAAGTTCCTCCGGGAATTCCTCCGGAAGTTCCTCCGGGAATTCCTCCGGAAGTTCCTCCGGGAATTCCTCCGGAAGTTCCTCCGGGAATTCCTCCGGAAGTTCTTCCGAATTCCTCCGGAAGTTCCTCAGGAATTCCTCCGGAAGTTCCTCCGGGAATTCCTCCGGAAGTTCCTCCGGGAATTCCTCCGGAAGTTCCTCCGGAATTCCTCCGGAAGTTCCTCCGAATTCCTCCGGAAGTTCCTCCGGAATTCCTCCGGAAGTTCCTCCGGGAATTCCTCCGGAAGTTCCTCCGGGAATTCCTCCGGAAGTTCCTCCGGGAATTCCTCCGGAAGTTCCTCCGAATTCCTCCGGAAGTTCCTCAGGAATTCCTCCGGAAGTTCCTCCGGGAATTCCTCCGGAAGTTCCTCCGGGAATTCCTCCGGAAGTTCCTCCGGAATTCCTCCGGAAGTTCCTCAGGAATTCCTCCGGAAGTTCCTCCGGGAATTCCTCCGGAAGTTCCTCCAGGAATTCCTCCGGAAGTTCCTCCGGAATTCCTCCGGAAGTTCCTCCGAATTCCTCCGGAAGTTCCTCCGGGAATTCCTCCGGAAGTTCCTCCGGGAATTCCTCGGAAGTTCCTCCGGAATTCCTCCGGAAGTTCCTCCGGGAATTCCTCCGGAAGTTCCTCCGGGAATTCCTCCGGAAGTTCCTCCGGAATTCCTCCGGAAGTTCCTCCGGGAATTCCTCCGGAAGTTCCTCCGAATTCCTCCGGAAGTTCCTCCGGAATTCCTCCGGAAGTTCCTCCAGGAATTCCTCCGGAAGTTCCTCCGGGAATTCCTCCGGAAGTTCCTCCGGAATTCCTCCGAAGTTCCTCCGGGAATTCCTCCGGAAGTTCTTCCGGGAATTCCTCCGGAAGTTCCTTCGGGAATTCCTCCGGAAATTCCCCAAGAAATTCCTCCGGAAGTTCCTCCGGGAATTCCTCCGGAAGTTCCTCCAGGAATTCCTGCGGAAGTTCCTCCGGGAATTCCTCCGGAAGTTCCTCAGGAAGTTCCCAGGAATTCCTGCGGAAGTTCCTCCGGAAGTTCTTCCAGGAATTCCTCCGGAAGTTCCTCCAGGAATTCCTCCGGAAGTTCCTCCAGGAATTCCTCCGGAAGTTCCTCCAGGAATTCCTCCGGAAGTTCCTCCAGGAATTCCTCCGAATTCCTCCGGAATTCTCCGAGTTCCTCGGAATTCCTCCGAAGTTCCTCCGGAATTCCTCCGGAATTCCTCCGGAAGTTCCTCCGGGAATTCCTCCGGAAGTTCCTCCGGAAGTTCCTCCGGAATTCCTCCGGAAGTTCCTCCGGGAATTCCTCCGGAAGTTCCTCCGGAATTCCTCCGGAAGTTCCTCCGGAAGTTCCTCCGAATTCCTCCGGAAGTTCCTCCGGAAGTTCCTCCGGAATTCCTCCGGAAGTTCCTCCAGGAATTCCTCCGGAAGTTCCTCCGGGAATTCCTCCGGAAGTTCCTCCGGGAATTCCTCCGGAAGTTCCTCCAGAATTCCTCCGGAAGTTCCTCCGAATTCCTCCGGAAGTTCCTCCGGGAATTCCTCCGGAAGTTCCTCCGGGAATTCCTCCGGAAGTTCCTCCGAATTCCTCGGAAGTTCCTCCGGGAATTCCTCCGGAAGTTCCTCAGGAATTCCTCGGAAGTTCCTCCGGGAATTCCTCCGGAAGTTCCTCCAGAATTCCTCCGGAAGTTCCTCCGGGAATTCCTCCGGAAGTTCCTCCAGGAATTCCTCCGGAAGTTCCTCCGAATTCCTCCGGAAGTTCCTCCGGAATTCCTCCGGAAGTTCCTCCGGGAATTCCTCCGGAAGTTCCTCCGGAATTCCTCCGGAAGTTCCTCCGGGAATTCCTCCGGAAGTTCCTCCGGAATTCCTCCGGAAGTTCCTCCGAATTCCTCCGGAAGTTCCTCCGGGAATTCCTCCGGAAGTTCCTCCGGGAATTCCTCCGGAAGTTCCTCCGGAATTCCTCCGGAAGTTCCTCCGGGAATTCCTCCGGAAGTTCCTCCGAATTCCTCCGGAAGTTCCTCCAGGAATTCCTCCGGAAGTTCCTCCGGGAATTCCTCCGGAAGTTCCTCCGGAATTCCTCCGGAAGTTCCTCCGGGAATTCCTCCGGAAGTTCCTCAGGAATTCCTCCGGAAGTTCCTCCGGGAATTCCTCCGGAAGTTCCTCCGGAATTCCTCCGGAAGTTCCTCCAGGAATTCCTCCGGAAGTTCCTCCAGGAATTCCTCCGGAAGTTCCTCAGGAATTCCTCCGGAAGTTCCTCCGGGAATTCCTCCGGAAGTTCCTCCGGGAATTCCTCCGGAAGTTCCTCCGGAATTCCCCCGGAAGTTCCTCCGGAATTCCTCCGGAAGTTCCTCCGGAATTCCTCCGGAAGTTCCTCCGGAAATTCCTCCGGAAGTTCCTCCGGAAGTTCCTCCGGAAGTTCCTCCGGGAATTCCTCCGGAAGTTCCTCCGGGAATTCCTCTGGAAGTTCCTCCGGGAATTCCTCTGGAAGTTCCTCCGGGAATTCCTCTGGAAGTTCCTCCGGGAATTCCTCTGGAAGTTCCTCCGGGAATTACTCTGGAAGTTCCTCCGGGAATTCCTCTGGAAGTTCCTCCGGGAATTCCTCTGGAAGTTCCTCCGGGAATTCCTCCGGAAGCTCCTCCGGGAATTCCTCCGGAAGTTCTTCCAGGAATTCCTCCGGAAGTTCTTCCAGCAATTCTTTCGGAAGTTCCTTTGGGAGTTCCTTCGGGAATTCCTCCGGGAATTCTTCCAAAAACTCCTCTAGGGACATGTTTATCCATGAAATTTTGAAATTTTTTTTTTTTCAAGGTTTTGTCATGTAATTTGTCAACTTTGAAATAATTTTGTTTTTAATTTTTGGAATAAAGTAAATATTTAAAAATGTTCAAAATTTTGGTAACTCAGTTTGTTTTGTAAATTTTGGGATTTTTTATAAATTTTTGTATATTTTGTAAATTTTGCTACTTTTGTAAATGTAGTAAATAAACGCTGAAGAATTTTTCGTTGTTTTTGATTTTTTCAAATTTGTAAATTTTCCTGATTTCTTATTTCTGATTTTTGATTTCTATTACTACAGGGAGATTAGGTTATTCTGGACCCCCAAGGTCCCTGCTGTTTTTAAAAAGTATTCCTGATTCCATAATACTAATGCATACGATGTTAAAGAATGATCATTTCTTGCATGGTGGTATGTTATTGGGTAACAAGCTGAACTCTTAAATATTGTACTAAACGCAATTGTCTGCAGGGTGTGGTGTGGCACAGGGTAACAATTTCAGCCTTTATTTGTTCTGTCCTTATATAAAGTCAAATTGCTAAGGTATATGCATTTGCTATTTATTTCAGCGCCGAGCTATTTACTTTTTTTACGGGAAGGAATTCCTCCGGAAGTTCCACTGCGGACCACTGAAGCAACTTCCGGAGAAATCTCTGATGGGACTAACGGAGAATCTGCTGCAGAAACTTTCCGGACGAATTCCAGGAGGAACTATCTAAGCAATTTATAAGTCCAAAGGTCAATTCCCGGAAGATCTTTCTGAGTATCCTCCAAGGATTCCTCCGAAAACCCCTCCTAGATATCTAATGGAAGTTTGATTGAAATGTTCCAAAATCGAATGATTTCGATTTAAATTCTTTATATAAATCCGGAAAAACTACAACTTTATTGAAAATATGTATTTTTGACAGGAGCAAGATAAAACTGAATTCAACAGAAAAAAAATCATTTTTTTATGAAATGTATGAAACCCACACGGAAGAAAAAAAGTACCCAAAATTGAGTACTTTTAAACTTACTTTTGAGTTATTTTTTCTCTTCGCTTTCATCCACTCTTTCTTTTGTTGTCAAAAACAAAAGAGCCAAACAATCCAAGTTCAATACGGGAAGCCAATGTTGAGTTTTATTACCTGAGGTCGAAATTGAGTGAATTAAACTTAAATTTGGGTCAATAAATTTTCCGTTGGGTACTTTTTTAACATGGGAGTAAAGGCAAACTACTTCGACCCTACTTACTCAATTTTGGCTTCCCGTACGGATGTTCGAGGTTGGGTGAATTAAACTCACTATTGGGTAGTTTATTTCTTCCGTGCATTATCCTACTGCTTTTAGTATTTCAATAGACGACGGCGTGGTAAAAAATATTCGGCAGAGTGGTAAATTATAAACAACAGCGTGTCGTTTTATTTTTGACGACAGCGATGGCACACAGAAATAACAGAAATAACTAAAAAAAATAAATATGTGATTTTCTATTTGAATTTCACATTTTTTTTGTCAAATTAATAAGATCTGGGGTGGCTGCTGTAGATATAAAAGATTTTTTAAAGATTTTCTTATATATTAAGACATATTTCTGTGTATGCTCCTTTTGAATGATAATTGATTTTTATATTGCTGACAAGTTAGTGCTCGATAGGATGCATGCATTCCTCACTAAACTTGGTAATGAAACATTGCGATGCATTCGCTTGTTTCATCGATCTTTTGTATTGCTACCAATCGGGAAGATGATCCGTTTAATAGCTTGAATTCAAATGAGCCGGATTCACATTCCAACGCTCAAATAAAGAATTGTAAATTGCACTTCAGTGCTATTTGACTTCGAGAATGAGAAGTCCATAAACACCACTACGATAGAGTCACTCCATAAAATAAATCACAAACTTATGATTCATCACCTGTGGTAGAGTCATCATCACCGCAAACTGTAAACCACTGCCTCAACGTTTACTTGTCTCAATCAAACACTTCTGTTAGCTTCTGTT
The DNA here is from genome assembly GCF_024139115.2 of Armigeres subalbatus. Classification (NCBI taxonomy): domain Eukaryota; kingdom Metazoa; phylum Arthropoda; class Insecta; order Diptera; family Culicidae; genus Armigeres; species Armigeres subalbatus. Next base: position 96,568,257 of record NC_085139.1, on the reverse strand, counting down.
GGCTTTCAGCGCGCACATCACGGTCTTTTAATTACACAACACACATCCGACCGAGCCTGAGTGTCGACGACGACGACCAACCGGAAGGCGTGTCACCCGGGGTTCTTCCGCGGCAGGAAATCAAAACATCCATCCACGCAACCGCCTTTAGCGCTGGCCTTGATTTTACGGCGTTGAATACCGACTCTTGTTACCTCCAACTTGAACCAAACACCAACGGATGTGTCTCGAAACACAATTGCTTGCTATCTGGCGGGAGCTTCGGTGGCGTTGGCAATGAACTCCAACAGCACACGCCTCAAAGACGGTAAGGCGGCGGCGGTGATTTAAACATCCAAGCGCTGCGGTAAGTGTTTGCGCTCGGTAAATAAGCGCCTATAAAGTAAGTCGAAAATTGCAAATGAGTGGCTTCGGCGCCCCCGAAGAATTGTGTGATCCAGTTCCATATGAAAGGAGGAAAAATCAAGCGTTTTGCCAAAAGCTATCACAATCGGAGATTGCGTTGCGGCGCCGTTGCCGCATTGGAATTTAGTTCGATTGCTACTTGAGGCGCGGATAAGTGCTAAGTGCTAGTGCGGAGCACAGGTGAGGCGTGCGAATCATAAACCAGCCGATGAAAGAGAAATCCTCAAGCAAGCATCCCAATTCGCGGGAAGTCAACAAATGGACTGCTTTCGGCTGTGTTTATCTTAATTCTTGAGCTGTTTAAATTCGGACCGTCCCGATCTTAGAATAGGTCAAATAGCTACGAAATTTACTTCCTATTGTGGGCCCTCCTTAGCCGTGCGGTACGACGGCCCATGACCATGCTGAGGGTGGCTGGGTTCGATTCCCGGTGCCGGTCTAGGGAATTTTCGGATTGGGAATTGTCTCGACTTCTCTGGCCATAAAAGTATCATCGTGTTAGCCTCATGATATACGAATGCAAAAATGGTAACCTGGCTCAGAAACCTCGCAGTTAATAACTGTGGAAGTGCTTAATGAATACTAAGCTGCGATGCGGCTCTGTCTCAGAGTGGGAATGTAATGCCAATAAGAAGAAGATGATTTAGCACTTATGAAGTAATGTAAGAAGTAATGTTTTCTTAGCTGCCATCGGAACACTTAAATTTATTTTAAACTTAACTTAAATTAATGTGGTAATGATTTAAATGCAAAAGCACCATGTAGAGGTGGTGGCATCATGTCCTGTCTATATGAAATCATTTGACATGCCTTCCAGACATTCCGAAGGAATGTATCACACATTTCCCTTTCAATATGGATTTCTCTTTCCCTGTGAAATGCGGAGCTATGGTATTGATGACACGTTCATCATCAAATATTTAGTCACGTCTTCTGCTTTCGTTTTGTGAATGTAAGGGCCTATCATGCTGAGAAAGACAACCGACTAATAATTGAATATCCATTAATTTGTTTGTACTCATTGGATTGCTTGACGCTGCTGATGTGTCCATGATGTCTTATTCATGCAGCTGTTTAAAGAAAGTTAGACCGACTTTTCGCTTTTTTAAATTCGAGGTTAAGGTGAAACACTTCGGTCAAAAAGCCGTAATAGCGAAATGTGGGACCCAAATATTCACGAACATAATGCCAATCAAGTCTAAGTGTTGGGCATTAGAGTGTTCATAGAGTGTACCCATACGAGAGCTACATTCGTTTTTTCTTCTGTGGATGATAACGACGATGGGAAAATCAGGCCCAAGGTGAGTGAACGTGTAATTTCGTTTACCACAAGAAAGAGGTGAGCGAGCGAGTCGAGTATCTACGTTTTTTCTAAGCCGAAATCTGGTTCTTGGCGGGGGGTACGAGAGTAACGAAACGGCACCACATATACGCGGTTTTGCCCTACTGGATGGTCCCAACGTCGCGTCGCCGCCGTAGTGGGCCGCCGTGTGTGTGACACAATAAATACCAGGTGCTGACGCGGCGTGATTGCAGAGATTGTCTATGAGTCGGTGGTCCGATGGGGGGAAAATATGCGTTTCAGCTCGGTGGAGTGTGCCATTTTAGAGCATAATTGAGGGCTTGCAAGTAGGGGTTAGAATGTGACAGTTAGTCTACGCTGGGGACGGTTTGTAGAAATAAAACTTGTTTTGCGTTTGTCTTGAAAGTGAGCCTTTTGGGTGTGTTGCTTGGAAAAGGAATTGAACTGCTCCACAAAATAAGCTGAAAATATTCAGGTGTGGTGTCTACGGCGGTACATACAGAAGATTTCAAACTATTGAATAGCACAGAAAATATGTTAAATAAAATGAAAGTTAAATTGTTCAGCTTTCAAAATCAAGTGTTTCTGTTGGTTTAATCGTTTATTTGGTCGCACTGAACCAACGAATCCTTCCAATCAGACTTGTGATAGGGTTTGTTCGTAAAAAGACATCGGAAATCAATCCATATCAACTCATGCATGGGATTGTGAGATATCCGATAGGATTAGTGATCAGTTAAATTTTCTACAAGAAACCTCGTATTGTAGAATGTTTTTTTTTATTTGGTGCGATTAGGCAGAACTCCAGTCGGCCCGTATGTGGAACGAATTGTGCACCGTAGTAAAACAAATTTTAATTTTCTCCAATGGGTTTGGGATATAAATAATTGAAACCTTGAAACCTTTTTTATCCTTCTTACACCATAAGAAGGGTATAAATATTACTCTAAAAATCGATTTTTTTTTCGAGGCTGTTTGTTTGTGATGGTGTTCTTCTAAAATTCCTCCACTGCCGCGTTTTCTCAACCCTCGAATCCTCTTGACTCCCTCCGGTCTCGAGGATAATCCACAAGTTCCGGTGAAGGAAACTTCCGCTCTCATGGTGCCCCGACTACCGGCGGCTATCTCCGAGGACGCTTTCGCGCATTGCGCCAACTCCGTCTTCGGGTTGCAGCGGGGGTCCGACAAATCCGGTGGTGGATGACGCACTGGTGGTGCACTTCTTTCTTCTGCTGGTTGGCTGTTCGATTACCGAGGTCGGTTCGATGATTCCGGTTGGAAGAAGACTTACGGTTCGCCGTCCTTCCTCCGTATACGCTGCAGCTCTGACAGTATTTGCGACACGGCTTTGCTTACCGCTTTCCACATACCTTCATCGTGACACATTTGCTCTGCCATGTTGACCGCACTTATGGCAGGTATTCCTCTACGTGCTTCCGCAAACCTTGGGCAATAGAATACCACATGGCCTGAAGTCTCCTCTACGTTGATACACGACGTGTAGAATGGCGATGACGCATGGCCACACCGGTCAGATATTGGCGGAAACAGCCGTGTCCGGACAGGAATTGTGTAAGGTAAAAGTTCATCTCTCCATGCCCTCATCGACACACGGGAGGTTAGGGACAAAAGTTCGAAAGAAGGCCGAAAGACAAAAGGTCGAAGGGACAAATGGTCGAAGAGGACAAAAGGTCGAAAGGACAAAACATCGAATGGGACAAAAGATCGAAAGGGAAAAACGTCGAAGGGGACCAAAGGTCGAAAGTACAAAACGTCGAACGGGACAAAAAGTTGAAAGCGACAAAAGTTTGAAATTGACAAGAAATTGTTAGCAAAAACTCTGTTTTTTGTTTTTCACAATTTTTAACAATTAAATAAAATTCATTCAGTGAGTAGGGACACGGCAGGTATTTTCGTCTGTTTGTCATAGTCTCGAAAACCAATAAAAAAGACGCTTTTTTTGTAAAACTCATACGTACCAAATCGTAAGCTCAGGAGAAACGTTCTGCTATAGTGGAGTTCTAGCGAATGTACGTTGCTGTCGTTGGTTTTAGCCCCTATGACGATGGACGGAAATACCTACCGTGTCCCTACCACTAATAGATGGATGTTTGAGTTTTCTAAATGTGCTCATTCTTCAACTTTGATTGATGAGATGAGTTTGTTATTTCTGCTTGAAGGTAAATGCTTTTCATAAATTCTTTTGGAATATACCCAACCTGTTATCAACTTGTTCTTGATAGACCTTTTGTTCTTTTCGACCTTTAGTCCCTTTAGACCTTTTGTCCTTTTCGACCTTTTGTCCAGTTCGACCTTTTGCTTTTTCGACCTTTTATCTTTACGACCTTTTGTCCTTTCGACCTTTTGTCTTTTCGGCCTTTTGTCCTTTCAACCTTTTGTCTTTTCGGCCTTTTGTCGTTTCGATCTATTGTCATAGATTCAGACGGTGGATCTACCTTCCATTATCCTTAACTTCCCACTCCTACTGCCACTTCACCATAGAGTCCAGTCTCACCGTCTTCCTCACATTTCAGGTATCTCACCGTTGCTAACACGAAGATGATACTGCCACCAGAAGACGCCTACTATTTCCTTTCAGACCACCGACGACAGTGGGAATAAAATGGCCCGTAACGGTACTTATTTAGATGCCGCTATTTTAGAGGTCCACAAAAGACCCATTCTCGTGTAAAAAAAAATCCGAGGAATCGATTGGTGATATTTTCACTGCAGTCAAACCATTTGAAAGGGCCCATTTTGCCCGATTCTCCCATGAACTTATGATTTAGCTTATAAAAGTCGCTCGCGTTTTTAATGATCTTGACTGCTACAAATCTATTCAAGATACATGCAGACCGCATATTTTAATCGTTTCGTGATTGAAGATTTACAAGTGGGTCAATTTTGCCCGATTTTCTCAAAAATACTTCAAGAAAGCGAATTAATTTTGGTGAAATGGATTGCATTGAATTCTCCGATTCCCCTCTAAACTCAGTTCCGCAAAGAAATTACTTCGGAAGGTCCACAAAAGAATTACATCGGAAGTTCCCCCAGGAATTCCTCCGTTAGTTCCTCCAGGAATTCCTCCGCGTTAGGTCGAGCATGGACCCTTGCGGAACGCCCGCCGTAACCCTAATCAACTTCAATATCTATAGATACGCGAAGAATGAAAGCCATACCACACAAATCTCAAAAAATATTTATTCCGTGACAGGGAATGAAGGTGTGCAATATCTGCTTTATTTTTGTGCTTATTACGGTGAATTGAAGTAATATTATTACTTTATCGACTAGTCGTTATTTTTTGCCTATATCTATTTTTAATTTAAAAACAAAGCACAATATCCTTTCATGACGCCCTTTCGTGCGAAATTGATCAAAGAAACAATTTTTTTACGTTGGACAACGTCTTACCCAAAGGCACTGGGTGTCAAATCAGAATCTAAAATTGGAGACCGTCACGAGATCATGTAAGATTTTGAACGTTAATAGAGCCTTTATCTTTCAATGGATTCTGGAGATTTATTTATCTATCGACTCGGTGACTCTCCAGCAATTTGTCAATTTCTTAGAAACTTTTGATTACTTACGATAAACCATAAAAATATCAACTCTTGTTCTACCCAGTAAAAATATCAGAACCAACCAATCCCGTTCAGGCATTCCCAACAGAGACACCATAATAAGGTAAGTTGCGGGCCTTTTGACCCACCGTTTCATTTTCTTGGGGATAAAAGTTTCGTGCTCGCGCGTCATTTCTTTTCGAGGATCCAAGGTTAGTGGTTACGGAGAGCAGACAGAACGCAGGCATTGGTAGCGGTTTTTGCATTTGAAGCGGTTCAGCGGCAACTATCGAGTGGATATTATCGGCGTCAGTGGCACTTCAGTGAAATTTTCTTGCATGGTTCGGGATCTGGTTGCGTTGTAGTTAATTGGAAAGGCACATTGTTGAATATGTGATTGGGGGCAGCAGGGACTATGTCCAAGGACATGACGATCCCTCCCCAGGCCATCTGCGAAATGTGGCGCCTGCCCAGGATGTGGTGCGGTTTGACAGTGGGACCTGTTAAACCTCTATAAAAAGTATCCGCAAGTAGGCTCCACCAAAGCGACCGTGTGCCGCTCAAAGCACACAAGCTCAAGTCCTGGTGTTAGGTGGGACGCTAAACAGCCCTGACACGACGGCCCTCCGACGAGACAGGAGGTTTGCGCAGGCCCAATAAGCTGACTTTAAAAACAACCATTACGAAGGCTGTAGGACAAAAGGTCGAAGGTCAAAAGGTCGAAAAGACAAAAGGTCGAAGGGACAAAAGGTCGAAGGGACAAAAAGTCGAAACAAAAAAATTGCGTCAAAAGGTCGAAGGACAAAAGGTCGAAAGGACGAAAAGTCTTTCTTTTTACTTCTTCCTTTTTCCTTGTATTCTTTTCCTTCTTCGTTTTTCCTTCTTACTTCATATATGTCCTTTCTTTCATTCCTCTTCCTCCTTTCTTACTTCTTTCTTCCTTCTTCCTGCCATATTTAATCTTATTTATTTCTAACTTCTTTCTTTTTTTTCCTTTTCAATCCTTCTTTGCTTCATCTCTCCACCCTTTTTCTTCCTTCTTTCCACCTTTTTTCTTCCTTAATTCTTCCTTCTTTTTTCCTTCTTTTTTCCTTCTTTATTCCTACTTGCTTATCTCTTTCTTCTTCTTTTTTCCTCCTTCTTTCTTCCTTATTTCTTCTCTCTTTCTTCTTTCTCTCTCTCTCTCTCCTTTTTTTTCTTCCTTTTTCCTTTTTACTTTCTACCTTTTTTTTCCTTTTTTACTCCTTGTTTTTTGCTTCTCTGATCCTTTTTTATTCCTTTATTTATTTTTATTCGTTCTTTCATCCTTCTTTCTTCCTTTCTTCTCCTTTTCTTCCGTTTTCCTTCTTTCTCTTTTTCCTTCTTTCTTTTTTTTCCTTTTTTCCTTTTTTCGTTCTTTCCTTATTTCTTTCTTTGTTCTGCTTTCTGTCTTTCTTCCGTTTTTCTCCTTTATTTATTCCGTCCTCATTCCTTCTTTCCTCCTTCTTTCTTCCTTCTTTTTTCCTTCTTTTTTTCCTTCTTTTTTTCCTTCTTTCTTCCTACTTTCTTTCTTCTTTGTTTCCTTTCTTCCTTCTTTCCTCTCTCTTCCTTCTCTTCCTTCATTTTCCCTTCGTTCTTTCTTCTTCCTTTTTGTTTCCTGTTTTACTTCCTCCTTTCTTTTTTCTTTCTTCATTCTTTTCTTATTTTTCCTTTCTTTCATCCATCTTTCTTCCTTCTTTTTTCCTTCTTCCTTTCTTCTTTCTTTCATCCTTCTTTCTTTCTTCTTTCTTCCTTATTTTTCTCTTCTTGTTCCATATTTCTTCAATCTTTCTTCATTATTTCTTTTTTTTCTTGTTTCTTCCTTATTTCTCTCTTCTTTGTTCCTCATTTCTTCCACATTTCTTATCTTTTCCTGTTACTTGCTTCCTCCTTCTTTATTTTGTTTTGCTTCATTGTGTCTTCTCTCTTTCTTCTTCCTTCAGTCTTTCTTCCTTCTTCTATTTTCCTTTTTTCTTCCTTCTTCTATTTTCCGTTTTTCTTCCCTCTTTCTTTCTTCCTTCATCCTTCTTTTTTCCTTCTTCCATCTTCCATCATCTTTCTTTCTTCTGTTTCTTTCTGTTCTTTTTCTTTCTTACTATTTATGTTTCTTCCTTTTTTCTTTCTTCCTTTTAACTTCTTATTTACATCTCACTTCTTACTTCTCAGTTCCTCAGCTCTTACATCACATTTCTCACTTGTCACTTCTTAATTCTTATTTCTTCCTTTCCACTTCTCACTTCTCACTTTTCACTTCTTACTTTTCATTTATCTATGCTCACTACTTCTAACTGGCATCTCACTTGTCACTACTCACAACTCCCTTCTCATTCCTTGTCTTTTTGTTCTTTCGACCTTTTGACCTTTGACGTTATGACACATATTCGACCTTTTATCCTTTCGACCTTTTGACCCTTCGACCTTTTGTGCTTTCGACTTTTTGACCTTCGACCTTTTGACACGGATTCATTACGAACGACATAGAAGATAATACGAGGATCACGATTGGAAGCTTGGAACATAGAACTGCAAGTCGCTGAGCTTCGCAGGTTGCGACAGGATAATCTACGATGAATTACATCCCCGCAACGACGTCGTAGCGCTGCGGGAAAACTGCTAGATAGGACAGAAAGTGTGGAAAAGCGGGCATCGAGCGGCTACCTTCTATCAAAGCTGTGGCATCACCAACGAGCTGGGAACCGGCTTCATAGTGCTGGGAAAGATGCGCCAATTGGGTGGCACCCAATCAACGCAAGGATGTGCAAGCTGATGATAAAAGGCCGATTCTTCAACTATAGCATCATCAACGTACACAGCCCACACGAAGGGAGACCCGACGACGAGAAAGAAGCGTTCTATGCACAGCTGGAGCAGACATACGATGGATGTCATCGGTGACATGAACGGTTAGGTAGGAAGGGAGAAAATGTATAGACCGGCACCGGCCAACGATGCATAAACTTTGCAGCCTCCCGCGGAATGGTAGTCCGAAGCACTTTCTTCACCCGCAAGAATATCCACAAGGCCACATGGAAATCAGCTAATCAAGTAACGGAAAACCAAATCGACCACATTCTTATTGACGATAAATTCTTCTCCGACATCACGAACATACGCACTTACCGCAGTGCGAATATTGAATCCGACCACTACCTCGTTGCAGTATGCCTGCGCTCAAAACTCTCGACGGTGTACAACACGCGTCGAAGTCGACCGCCGCGGCTAAACATTGGGCGGCTACAAGACGGTAGACTAGCCCAAGACTACGCGCAGCAGCTGGAAGTGGCACTCTCAACGGAAGAGCAGCTAGGCGCAGCATCTCTTGAAGATGGCTGGAGAGATATTCGATCCGCCATTGGAAGCACCGCAACCGCTGTACTAGGCACGGTGACTGATATGACGGCGAATGTGAGCAGTTCGTTGAGGAGAAGAATACAGCATGGGCGAGATTGCTGCAAGTTGCCTGCAACACCGCACGAGGGCGAACGAGGCATGATACAACTGTACCGCGCTAATAACGCACGAAATTTCTATGAGAAGTTGAACCGTTCACGTTAGGGCCTCGTGCCACAGCCCGATATGTGTAAGGACACAAACGGGAACCTTCTTACAAACGAGTGTGAGGTAATTCAAAGGTGGCGGTAGCATGGCGATATGGCAGACAACGGTGGCGGTATGGTAATGAACCTAGGAGCACGCGCACAGGCCATGCGACTTCCAGCTCCGAATCTCCAGGAAATCCAGAAGGAGATCGGCCGGCTGGAAAACAACAAAGCTCCTAGAGTTGCCCAACTACCAGGAGAGCTGTTTAAACACGGTGGTGAGGCACTGGCTAGAGCGCTGCACTGGGTGATTACCAAGGTTTGGGAGGAAGAGGTTCTGCCGCAGAAGTGGATGGAAGGTGTCGTGTGTCCCATCTACAAAAAGGCCGATAAGCTGAATTGTAGCAACTACCGCGCAATCACATTGCTGAACGCCGTCTACAAGGTACTCTCCCAAATTTTATGCCGCCGACTAACACCAATTGCAAGAGAGTTCGTGGGGCAGTACCAGGCGGCATTTATGGGTGAACGCTCTACCACAGACCAGGTGTTCGCCATACGTCAGGTATAGCAGAAATGCCGCGAATACAACGTGCCCACACATCATCTATTTATCGACTTCAAAGTTACATATGATACAATCGATCGGGACCAGCTATGGCAGCTAATGCACGAAAACGGATTTCCGGATAAGCTGATACGGTTGATCAAGGCGACGATGGATCGGGTGATGTGCGTAGTTCGAGTTTCAGGGGCATTCTCAAGTCCCTTCGAAACGCGTAGAGGGTTACGGCAAGGTGATGGTCTTTCGTGTCTGCTATTCAACATCGCTTTGGAGGGAGTAATACGAAGGGCAGGGATTGACACGAGTGGTACGATTTTCACGAAGTTATTTGGTTTCGCCGACGACATTGATATCATAGCACGTAACTTTGAGAGGATGGAGGAAGCCTACATCAGACTGAAAAGCGAAGCTAAACGGATTGGACTAGTCATCAACACGTCGAAGACGAAGTACATGATAAGAAGAGGCTCAAGAGAGGTCAATGTAAGCCACCCACCACGAGTTTCTATTGGTGGTGACGAAATCGAGGTGGTTGACGAATTCGTGTACTTATCTACTTTGGGTTTGCGCTCCGATCGAATAGAGTTCGCCGCCATACCAAACTTACTATCTACAAAACGCTTATTAGACCGGTAGTTCTCTACGGACACGAGACCTGGACGATGCTCGTGGAGGACCAACGCGCACTTGGAGTTTTCGAAAGGAAAGTGCTGCGTACCATCTATGGTGGGGTGTAGATGGCGAACGGTACATGGAGGAGGCGAATGAACCACGAGTTGCATCAGCTGTTAGGAGAACCATCCATCGTTCACACCGCGAAAATGCGGTGGGAAGAGAAGGAACAAGAAGGAACAAGAAGGCGATGTGCACAGCGGGCAAGGTGGAGGACGATTTGCGGACTCTTCGCAGACTGCGTGGTTGGCGAAGTACAGCCATGGACTGAGCTGAATAGAGAAGACTTTTATGTATTGCACAGGCCACTTCGGCCTTAGTCTGGTAATGAATAAAAAAAAAACCCAGATTAATCCACCTAGCGGTGATGGTGCCTTTCTCGACCTTCGTAAAATGTGTGTGCTTGAAAAAAGATGAGCTAGTGGCTAGGACTAAAAAAGACAAATTTCTTTGTCCGTTCTATGAAAATCAGATTATTTATGGCAAAGATATTGTAGATCCAGTTGAAAACCGAAAATCATATTTTGTCCCATTTCCGGATGTCGCAACTGCATCGCGAGTGGTGCCCGACTATGGCACAGTTGCGCACTACTCGCGATGCAGTTGCAACATCCGGAAATGCGAGAAAATGCGATTTCGCGGGACCTCGGTTCGGTTTTCAGCTTGATCTACAATATGCTAATAAGAATTTCGACATTTTTGTTTCCTTTTCCAATCTTTTTGACGTACATAACCCTGTTTTATTTCACCCAGTCATATATTTTAAGGATATCACTTTTGGATGTTAGTTGAACTGAAGCTCCGAAAGAAAACGAAAATGTCATTCCCATCACGCGAGCGGAGGGCAATATTTGTTATGATATAAATCTCATGACCGTCTTTCTGCCAAACTCCCGTATGAAGTGGGAGAGACAGAGACATCATCTCAGTTCGTCGAGCTGAATCGATTGGTATATAACACTATGGGTCTCCAGGCCTTCTGTAAAAGTTTGGTTTTTGGAGCGAACATACAGCCTTTTCGTATAAAAAGGCTAAAATGGTGTTTCGGCCATAACTTCCGATCCCATAGTCCGATCTAGCCAATTTTCAATAAGAAACAATGGGACAGGATTCTGCGTCGAATGCAACTTGTTTCGTGTGAATCGATTAAGATTAGGTGTCCGAAAAATAGGTGACATTTTTTGTGATTTTTATGAAAAAAGGTATTTTGGTCATAACTTCCAATCCCATAGTCCGACCTGTCCAATTTTCAATAGGAAACAATGGGAAAGGATTTGCGAGCAAATCGGTTGAGGATAAGTGCCCGAAAAGTGAGTGACATTTTTTACGCGATTTTTTCGTATGATTTTGTATTTTGGCCATAACTTTCGATACCATAGTCCGATCTGGCCAATTTCAAATAGGAAACAATAGGACAGGATTCTGCGTCGAATGCAACTTGTTGCGAGCAAATCGGTTTAGGATAAGTGCCCGAAAAATGAGTGACATTTTTTACACGATTTTTTCGTATGATTTTGTGTTTTGGCCATAACTTTTGATCCCATAGTCCGATCGGGCCAATTTCAAATAGGAAACAATGGTACAGGATTCTGCGTCGAATGCAACTTGTTGCGAGCAAATCGGTTGAGGATAAGTGCCCGAAAAATGAGTGACATTTTTTACACGATTTTTTCGTATGATTTTGTGTGTTGGCCATAACTTTTGATCCCATTGTCCGATCTGGTCAATTTCAAATAGGAAACAATGGGACAGGATTCTGCGTTGAATGCAACTTGTTGCGAGCAAATCGGTTGAGAATAAGTGCCCGAAAAGTGAGTGACATTTTTTACGCGATTTTTTCGTATGATTTTGTATTTTGGCCATAACTTTCGATACCATAGTCCGATCTGGCCAATTTCAAATAGGAAACAATAGGACAGGATTCTGCGTCGAATGCAACTTGTTGCGAGCAAATCGGTTCAGGATAAGTGCCCGAAAAATGAGTGACATTTTTTACGCGATTTTTTCAAATGAATTTGTATTTTGGCCATAACTCTCGATCCCATAGTCCATTCTGGCCAATTTCAAATAGGAAACAATGGGACAGGATTCTGCGTCGAATGCAACTTGTTGCGAGCAAATCGGTTGAGGATAAGTGCCCGAAAAATGAGTGACATTTTGTTGAGTAGTTTTGCGCACACACACACACACACACACACACACACACACACACACACACACACACACACACACACACACACACACACACACACACACACACACACACACACACACACACACACACACACACACACACACACACACACACACACACACACACACACACAGACATCACCTGGGGGCAGCAGGGACTTTGTCCAAGGGCTTGACGACCCCTCCCCATGGCCACTGCGAGTTAGGGGGCCTGTCTAGAACGTGGTGGGGTTTGACAGTGGGCTCTGTTGAATCTCTATAAAAAGCTGCATGTGTTTGCAAGCAGGCCCTATCACAGCGACCGTGCGCCGCTCAAAGCACACAAGCCCAACAGGTGTGCCAACCGGCACATCAGGATTGATGCCAGTAAGATCCTGATTATGGTATACTGGTCACGGCAAACGACATTGGACGATTCTCGGTTTTTGGATAGGATTAGGCGTATATGGGCTGACAGTCGAGCTATTCTGTTTCCTGAGTAAAAAAGAGTGACATCCTTTTGAAATGGCAAGCAGGCTAATGGTTCGTCTGCCTCCGTCCCGGTAAACAACCTGGCAGGCCTCCGGTAACGCTCAACACTTGTCACCTATACCGGTGGGTAGTAGGTTCAGATGCACCATTCCTGATTTACGCCGATCCGGCTCTGAACACGGTGTTATAAGGCACCGGAGTCAACCCTTGCATGGACCTCACTGTTACAAAGGCACCCATGGGATCACAAGAGGCGACTATCTACAACAGGAAGAGATAACGGCCCGGAGGGGGACCCTTTACATGGAAACAAATTCTACAATCAACGAAGGAGCAGGCGGTGCGAATGTTTTCGCAAAGAGTGGGAGGCTGCAGCGATCTCCAGTGATGGCGCAGGCAGCAGTAGCAAGTACCAGCAGTATGGCCAAGGCTGCTGAGAACCAGGCAGGCCAACAGGAGCTAGGATCCGGAAATAGGGTGTCCACCCCAAAATCGGAAAGTAGTGCTATTCAGGAGGATCTACAATTTGGGAGGTCCAACCTGATGGAGGTGCGGAAGCGAGTCAACGAGCTCTATGACTTCGTGAAGGACAAGCACAATGTTCACACGAAGATCAAGCTTCTAGTGACGAGCATCAAGTCCGCCGTTAAATCTGCTGAGCACGAACAGAACGCGCTCAAAAGAAGAGCGGAAGCAGCTGAAAAAGCACTGAAAGATGCAGCGGAGCATACAACAGTCGAAGCACTGCAAACACCAATGAGCTCCCGAAATACTCGCACGGAGAAGCGAAGCAGGGACTCTCAGGAGAGCAGGAAATCCCGAAGAAGCAGCGGAACGTGCAAGATAGTGCTAGCGTACTGAAGGAAGGCGTCAAGAACGGTGATTGGCAAACCGTGGAAAGTCAGCGAGAGAAGAGAAAGAAGCAGAAGGAGTACGTGGAAAAGAAGAAGGAGCAGAAGAAGAAAGAAAAACATCGCTCTTCTCGTGAGCGGGTCAGGGGGACGCTTTGATAGTCGAAGTGAGCGACAAGACGACATACGCAGCGATATTACGGAAGGTGAGAGAAGACCCGGTGCTCAAGGACTTGGGTGAAAAAGTGGTGAGGACTAGGCGTACTCAGAAGGGGGAATTGCTGTTCGAGCTGAAGAAGGATCCCACGGTCAAGAGCTCGGCCTTCCGGGAGCTCATTGCCAATTCCTTAGGTAGTGAAGGAAACGTAAGGGCTTTAACGCATCGTCGTAGAGGAGACTCCAGAGCACGTGATATTCGACTGCCCGAGGTTTGCGGAGGCACGTAGGAGAATGCCTGCCATAAGGGCGGACAACATCGCAGAGCGAATGTGTCGCGATGAAGGTACGTGGCATGCGGTAACCAGAGTCGTGACACAAATAATGTCAGAGCTGCAGCGTCGATGGAGAAGGGACCAGCAAGTAAGCGTCGGTTTGGAGCAAAATCCAGCACAGTGAGCAGTGTTGGGTCTCGAGTCGTCGGGGCGCCAGCGAACCGGAAGTCTTCTGCCAACCGGAATCGTCGGACCGACCTCGGCACTCGAACCGTCAACCTGCTGAAGAAAGAAGAAAGAAGAAGGAAGTGCTTCGGGTATGTAGGGCACCGCCAGTGCGGACGTTATCCACCACCGGAACTGTCGGACCACCTCTGCAACCCGAAGACGAAGTCGGCGCAATGCGCGAAAGCGTCCCCTGCGATAGCCGCCGGTAGTCGGGGCACCATCAGTGCGGAAGTTTCCTTCACCGGAACTGGTGGACCACCCTCGATGCCGGGGGAAGTCAGGAGGATTCGAGTGAGGAAGTTTGCGGCACAACCGCCGAGGGATCGAGACGTAGCAGTGGATCTCAGCAAGCCAGTCGGCGAACTAGCCTAAGCTAGGGGCCGGAATTTTAGAAGAAGTGCATGAGCACAGCCCCCGAAGTAGTCGCAGCATCCAGTGGTCCCGGGGGATCGAGGCAAGGAGGATAAGGGACCCGGTTTATCCGGGAGGCACATTTTTAGCAGGTCGGGAGGAGCCCATCCCTGTTCGCCTTCGAGCATAGTGTGGATGCTCGAGGTGTCTGTCGCGCAGATTTTTGATGGCCTTTAACCCTTGCAAAAAAAAAAAAAAAAAAAAAAACACAGACATCACCTCGATTCGTCGAACTGAGTCGATTGGTATATAACACTATGGGTCTCCGGGCCTTCTATAAAAAGTTTGTTTTTGGAGCGATCATATAGCCTTTACCGTATACTTAGTATACGAGAAAGGCAAAAAACATACCATCTTGAAGCATATCACGTAATATTGCAAGCAGCTGCTTACCAAGCCTTGCAGAACGGTCCTAAAGTGGTTTAAGCTTGAAGAATACATATCATTGTTTAAAAAAAAATATAGTAAATAAATTACGTTTACAAGCGCCATTTAAAAATTCCCCATTTTCTGCCCAAACTTTCGATATGCAGATCTAATTGATCACAAATAGTATCGGATATCCCTTAGCCTCATAAGTGTGGATATCCTTCAACAAATGTACCTACGAATGAATTGATAAAAATAATTTCCGTTTTCTTTTTGCGAACAAAATATCACAAGTCAGTCAAAAGCCGCTTGGTGCGGTTCAAAAAAAAAGTTACGCTGTACCGAGGTATGACTGTATCACAAGTCAGTCAGAAAGCCGCTTGATGTGGTTTCAATGTGGCAGAATCCCGACCATGCAACCATAGTCATGAAATGCCAAAATAAGCCCACAACTTGCAATAATATTGCGATCTGATCTCAATGACCCATACTGGGGCAGCCCTTGTCCAAACATGGAAAAAACCTCTCAGTCATTGAAATGATTAAATGGACCATAGGTATCTTCAGCGAAATTTGAATATGCATTAATGCCGACATTTTGATCATTATTCACTATTTTTAGTGATATTCGCATAAAAGTCCCATATACCAAATAGGCCAAACAGAGTTTTAAAGTGTGACTTCTTCAGAAAGGTGTTTGGTATACTTGATTTAGATGAACCTTGTTAAAAATTTCAAAATTCCATAGCGTGCTGTGATGATTTATTTGTTTATTTAGAAGACCAAAAAAGAAAATTTGATCAGTAATTGTATTTTATCAACACTTTTACGTTATTCAAAATCAAGGATAATGACAAAATACACGATTCGCGGTGATTCAGTTAGAAAAAAATAATTTCTGGCGCTTATTCGAAGAAAAAGGCAATTTTATAGTATTTTTTCACATAGGTTGTTTATGTGATGGGCCAGAGTCGGGCTGGTGTTTTAATCAGCAATGGACAAAAAAATGCATGCCCTTTCATACAAATAGTATTCCAAAAACATGATTTCTGATTTTTTTTTAAATTGAATTTTACTGAAAGCCAGTACAAATAGTTATTAAAAATTGTGGATTTATATCAGTTTTTTGTACTAAACAAGTGAATACCAGTACATATGCACTATTTTTACTAAGCATGGTAATAAATAATAAATGATAAGTTGTTACTCTTTTATTAAAATTACAAGAAAAGACAAATAAAGGACACTTTCCAAAGATCAAATTATTCACAAAAAAATGCATATTTACATACTAGTGTTCATTTATTTAGTATAAAAAAAATCACGGACAAAATATAATCCAATAATAACACAACTTAGCTTTCTTCATTTCCCTCTACGATAAAAATATTTTTCTTCCTTTCAAAAGGGCAATAATAAAGTTTCATCGGTTCTTGTATAATTTTTCAATAAAGCGATGCGTATTTTAATTTTGTTGATTTTATCATGTTGTTTAATTACTTACCACCCTTGACTTATCGAAAATAATTAGGAAGTAATTTTTTATTTCCATTGGAAAATTTAATGGTTTTCACTAAAATTCAATTTTGAAAAAATCATCGAAAATCATGTCTTACGAATGGTATGAGTTTTTCTGTGCATTACCGACTAAAATGTCTGCCAACTGTGCCCTATCACATAAACGACATATGTGAAAAATACTATAAAATTCACTTTTCACTTTTTTTTCTAACTGGATCACCATCACAACTCATGAATTTCACTTTTATCCTTGATTTTGAATAATACCAAATAGTAAAAGTGTTGATAAAGTTCAATTACTGATAAAATTTCATTGTTTGGTCTTTATTTTTAAAACAAGGGAGCGTCCACTAATTACGTAACGCTTAGAGGGGGAGAGGGGCTGAGCAAAGTGTGGCGATCCATACAAAATTTTCAGATGTTCCATACAAAAAGTATGAGAATTTACAGATGTGCCATACAAAAACATAGGGGTGACATAGGGGGAAGCGGGGGTTGAAAATTACCAATTGTTGCGTTACGTAATTAATGTATCTTCCCTAAAGGAGCATCCATAAATTACGTAACGTTTAGAAGGGGAGGGGTGTTACCCAAAGTGTGACAATCCATACAGAAATTTCAGTTTCAGATGCTTTTTTAACAAGGTTTATCGAAATTAAGTGACAAACAACTTCTGATTTCTTAACACCTAAAAAAGACTGGTTAGCCCATTTGGCGCATGGGACTTTTATGCGAATATCGCTAGAAATTGTGAATATTGACCAAAATGTCGGCATTAATGTTAATGAAACTTCGCTGAAGACACCCATGGCCCTTTTCATCATTTCAATGATTAAGATGTTTTTTCCATGTTTGGACAAGATCTGCCCCAGTGTGCGACCCTGGAGGGATCGATCTTGCTTATAATAAAAAAAGTAAAAGCTCAGTTGATCTATAATAACTATAATAATAAAACAATTCTTAAAGATCAGATAAGGAAATACTAATACTGATGTACAAAAATATCCGTACTATTTAGTAAAATAGAAGTAACATAGGTTACATAACTTCACATGGTGAATCCTGATCTATGTGACTGATTACCTCACCCAATCAACACAACTTGTTTTCTGTTGTAATTGTGAAGATGCAGAGGTATTCTCGGTCTCTAGTAGCAACAATAACTACACACACTAACATTTCCTTCCATTCCCAACTGACTGTAAGGACTTGGCTGGCGTCTGAAACGTGCACTCCGAGAATAGATGGTAAACCCCAACCACTATTCACTTGGATCGAAGTGCTATTTGCATCAACTCTGATCAATCAGGAGCAACTATTGATATGTACAGCTAGTCTAAGCTAAGCTGTGATAAATTGACGATGATATTGAAAGGTAAATGGGAAACATTATTAACAGTCAAATAGTACAATTTCAGATGCAACGATCGTGAAACTAAAAGTTTTGTCGGGGCACATATTGTCCTGATCTCCTTTACCGAACTTCCATCAACGCCTCGAGCGACTACAAGATAATTAATGGCAGCCGCAGTTTAATAGAATGTCGAACGTTATCCAAAATATACCAAGTATGCATACGACATGCGTTCATCCAATTTACATTTAGTTACGTCTACAAAATTGTCAGGAAATCTTCCAATCTGTGATTTCTTAATTTATTTATTAAATTTCACTAAGAAATGGTGTCGGATAAGCTATCTTTGCTCGAAGGACAGCTATCTGGGCTTCGTGGCCGTGTTCAAGTTAGAATGCAGTCAATGTGGGAAGTGGGTTCATGAATCATTCACGCACTCACCCCAAAAAAGATAAATTTGACTAGCTCTGCATTTCGCGAATCCATATTGAGTGTGTGTCCGCTATGCCCAATGTCCGCTATGTCCAATT
This sequence comes from Armigeres subalbatus, assembly GCF_024139115.2. Taxonomy (NCBI): domain Eukaryota; kingdom Metazoa; phylum Arthropoda; class Insecta; order Diptera; family Culicidae; genus Armigeres; species Armigeres subalbatus. The sequence continues at coordinate 96,549,833 of NC_085139.1, read as the reverse complement.
ATTTCCTAATACAAATCGACTTTGTAAGTGCTAAAAATCGTAGATGAAAGTGAAATTCAGTTGCTGCTTGAACTAAAACCTGGTCATTCAAGTTCATTTGCTTCAAGTACCAATACGTCACATCAATTACCGTCGCTAATATTTCATCTACGTCTTCGTTCGCCAAGCGAACCGAGATCAACCCGAAATAGAAAACAAAGGGATTTTTTTACGAGGTGGACGAGTGGGAAAGAAATTCACAACCCGCTGCTGTTGCTGAGGCTGCTGGAGAGTTCAACGGGGCGGGGTAGGTACCTACTCCGACTACATAACACTCATAAGAGCGGAGGCAATCGATGAAAAATTTCAACGAGAGTGAGAGCGAGGAACCGCTGCTTATGGCACCTTCCATTCAATAACTTCTATCCGCCGACTGACTGCTGACTGTTTGCGGGCGTGGGAAGAAGCGTCATATTCGTGGGAAGCTACGTGTCTATGTTTCAACAAAACAATGTTGTTGAAGTTCATTGCCGTTTGGTTTTGTTGAATCGTAGCAACAGACATTGGCGGTGGAATCCAAAAACGAAAGACCTGGCTCGGGATTGGGCTATTAATAATTCACCGGTCGTCGGCTCTGGCCCATGTTCGAAATATGTGTACTCTCGCCCTCACCGAAATCGATGCCGTAAACTGTCCTCCATGAGTTATGGTTCCGGGACATAATGGGGTTTGACCTTTCCCAAGAGGCGGAACATGTGATTTGTGTTTCGGAAGTCAGCATAATGAATTTGGGATATCATTAGCCGTTGAATGTCATGCCCAGATTGGTTTATTTCAGCAAGAAATTAAATCAATCAGATGATGGGGGTTTCATTCATTACAATTTACGATCAGCGTCATTTGGTGGCTACGAAAATGTCTGTATTTAAAATTCAGAAAAACTTTCTACGCCGTGACACTTGAAACACGTTGCCATGTTCAGTTTAGCTTTGTTTAGAAAACTGTTTTTTTTGCAGATTGTTTTTTATTGGTTGAATTGGCCCATAGGTCAATCAAAGGTTGAGCGAACGTCATGCTATAATATCTCGTACCCAGGTTAGTTCGTCGCGCTGACACCACGGTGTGACACGGGCCGTTGATTCGACCGTGAATCGACGGCAAAGATTTTGAGGTCACCTAATTGAAGCGTATCTGCGCACGCGCCTGCATTGACCGTAGCCGGAACAAAATGCGGTGTTCCTTTGGTCAAATTTGAAGATATCTATCAGTTTTATTTTAGTAAACTTGAAGGAGCTGATGATGGTGGTGTAGCGTAAAGAATCAAGCCAAGTTGATTCAATACGGTTTTGGAAGTTTCAAGCTTTGTAAATTTAAATAATTCGTGTGAAGACCTTGCATTCAAATGTCAACATATAAATGGTAATTAATAATATTGAAGACAGACTTTCGAGTCTTGCCAGAGTTAGCCTAGAGAAGCTAGCAGTCATTTCAAGAGTTTTCACGTGTCATACAATGAGAAATGACTCAGCTATCGAGGTTGAAGATGCGAAAAACCACGGAACATTCATTCGTATTTCCAACGAAAAACTCATTTGCATTTTCTGGAGAAATTCATTCAAATATTGGCGGAGAATCATTTGATTTTTATACGGGAGATTCATCCGAATATCCACGAAAAATACATTCACCTTTCAAATGAGATTTTATTTTGGAATTTTGGAAAACATTTTGGAAATTCACCCGTTTTACCAAAGGAAAATCGTTCATATTTCCTTGGTAAATATATTCAAAATTCTAAGTCAAGAATATTCGTATTTCGACGGGAAATTCATTCGATTGATGACGTGAGATTAATTCAAAATTCTTTCAGTTTTCCAACGGAAATTTATTACAATTTCCAACGGAAATTCATTAGAATGTTCTTTAAAAAATCAGTCAAATTTTCAACGAAAATTCATTAGAATTTTCAACAAAAGTTCTTTCTGATTTTTAACGGAAAGTCATTCGAATTTCCAATGGAAATTTTTGTTCGAGTTCCAAACGGAAATTCTTTTGAACGGAACTTGATTAAAACTTCCTACGGAAATTCATTAGATGTTCCAACAGGAATTCATTCGAGTTTCCAACGGAAATTCATTTTAATTTTCAACGGAAAGTCGTTAGATGTTCCAAAGAAATTCATTCGAATTTCGAGCAGAGCTTGATTAAAATTCATACGAAGCTTACAATCCAAATTCATTATTCAACGGAATTGAATTTCCAACTGAAGCTCATTCGAATTTGCAACGAATTTTCAACGGAAATCTATTCGAATTTCTAAAGAAAATTTATTCGAATTGGATTTGGATTGGATTTGGATTGGATTTGAATTGAATTGGATTTGAATTTGAATTGAATTGAATTTTGGATTTGGATTGAATTTATTTTGGAGATATTGGTTGGATTTGGACTAGGATTAGATCGGATTTGGATTGAATTTGGATTGGATTGAAATTTGATTGAATTTGGATTGGATTCGGTTTTGATTTGAATTGGATTGCATTTGGATCGGTTTTGGTTCAAATTTGGATTGGATTTAGATTGGTTTTGGATTGGATTTGTTTTGGATTTGGATTGGATTTGGATCGAATTTGGATTGAATTTGGATTGAATCTGGATAGGATTTAGATCGGATTTGCATTTTGTTTAGATTGGTTTTGGGTTTGATTTGGATTGGATTTGGATTGGTTTGGATTCGATTTGGATTTGATTTGGATTTGTTTGGATTGAATTTGATTTGATTGGATTTTGATTGGATTTGGAATTTACTTGGTTTGGATTTGGAATGGATTCGGAATGGATTTTGATTATATTTGGATTGGTATCGGATTGAATTTTGATTGGATTCGGATTGGATTTGAATTGAATTTCAATTGGAATTATTTTTTATTGGATTCCGATTAAATTTTGGATTTGGGTTGGATTTGATTTGGATTGAATATGGATTGAATTTGGATTGAATCTGGATAGGATCTGTATTAGATTAGGATCGGATTTGCATTTGGTTTGGATTAGATTTGAATTGGATTTGGATTGAATTTGTTTTGAATTTTGATTGGATTTGGATTTGGATTTGGATTGAATTTGATTGAATTTGCAATGGAATCGTTTTTGATTTGAATTGAATTTGGATTGGATTCGGATTTGATTTGGATTTGTTTGGATTGGATTTGATTTTGATTGGATTTGGATTTTACTTAGTTTGGATTAGAATTGGATTCGGTTTGGATTTGAAATTGATTTTTATCGGATTTGGATTGGATGTGGATTGCATTTCAATTGGATTTGGATTGAATTTGTTTTGGATTTAGATTGGATTTGGTTTGGACTTGGATTGGATTTGGATTGGAAAGAAATTTGATTGAATTTGGATTGGATTTGGTTTTGATTTGGATTGAATCTGGATTGAATCTGGATTGGATTCGGATTTGATTGGGATTGGATTAGGCTTGGATGGGATTTGGATTGGTTTTGGTTCAAATTTGAGTTGGATTTAGATTGATTTTGGGTTGGATTTGGATTGGATTTGGATTTGATTGGATTTGAATTGAATATGGATTGAATTTGGATTGAATCTGCATAGGATTTGGATTGGATTTGGATCGGATTTGCATTTGATTTGGATTGGATTTAAATTGGATTTGGTTTGAATTGGTTTTGGATTTTGATTGGATTTGGACTTTGATTGGATCGGATTTGGATTAAATTTGGATTGGATTGAAATTTGTTTGAATTTGGATTGGATTTGGTTTTGATATGAATTGAATTTGGATTGGATGCGGATGTGTTTGGGATTGGGTTAGGCTTGGATTGGGTTTGGATCGGTTTTGGTTCAAATTTGGATTAGATTTAGATTGGTTTTTTTATTCCTTTCTTTATTTGTTAGGCACTCCGTGTTGCTTAACCGCTACTGTGCCGAGATCTACTGTGGTATTCTGCCAAACAGAATCTATTTTTAGATTTCCATTACCGTTATTGTTGTCGTTGCCAGTCCATCTAATCGTGAGTCCATTGTGTCCGTTTGTCCATATCGTGTATTCAATGATCGTTGCATTGTTCGGCTGCCTTTAATCCGGGTAACGTTGGCGGAATTCCTCCGAGAAGAACAAGTTGTCAGTCGTCATC